>NW_027185392.1:18957500-19432500 GCF_022577435.1 Embiotoca jacksoni
AGGACGGGGGGGGCTGCGGGGGCTTGGGCGGAAGCGGCGCCGCACGGTTGCTAGGTCTTGATGGTTGCTGGGGAAGAGCATTGTGGAGTGCTGCAGACAGGGAAGAGACGAGAACGATCAGAAACGTAAGACAACAAATCTGGAAACACACATTCAAGATTTAGGGAGGCTGCGGCTCAGTCGGTAGAGTGGGTTGCACTCGGAAGGTTGGTGGTTCGATCCCCGGCTCCTCCTGTCCACGTGCCCAAGTGTCCTTGAGCAAGACACTGAACGCTAAGTTGCTCCCGATCGTGTACCATCGGTGTGTTGTAAGTCGCTTTGGATAAAAGCGTCAGCTAAATGAAATGAAATGTAATTTAAAAATGCTCTTTGTGTACAGAAAAATAAACTCTTTTTTTCAGAGTAAAACAGTTATAGTTGTACGAGGTGCAATCGAAAAGTTCAGAGACGGAGCGCAGCACAGCAATGTGCGTGGAGCAGAGGAAAAGAATAACTTTTGTGAATAACTATTCCAAGTTACATAACTTGATCCACATCAGCACCTGTAATACACGTGTTTTTGGGACCTCTGGTACGAGTGCGTTTGCAAATTAATGATGAAGGTGAGCAGAGAGCACATACAAATTTGTGTCAAACTCGGGAAGTTGGCAACAGAGACTCTTGAAATACTTCAGAAAGCCTACGACTATGAAACATTGAGCCGGGCGAGGCGCTTTGAGTTAGAATCATATTTCAAGAGTGTCAGAACATCACATTTAGCTGACGCTTTTATCCAAGGTGACTTACAACACACCGATGGTACACCATCGGGAGCAATTTTAGGGTTCAGTGTCTTCCTCAAGGACACTTAGGCATGTGGACAGGAGGAGCTGGGGATTGAACCATCAACCTTCCGATTAGTGTGCAACCCAGTCTACCGACTGAGCCAAAGCATCCCTCACGGACCAAGACCGGAGGAGGCACGTCAGGTCAGAAACACAAGCAGGTGGGTTTTCTTCGTCGTTCGTGGAGTTGCGCACCGTGCATTTGCCCCCCAGGTTCAGACTGTCACCACCGAGTTACACTGGGCGTCTGAGGGAAAACATTTGGCGCTAATAACCTCAAACTGTGGCACAATGACACTCGGCTTCTTCAACACGACAACGTGCCCACTCAGTGCGCTGAACACGCACAAGTTACAAATACACACGTGTCACTAAAAAGCAGATATCACAGGTGCTGATGTGGAGCAAGCGATGTAACTTGTTATACTGAGTCACAAAAGTTATTGCTTCGTCCTGCTCTGTGGACATCACTGCGCTGCGCTTTGACAGAAACTTAACTGATGACAATACTTGTTACTGTTAGTGTTAATGTCGAGAGAAAAATGCCTTTTGTTTATTCCAACTTCTCATTTGAGGATATTGTTTAAAAAAAAAAAAAAAAAAAAATCTAATGTGTTTTCTGTGACTGAATACATGTGGATTGTTGACCAGACAAAACAAGCAGTATGAGAAGGAAAATCTGGGCATTTGTCCCTATTTTCTGATATTTTAGTATTAGTAGAAATCAGTAATGAAAACATCATTAGTTGCAGCCATTAAAAGCAACAACATGCACAGCGCTGCAGTAGAAAACGTACCTGGGGAAGGTATGATGGGATGTTGGTTTAGGAACGGGTGCGTCTCAGTGGGCGTCTGGCCGGCGGGTGCGTTTGCGTTGAGGAGGCCGGAAGCGACGGGGGCACCAGCAGTAGTAATGGTTGCATTGGCCTCCGTGTTCGGCTGCGTCAGGTGAGGGTTCATGAAGTGGGCCAGAGGATCGAATCCTGAGCTCAACAGCTGAGAGGAGTCCAGAGTGGGGACAGACACGGGGACGGGGGGAGGGGGGACAAATGGTGGTTTGGGCTGGACCACCTGGGGCTGAGTCTGAGGCTGAGGAACCACTGGGCCCACTCCAATGTTGAGGGACTGTTGGTGCGGTCTCTTGGTGTCCTTGTTAGTCGAGGTCTTCTTCTGTTGCTTGGGAACCAGCCCTGTGGACGGAGACAAAGGAAATGAGGAAATGTAATGTGTCGTAGACTCTCAGCCACTACTTCTCCAGACACAATGCGCTGGCACACAGTGGTTGGTGTGTGTGTGTGTGTGTGTGTGTGTGTGTGTGTGTGTGTGTGTGTGTGTGTGTGTGTGTGTGTGTGTGTGTGTGTGTGTGTGTGTGCGTTACCATTCTCAGAGTCTTCACTGTCAGAGGAGTCGCTGCTGCCTGAAGATGAGGATCCCGTCTTCATCTTTATCACATTTGTCATTTCCAGAGGCTTCTCTACTGCAGAAAAACAGCCGCAACATTCAGAAGGTGAATCCAATCTTAACAATAATACTTCAATAATAACCAACTACGTTAAACGGTGTGAGAGGAGATGTGATTCAGATCCAACAAACAGATTCAGAACTGGGTTCAGATTTAATCAAATGCTATCGAACCCTGATTCTAGTGATGCTGAATAGATTCACAAATATTACAATGATTTTGTAATCACATTAGATATCAATATTCTGTAGATTGTTGCTATTGCTGAATTTAATGGCTTAATATTCAGCTCTGCAAGACAAAACTAAAGTAAGTACACCTGAGCTTTGTACTCCAGTGAACTGAACTCCAGCAATAATGAATAATAATAATCACCCTGTGTGCATGTGTGTTGATCAGTCGTGATTTTTTTCTTGACATCTTTTCTAACAAGCTGTTTGATGACTGACAGCTCAACTGAACACATTCTGCTCACAAGAGAATATTTAGAGTTTCAAAACTTCCATGACCATCCTTTAGAAAAACATCCAAACAGCCTACCTGATGGTTTCTTCTTCTTCCTGAGGCAGCTGGAGACGTATTTCTCCAGCTCCCTCAGCGTGGAGGGCTTCAGCGTCTCAAAGTCGATCTCGATCTCGTCCGGGTTGGAGTTCTTCAGCGAAGGCTCACGCGTTTGAATTATTAGCACGACTCGGCCCAGTTTGTCGCCGGGCAACTTGTTGATGTCCAGGCTCAGCTGGCGCTTCTCCTCGTATGACATTGGCTTGCATCTGTCAGTGGACACGCCCCCGAATACATCTGTAGGGGGAAAGCATGACAGCAGAACAACACTGGGCCTTTAGCTGAGGGCGATCTATCACACAGACAAATCTGTGGTGTTGTATACGTGCCTATGTCATCCTCTGCTTCAAGAGCGGCTGAGGGGACCAGAGAGGTCGGCCCAGGCTGAGGGGGGGCAGCCGGGCGGCTGTTTTTGATTCCTTCTTTCTTACTGTGGTGGAAAAGAAAAATCATTGGATTAACTCCAGTTGATGCAGCTACAGTAACATCTCGTATGCTTGTTACTTCTGTTAGACCTACCTGGGCTTTTTCCTGTCCTTCTTTGCAGTGATAGGCTCCTTGCTGCCCTTGTTTTTCTTGGAAGTCTGAAGCATCAAAAGGGGCGGCGGCTCCACAGGTTCCTCCGCTCCCATCTTCTTCTTGTGCTTTTCTTTCTTCTTCTCCTTCTTCTCTCGCTCTTTCTTCTTGGGCTTGCAGGTCTGCGGTGTGGAGAGCGCCGCCAGCTGCTCGTGGACAGCTTTAAGCTACAGGACACAACACACACACACACACACACACACACACACACACACACACACACACACACACACACACACACACACACACACACACAGTTGTGGTGTTAAGAGGAGAAGAGACCTACTGAACCTGTGCATTTGCTTCTCTGTGTTCCAGCATTCACCCATGTTCGGTAAAGCTGTTCTGCATGGCCCACCCACCTGTTGTGCCTCATAAGCCTCCCTCCCCCTTCATTTTCCTTCCTCTAACCTGTTCCTGTAACTCAGCCAATCGTTGTTGCCTTTCGTGCTCTGAGTCTCCTCCTGACGACTCCGATTCGGAGGAACTAGAGCTGTCGTCTTCCGAGACAGCAGAAGGAGGCGGGGCTTGTCGAGTGGAGGGGGCAGGGTGGAGGGCCGACGATGGGGTGGGAACAGGGGCGGGCTCCTCTGGCTCATCGGGCATTTTGGCGAAACGCATCTCGAACACGTCCTGTTAGAAAACACAAAACAATTAACCCATGTATGAGTGGTATTATCTACGAAGATAAGCTTAGCATGTCCGGTACATAATAATAGTTGAAGTGAGAAAGGCCTGAACCATAACCAGAGTTATGGTTATACAAGTCCTTTCAAATCTGTTTTTATATAATTATCTGAAAAATGGCAGTAAATTGCAGGTTGAGAAGACCTTGCTGAAACAGTGCACTGTGACTACATTTGTCTTGAACTTTGGTATTGGTGGACTTAAAACTTTCTAGTAGTCAGCCATGTTAACAGACACCGCAAAGCACCTTAGATGTTACTATACAAAACTATACGCTACGAGGTGCGGACCAGCTGTTCATGCCGTGTGCGAACGCAGCACAGCGACGTGCGTGAAGCAAGTGGAAGCTACAACGTCCACGGGTGAACAACACCAACACCACTTAACAAACATCAGCACCTGTGTTACACGTGTTTTTGTGTTCATTTGCAATTTCAGCATCGAGTGCATATCACATTTTGTGTGAAACTCAAAAATCGGCAACAGATACTTCTGGAAATGCTTCAGAAAACCTACAACAAAGAAGCATCACTGCTCTGGGCGAGGTGTTTTGAGTGGCCTTCGCATTTCAAAAGAGCGTCAGTTCAGGAGTGCACCCACGTAGGTATCCTTCGACATTTGCGGAGTTGTGCTCTCTGTATTGGCGACGATTGTGGCTGCTGAAATCTGACAAAGGTTTTGGATGTGCTCAAGGTTTAGGGTCCACGGTGAAATCACAAATGTTCGCATGTAACACAAGTGCTGAAGTTGGTCTAGCGACTTAACTCCACTTGCTGAGGTTATTGCCCCCCCCCTCCCCCCGTGCATATTACTGTGCTGCGCTCCTTTCATGTGCAACAACAACAGCGTCAGAACTTTCTGATCATGTATATGGTCAAATGTATGTGGACAAAACATGACACGCATGAGATTGTTGAGGATTTCATTCTAAAACCCTGAACAGTTACATACTGTTTGAACAGCCTCCACGTTTCTGGGAAGAGTTTTCACAAGATTTCTGGACCTGCTGTCACTCCGGTTTGCAGTGTTGTCCACATACTTTAAGTCACACAGTGTATATGATGTTTATTATGGTGTACTTGACGATATGCGTGATTTACCTGTAATTTGCGCGCCATGCCGACCACATCATGGTCTGGAGGATTGTACTTGTAACAGTTGGAGAACATCAACCTGACGTCTGCTGCAAACTCTTGAGCGTCTCTGTACTGTCTGTTGTCCAGCTTTTTCTGAAGGACACAAAATAAACAAATGCACAGCAGTGATCAAAACGCAGTCAGTAAGGTTTAAGAATATATTCTCTACATTTAGTGCATTTGTAATACTGAGGAATGCAAGCTGACGAGCTGAAAAGTGATATATAAACTTGTTATTTCATCTCATGTCACCTGCAGGAATCCCACATTTTTCAAGTAATATCTTCCCAGGACATTTTCTGTGACATAACGCTGCTATGACCAGATTGGAATAAGGAGCTCGTACACTAACAAGCTCCCGTATGTGGAAGTTGCCTTCGGTACGGTAGATATTTAGATTCTTATCCCTCAAATACCATCAGGGAGGCATCTGATTGCTTCCAAATTCATTCTGCTGGAAGACAATGAGTCCAAACATCCTGCCAGAGTCATAAAGAACTATCTTTACTGACAAGAAGGATGAGGAGTCCTGGCTGCAACAGATGTTGTGAGCCCCACAGAGCCCTGACCTCAACATGTTGGAGTCAGTCTGAGATGACACGAGGAGACAGGAGACACGGCGACTTCTCCAAGATGCTGAACAACCTGCCTGCCATGTACCTTTTAAAACTGCGCGCCAGAGTACCAAGCTATCGGGTGCTCACACTGAACACTGACCTGGAAGCATCCTTTAGTGTCCTAGAGGACCAGTGTGCTGGATTTAGGGGGATCTGTGGGCAGCAATGGAATTCAGGGTTTTCACCTGGTTTCTGGAGGGCTTAGATGCTGTGGGAGTTGCTGGGAGGCAGCTATTTCACTATAAACTATGTATTTTCATGTAATTTTAGACTGCTATCGTTACAATATTTTTCTTAAAAAGGCACTGGAGGGGCTTTAAAAAAAAAAAAAAATAAAATAAAATTGGGTAAAAACAAAGCTAATAATGTAGCTAGAGCGGTTTAGGTGCCGAGAAAAAACACATCCGTGCTGCACCTAAGTGTTATAATGGAAGGGAAAACCCTGGAATATAATATTCACAATTCCTGGGTGTAAAATCACCTGAAATTAAGAATCTACTTTAGAATGAGCCCTTCATATCTTCACAGAGAGCAGGTCCCTTCATTGGATGCCGCCGTGTTGCGCCGCCATGTTTCTAATGTAGCCTAAAACGGACAAACCAAACACTGACTGGAGAGAGGGCGTTTCATCTTTTTTTTGCAAGTGTTGTGGCCATCGTACATTCTCTTCCACTCGTGGAAGGGGAGGGTGAGTCGTTACAATCTGCAACCTCAATGAGATGCCACTAAATCCTACACACTGCTCCTTTAACCATCTGAACACTACCGCATGTGTTAATCTCTGCAACCAGTAGACAATAAGCAATGGTGACTGTAAGGCTGAACGAAATTCTGTTTTTCCTTGGAAACCCATTGACTATTTCATAAGTGCAAAAAATACAAACTTTTAAATACAAATTCTAGTAATTTAAAGCAGAATCTTTCTATTTGATGCACTTACTGTTGTGAAGAGTGTTAAGATATCCAAATGCAAGTCTTTTTCAAATTCACTTTCAGACTTGTGAAACTACAATTTTATTCGTGAGATTGATGAGAACTGGTTGATCTTCAAAAACAACATTTACACTTATCAAACCTGGAACTTGATTAAACAAGCAGATGCCACTTACTGTTTAAAGAACAGTATCAGATTTGTGAAATCTTTGTTCAATTTGTGAGAACACAACAAAGGGACATTTCAGTGCCTTTTAACCCTCCACACTGCAGCAGACCAGGTCTTTGTGCAGACTCGTTAAATCTGGACGTCATGACGAGATAGAGCTTAAAGACGGTCTAAACACAACGTTCAGATTTGGAAACCTTTATTCCATTTTTGCTTTGACTTACACCTGGTCTGTTGCTGTAAGGAGGCATTTTCTTTTATGCTTTCAAGGAAAACGTTTTACAAAATTTCACAAAGGATTAAAGCTTAAACTGAAATGTCTTAACACTCTTTTACAACAATAAGTGGATCAAAAAACTGAAAATGTCCCTCAACGTTCCCCTTAAAAAAGGCCACACTCTAAATCCTCTTCATTTTCACATATTATGTATTAAAGACTTGCACCACAACATATGAAGATTATATCTTCCTAAAAATGAGGAAAGGATGCTCAAACTCGTATATGCAAAACACACAGATGTACACACATTCAATAAACTTCAACACACACGTTGTTCATATCACAAACCTCGTACATGTGCAAGCAAAACAAGCCGGATGGCATATCATCCCAAACAAACATGCAACATCAATGTTAGACAGCTAGCCATCAGTATGTTTTTATCAAGTCAGCTAATGTTATGGCTGCGAAAACAACAATCCTACAAAAGACGGAAAATTGAATTATTAAAGTGTTTAAAAGTACAACTCGTTACCAGCTAACTAATGTCAACATAAGAAGGAGCAGTTCACCTCCATGTCTTGGTTGTCTGATGTTTCAATAGTTACGTTATCCTGCTTTGTCATGCCTGCTGTCTTCACAGTTGTGAGATCTCTGTTATTAAAAAAATTCCCCTCGGGGATTAATAAAGTATATACCTACCTACCTACCTAAAACTACAACTTCAGGGCATTTTATTGTTTCTCCCACTTTCCAGGAGCTGGAATATGGGTAAAAAAAATAATAATCTGGTTTTCCAGGAAGTGTGGGTACCCTGACCTGATTTAATCCCTTGTGATCATATGAAACTCTACCTGAGGTCGAGTACTTGTATGGCCGATCATTCTCAAATGAAAAAAAAGGATTTAGGCAAAGTAAATCATGCGATGTTGTAAAAACATCATTTTGGCATCTGCACCACAACCGAGGTATCTTACAGGCCGTCCCCACTATAGAAACACAAAATCACCTTGATGCTGCTGAGATCCATGGGATGCTTGATGATGTCGTGGTAGTCGTGGAGGCCGAGAGCTTTGACATCAACAGGTTTGTAAAAAGGCCAGGCGTATGACACGTGCTTCTTCGACAGCATCTCTCTGACGAGGCGCGCGCAGGAACGCAGCTGCTCCTGACGCTTCGGTGTCGATGTCCCTCCCGTCTCCACACCTCCGCCCAGGTGATGCTGAGAGTCCGGCTGCGACGCGTCTCTTTTGGGCTGCTTCATTGGGCGACTGCTCTCTCGGCGCGGCCGGGTCTCAGCGGAGACGGGTGATGATTCGCTGAGCTGGTCGTTGGCTGTGGGTGTCGTGGTGTCGGCTTTCCTCTTCTGGCTCTTCTTTTGCTGTTGGCACATCAGCGATTAGAGGTGAGAAATTAAAAATCTGTTTAAGTTGACTATGAATGAATGTTGCCTTCTCCTTACCTTAATGAGTGCAGGGGAGCCCTGCAGCATGGGGGCAGGATGGAGGCCCGGGTGTGTCACGGATGGAGGAGGAACAGAAGTCATGCCTTGGGACAGGACGTCTGGAGTTGAGAGGGGGAACGGGGGTCCCAGGTGGGGTGCATGGTTAGTGGGTTTGGGAGGCACACGTGGGGGCTGAGTCAGAGTCAGGGGCTGAGTCAGAGGCTGCTGAGTCAGAGGCTGAGTCAGAGGCTGCTGAGTCAGGGGCTGGGCTAGAGGCTGAGTCAGGGGCTGAGTCAGGGGCTGGGCTAGAGCCTGGGCTAGAGGCTGGGCTAGAGGCTGGGCTAGAGGCTGGGCTAGAGGCTGGGCTAGAGGCTGGGCCAAGGGCAGGGACAAGGGCAGGGACAAGGGCAGGGACAAGGGCAGGGGCAGGGACAAGGGCAGGGACAAGGGCAGGGACAAGGGCAGGGACAAGGGCAGGGCCGGAGGACCTTGAGGGGTGGGAACAGCACGTGTCTGTGGTGTGGTGGATGGGGATGAAAAGCCGCGTGTGTGAGGGGTGGTGGAGGGTGACGAGGAGTCTTGGCCTGAATCTGACTTTGTGATGAGAGCTGAAAGAATTGAAAACACAGTGTGAACACAAGGGGAACACAATAATGATATCAACAACAAAAAAAACCAAGCACTCTTTCTAAGACTACTTTAAACCCGTCAGACGTGTTCTTTACCACAGTAGAACCTTTCCTAATGGGTATTACGCATGGATTAACACAAAACTTGATTGAACAACAAATGTTTCTTGCTCGGTGTGGCTGATCAAACGGGCGGAGTCGGTACATTAGAACAGCACATACAAGCTGGGCTGGTTAGATTAGTACCATTAGCTTGTCAATGCAATCCACACTCAACAACTCCTCGTCAACGTCACCAGAGTAAAACAAGAACACACAAACACAGTAATAACTTCTTTCATAATGTCATAACACCACTACCTATGTAGCATGATAAAAATCATACCTGACTCCCTCCTGCCCCCTCGGCGTCCCTTGGAAACCACACTGATCTCCGTCTCCTCCTCTGGCATCTCTGTAATCTTCTGGAGAAAGAGCTTTTCCAAGGCCTCTGCCATGAGGACGATATCATCCCCGGGCTAAACACACAAACAAACAAATGGGTGTAATAAAATAGTTGAGCAGGACAGTGTCTAGTGACTAGAACTTCGACTGTGGCGGACCTTGTTGTAGATGTAGCAGTTTGTGAACATTGTGTTGAAGTCTTGGATACACTCCTGGGCGTTCCAGTAGTAGTTAGTCTCCAGGCGTCTTCTTATCGATCCCATGTCCATAGGAGTCTTTATGATCTTATAGTAGTCCTTGATGAAGAAGGAGAGCAGATAAAGAGCGTTAGATTTGTATGTCCATCTGAAAAAAGGCAAAAACCTCACATCCTCTTTCCTCAGTCTAAAAGCTATTACCCCCCCCCCCCCCCCCCCCTCCAGTGCGGGGACAATTCACATAAACCTGTAGCATAGATTTAAGGCACTGCAGCCTGCTATGTTGATGGGATTGCAAAGCATACTATAGAATATAGAAAGTAAATCAGAAGTGATGCTCTGTGTAGTTCCTCTGGGGATCAATTGATCAAAGTCTATTTATGGGTCAATCAATACACAGAACTTAACGAAAAACGAGTTTGAGAATTCATCGATCATTCAAATAATTTTTCAAGTAAAAATGCCAAATATTAGGTGGTTTCCAGTAAAGGTGAAGGTGAGCTAATTTTCCTATCTCACACTGTGGTTAACCCTAACATATTAGTTTTATTTCCAGAATTGTCTGATGTTTTATAGGTAGCAATTGACCAATCGAACTGATCCATAAAAAAAAAAAAAAAAAAAAAAAAAAAAAAAAGTAATCAAAAAAAGTAGCATATTTAACTTTAGCATTATTCCTCTGAAAAGCCAAAGCCTGGGACAACAAAGAAACATGTTTAGATCAAAGGTACTACTACGTTTCTCCTTGTTGACTGTGACAACCAGAAGAACACGGAAGAAGAATTTTTCAATCAAGCATGGAAGTCGAGTCACAATGTGCCCGTTGAGTAGCTGAGCCTGAAAGACGCACTCGGCAGAAAGGACAGTGTTATATTTTATTGCGGGACGTGTGGCACGTTCACCTGCACCACTAGGTGACACTTCGCATATGAAATTAATTTGGCTTCTGTTTGGCTGCTCTGGACTTTAGACTTTGATTACAGGTACATGAAAACACACAAAAACCAAAAATGTGACTCACAGGCAAATTGAGCTTGATAGCATCTACAGGAGCTTGGAAGGGCCATGCAAATTGGTGTTTCCATAATGTCTTCAACACCACTTTAAGCAGGTACTGAAAAGAGCGACATTATACAAAAAAAAAAGTCATTCAAACTGAAGTGTGTTTATACACATTTTCCAGGTATGAACAGACACAGAAACGTTGCTACCTGTAGCTGGTTGGTCTGTCGTTTGGCTCTGGAGGGGTTCCATGTTTCCGGGGCCGGGGCGTTGAAGGCGAGAGGTGGTGGGGCGGAGGGAGGGTTCTGGCTGTTGCCCGCCTCTAGTCCGTCTCCCATCGCAGTGGTGGGTTGCAGTGGCCGAGCAGACAGTTTGGGCAGATTGGACCTGGCGGGGGCAGGTGGGACCGGGGCGACCCCCCTCAGGCCATCACACTCCTGACGCAACTCTCTGAAAGTAGGATCAACCAGAGATCAACTCCGCTGCCATTACCATTACTGCGCTTGTTACAGATGACCACTTTGACTCGGCTTTCTCTGAATACATATTTAGCTTCATCGCGACAACACAAATATGAAACCAAACCACAATCACCACTCAATATCCATTAGTTTTCTACGTCCTCTGTCTCGCTGTCGGTGTCTACATTTTGCTCTGAACTTCAAAGGCCTCTGTGTGAGAGACGGAGACAACTTAGCAAAAGGTCGACTCCCTCGACTCCCCCCCCCCGACGAAAAACACACAACCGCTCATCTCTGACACTTGAACTGCTCTGACAGCTGTGACAAACACTGCAGCTGATTTTGTCTTTACGTACTCAACATTCGCTCCCTTGTTGCAGTTTGCCCTAAAACAGGAATCAGGTGCTGCGGACACAACGTCTCTTTTTACGTACACAAACAAATGCATGCGTACCACACCAACCATGCAACTGTTAGCTGTCAATCTCTTAAGAGTAAATATTGACTTATTGCTCAAGATCAACTACTCAACAGCAGTTGATCTTGAGCAATAAGTCAATAGTGGTACACTGCTCACTTGTAACCTTGCTGTTCAAAATAAATTGGACAATGTAAACACGTTTCAGATTAGACCTACAATACTGTTTCTAAAAGCACAGACACAACAAAGAACCACAGTTTCCCACATATTGGCAATTTACTTGTGTTGTTGGGTGGTGCAGCATCATGTGATCAATGAGCATGAAAAGACTCATGCAGGTTAGAGAAGCAGGTTATTTTCTTCGATTTACAGATGTTCCCTTAACGCTGCACATGCAGACTACTAGCAAACACTTCGGTTTACCGTGTTCCCTAAAAGCCTCAAATGCTGGATCTTGATAAATGGAAGCAAGAGAAGCACGAACAGAGTCCCCCGCTCAGCTACTGCAGTACAAGCAAGGCGTGAACGGCCAAAATAGTTTGAGAAGAGGGAAATGAGGTGTTCTAATTTAAGAGAAAGCCACATATTCCCTTACATAGGGATACTCCCCCACCCCACCCCACCCACCCACTCTCTCTCACACACACACACACACACTATGTGTGAAATGTTAAGATTGCTTCTAATATGAAGTAAGAGCTTTTAATTTGAAATGGATACAGAAAGTCGGGAGCGTTCGGCCAACCAATAGTGACTTCACGAGAGACTCGCACAGCATTCAGCGAACCAATGTTGTAACATTGATCCCTCACTCACATGGAGGGGTGAGGGAGGGAGGGGGGAGGGACATACATTTGCATTTTTAGGGGCGGCCTCGTTGTTGTGGTCACGACAGAAATGTTTTATTCATGTAATTTACCTCATTTACGTGCACCCGTTTTGTATCAGCTCAGTGAGTCTCTGCTGCGTTTGTGCGGTCACTGAGGCTTGTGCTTGCTTCTCTGCTCCGCTCTCTGTGTGTTTCGTGAAGGGGCTCATCCCCTGCTACACGCACATGGAGTGGAGCAGAGGAGAGGCAGCTGAAGTCAAGATACTGTCACTGTACATTACAAAAGTCCACCTGTTAGGTTACTGTAAGTGCAATAAATGTGCAATGAAAGCCGACAAGAGTAATCTCTGAATCGCCGGACGTGGGCGACCGTTAAGATACCTGAGCAGCCCTCCCAGGTAATGTCTAAAGAATCACGATGACAATAAAGTGTAATGTTGTTGACTCATGTTGCACAGCTCGTGAGAAACCGTGCAGGTCACAATACTGCATATAAATCCTTATCACTGCATTACAGTAAAGAAAAAAAAAAAAAAGCTTCTATGATGTTTTTTTTTTATATATACATAAGGCTGATCTATTAAATAGTGATTCAATAATATAATTATATTATAATTTCACAAGCCACAGTTATTGTGTCTGTTTTAGTAGAAAGGGTCAAGAAATGTTTAGTCAAACATCAGATATTGAACGGTCTAAAATATTTAACAGAAAAAAAAAAAACCCGCATTTTGCGTCATAACCTGAACAATCCGTCTTTGAACTATTCAGATGAACTCTTGTATTTTCCAAGACATCGGCAGAAACCATTTACTTTGGTGTAAGCAGATGCGAGTGCATAATGACAAACTTTTTCTGCAGTTCAACATTTCTATCATTAGGAAATGATAAACAAGGCCTCGATAACAGAAATGATGAACTGACCAAAAGTTAGTTTGGACCTCTCTTTACGTTTCATCCACGGGGAAAAGGTTTTCTTTAACTTGCAGAAAAGCTCATCATCAGACTCTGGCATCTGCTTCCATCAATTTTAATCGGACCAATTATTTTCTCGGGACTTACATGTTTGTTGCCGTGCCGCTGTGGTCTAATCCAATTGCGTGATCATATCTCAGGTGGCGAGGCGGCAGTTTCCTGAGGTAACACGGGATATTCGTCTGTGACACGCTGTGGGGGCAAGGAAACCACAACACACACACAGAGGGTCACACCTGTGAGAGATACAGAAACATGAGTGACATCTCATTACACATCGAGGTCAACATATCAAATGTGGGTTGTTTCCTAATAACAATATAATACATTACTTGGTAAAGGTTTGGTGATGCTATGTTGTAAGCAGCTGTGATCAGAGCCCATGACACGGGCATAGAGCAAGTTTCTTTTCCATACAACAGTCATGGCACAGTGCTGCATTCTTTCAAAAAAAAATATTAATTGATTAAATTCGACTCCATTGAGAAATATTTACTTTTTTTTTTTTTTTTCCCCCCACATAGAAATTACCCTTTTTTTTTTTTTTAACAAGAACTGTGCAGATTACTTTGCAGATTTACACATACCACTACACACAATTTTGAGCCCATGATAGCCTCTTGACCCAGTTTTGACTTCCTAACCTCTTAAGTCCTTGTTTTTTTTTAGGTTTCCACCTGAAAAACATCCCCACATTTAACCACTGACAGCTACAAACTGTAAGGCCAAACTCAACAACCGCGTGCTCTTTGGATAAGAGACACTTGAGAAAGTCGATATACTATAAATCTCTTGCTCCTTATCACCAGGCCAGAGTGAGAAATCAGAGAGTAATTAACAACTTTATAATACTAAGTCAGGGAACATTGATGTTACTAAACCTGTTCTAAACATTCTCAAATACTACTTTTGTCATAATAGCATTTGGCAGCATCTTCAGTGAATGTAACACACTTGTCAGCCTTTTGAAAGACGTCATCAGTTGTGTTTATATAACAGATGCAGAATAGGGATGAATAAAGATTTCATATCAGTCTGTCTGAACTTTCTACACCTTTGTAGAGCAAACAATTAACGCATCTTTTGATTGTGCTGAACATTTCTACATCATGCACGCATTGCGGACCACTTATGTACACCGAATTGGTACGTTATTGTCTGTATTGCCCAGGAAATGTCCGACACACGGAGCAGTTTGCAACAAGAACATGATTCACAGTCTTTCTAAGTTTTCTTTTCTTTTTCATGTTGCACTTTTCTTCATGTGCACCTAAATAATGTTCTGCTTTGTAGGTCTTATGTGCAACAGGTTATCTGTGGATTTACAGAATATTTCACTGACTTTAAACCAAGCCAGGACCGTTACAGTTGAATACATTGAACTCTGACAGGTCTCGGATGCCTTGATAGTTAGTGTACACCATTCGGCTCAAAGGTCCTTTTTTTTTTAATTTATCAGGTGACGCAATCTGTCTAAATCACAACAGCTTATCTTTAGTCAGTTGTGAGCTCACACTTACATTCCCTGATAACTGCTCAATTTCAATTTGTTAATGAATACAAGCTTACATGTGCTAAATAAATAAATAAAATGCTGGCAAATAATATCATTCAAATGCACATACTGCTATAGTTTCATATTGCAGTTTTTTTGGTAAGTTTTTGGACTGACATGTTAACGCGTCGCTCACATTTCTAAATGGAAACAAAACAAATACAGTGAGACAAGATAATTCGATTATTGCAACAAAAATACTGCAGACAAATCCTAACAATCTTAAGTACATATCTTCAGCGTGGAAACATGAGCTGCAACAATTAGTGGATTAATCAGTGAGTTGATCCAGAGAAATTTGATCGCCAACTGTTTTGATAATCGATTAATCATTTTGAGGGATTAATGAAGAAAAAAAAAAAAAAAGAAGCTAAAATTCCACCTTAACAAATTTTAATATGTTCTTGTTCCTTTAGTCCTTCGTGATAACAAACTGAATGTTGTGGACGGTTGATCAGGACAAAACAAGACATTTTAAGCTGCAACCTTGGCCCATCTGGAAACATATCTAATTTTAAATGACCAAGCAGCTACTCAATGAATCAAGGAAATAATTATGATATCATCGTTAGTTGCATCCTACAACACCCACTGTGTCCAAAAATAGTGATCGTATGCTCTTTTAAAACTTCCTCATCATTAGTATCAATTCTAACTGACCAGCAAGATTGAAGTTGATGCTAAAAAATATTTAAAAAAAAATCCAATCACGTCCCGAGCAAACGATTCAAAACACCCGATTATTCTCGAGACATAATGTGTAAGAGCATGAAGACCACAGTAATAACACCGCAGCTGGTTTGGATAAAAGAGGAAACAATCCAGGCAGAATAAATGCAAACAGAAAGAAAGCCAACTTAATTATTCAACAAACAATATCAGACATTTTGCCACCGGTGATGTCATGAATGACGTTACGCAGCACAAACGTAAACACGGTTTTACCGACAACCAACTTCGGCTCCCCGGCTCTCCTCCTCCTCGCTAACCTTCCTCCTTCCCCTGTCAGTACGTCGCCATGTCCGCTGTGATCTTAAGTGACAGCTCCGCACGTAAACGGCGTTTCGGAATACGACTCGGACGGGACCGATGTTCTCGAAATGACGCGCGTCGCGGTTCGCGTGAGCGTCTGCGCCATCGCGCGTAAAACTGCGCCGCCGAGAGGACGTAACTTATGTCACGAATACGGCCTGCGGGGCTACAAACAAACAGCCTAGCAGCTAACTCCGCTAGCACGATACCGACCTGCAAAGCTGACGTGCAACACTGACAGCGCGGAGTGTCCGCTGCCGCAAAAATGACCTCAACGCAAGTGTGGAGGGAAGACGGATTCAACGCAGAATACGCACGGTAACGCCAAACAGCGCGCACTTTCACGGCACAAAATCTTCTCTCCCGTGCGCCCGAGCCGGTGCGAGGCCTGCGAAGACAGCTCACGCTCCGCTCGCCGAAGCGCTCACTGACAGCGCGGGAAATACGCCGCCGATGCCCGTTTTAAAGCTTCCACCGAAACCCCGAGGTCGTGTGCTCTCGTTTGGTATACCAATGCCGTCCACGTGAAGGCGTTAAATGCTATTTTTTACCTTCTTCGGTCGGTTGTCAGCGCTCGCAGACCTTCCTCGCCCCAAATCCAGAACAAACAGTCCCGTTCGACGTCGATGACGTCAGACGCACGGGGGCCGGCCGAGCGTGCGTCAGGCGGAGTGTCACCTCGAGCTCCTCCCCCTCCCCGGGGACACATCACGCAATACCGTGTAATGATTTCAACCGTCACACAAATGTTGTCCTTCAGCTATTGCGTAAAACAAATTTACATTCATTTAGAATAGTTTCATTTCGGTTTATCAAGTGTACACGACTTGTATCTAGCTGTCATTTCCTTTCTCTCACTTAAATATAGTGAATAATGTTCCTACAAACTTGAGAACCAAATGGTGCATAAATAATAATATACCAGCAGATGACTTAACTAACATATTAAAAGCTAAATAATCTCAGTCTTACAGTTTTCAGCTATTTCGGTTACTGCTAACATTTTATGAGAGGGACAGAAAAGACATCGGTATATATATATATATATATAAGGAAATAAATGTATAATAATATACGTGTTTTTTTTCTCTTTAATGACCTAAGAACCTAATCGGTACATAGTTATTTATTTATGTCAGCAAAGTCAGTCATTAAATACTCAGATAAGAAATGTCTAAACATATTATCACGCACAAAAAGGTTTAGGAAGTGCTGCAAAATATATAAATGATTTGAATATATGCATCTTTTCTTTTTGGAGCCTGACTGGTAATAAGGTGTTGTGAGGAAACGGGCAGCCTTTCTACCACAGATTGTTGGTGAGAAAACTTCCTGCAGATGGTGACGTGAAAATAAATCCCATCAATGTGGGAAATCCTGGTGTATGTGACAGCTGTCATAAATTAAGAAAATTAGTCTGCCACCTTGTGGGAAGGGATGGTGCTGAAACTAAATCCAAGGAGGCTGGTAAAACATTGGAGGGATGTTAGCTGAGTCATCCAAACAGGAGTGAACTGGTTGGATTGAGCTGCAAAAAATAAATAAATTGCTGTGCAATACAAAGAACAGATTTTTGTTAAATTACTAGCTGCTAAAATTAACATCAATTTTCATAATTTTAGGTTTCAAGGAAAAACAAGTCGCCAACCCAAAAGCCCTCATCCATTATGTACATACAAACCAGTACCTTGAACTGCAAGCTAAAATGTTGTGAATGGACTGGTACCAAGAGTTCATAATATGTAACACTGAGATTGTGTCCACATTTATTATCTTGTGCTGAAATTTTTGCTTGTGTTTGTTGATCCACACTGAACAACAAGTCAATAAATCGCATTGCCGTTTAAACTTTTCTAACCACAATTTCATCTTGAAAACAACAAAACTTAACATAATAAATTGTCAATACAAAACAGCAAACAGTGATTTATTCAAGAAGTTTATTTCATACTCAGAGCGAAACAAAACTGTCAAATGATTGATATCCATTGTGAATATGATATTCAGAATACCCCACGCTTATCGTACAGGCATGTTCTCAGACACCACGTCTGTAGAATAAAAAGTCCACTCGGTTTTAGATTTTACTCAGTTTGGAAAAGCCTCACATCACCTTCATCAATATTGGAAATAAGACAGAATTTTACATAAACTCTGAAGAAGGAAAAAAAAGTACATAGCATCTCTCAACAATACAATACTTAACCAATTCTAAAACGGCTTAAACCATGATAAGAACAAAATTAACAAAAGGCACGAGAAAAATATAAGGAATAGACCGACATTCAGAAATACACTTATTTGCTTTCTCACCCAGTTTTAAATTAAAAGCTCAATACAGCTTGTGTTTGCAGTAAGTATAAAGCGAGAGTAAGAAGGTGATCGGCTTAGCATTAAGACAGGAAAAGGGGAAACCACGAGCCCAGCTGTCTCTCAAGTCCAAAAAGGAGTCTACCGACGTCTCTGAAGACTCGATGCAGGACCATATTAGATGGAAGTTAGTAACTGGAAAGATTTTTTTTAAGATCACTCCTATGAAAATCCAGGTTTTACACCTTGTTAACACGTCCATGTGTTGTTTTTGATAATACTAAGAAACCAAGAGGGCAAAAGAGGCAGTTAATGCTATGGTTGACAATTTCTGTTTTGTAACTTTAATGAACCAGCGACAGCCACTAAAACATGAATTCCTAAAGCCACGTTTCATACGTCACAGACCTAATTATCCAATCCCGTCCATTGTGGCTTTCCACATCATCGAGCTACCGGCTCGACCTGCAGGCGAGCGGCGGAGACAGAAGTGGGGTTTATTTACTTGTAGTGAATGACGGTAAAGGTGTCCAGTTACATATGAGCCACCTTAAGAAGTTAGGGCAGTGGTTCTCAGCTGGTAGGGGTCGGGAACATTTTGTTGCTGATATTAAAGAAAAGAAAACAACAACAAAAAAAAGTACAGGGCATTTTGAATCTTGACAAGAAAGTGAATAACAGGTGGTGCCCAAAATGTGGAAATATTCCTTGAACTAAAAATAAACTGACATCAGCTCAGAGTCATTAAACAGCAAAACACGTTGGGAGCAGGTATGTATAGTTCTTAATCCACCTGGCAATTAAACTGGCTTAAAAGGGACCGTGGGGGTCTGGTCCGGGCAGATGTTCAAGTCGACAAGTCACACGCAGGGTGCAAGTCATTCAGGGTTTTTGTTGTCGTCTTCCTCCTTGACCTCTGCTGCCTCTACTCCTTCCTCCTCTTCCAGGTCATCCTGTAATCCCTCTTCGCCAATCTCATCATGCATGACGTATCCCTCGTTCTCCTCATCTCCAACTTCATATCCTTCCTCTTCGTCCTGATTCCCCTGCTGCTCCTCCTCCTCCTCCTCCTCCTCCATCTTTTCCTCCTCTGCTTCTGCATCTGCTGCATCTGCTGCTGCATCATCATCTGCTGCTGCTGCAGCTGCATCATCTGCTGCTGCATCATCATCATCATCCTCATCATCTGCTGCTGCTGCTGCTGCTGCTGCTGCTCCCCCCTCCACCACCTCGTTGCCCGTCTCTCCCTCCGTCGCCGCCTCCTCATTGATTGGTGCTACCTCTGTCTGGTTGTCGGCTGTCTCGCTGGTGAACTCCAGCTCTGACACGTCCATCACCATGGAGTCCTCTGGATCCTGGTCGTCCTGGATACCAGTGAACGGGTTTTCGCCCTGAACAGAAAAGAATGAAAGTACATTTGTCTCTGAGACGCTGCATTCACAATCAGTGAAGATTCATATCTGCGATCTGAATCTTGATGTACGCTTGTGTCGGATGCTTTCTTCACCACACAACAAAACAAATTGCTGATTTCACACCTGCGATGTTCTCTAACAAGGTACAGTTGAAATTTCAATCGATTACAAATCAGTTTAGCAAATATTCAACCGGAATATTGTGAATACACCATAAAAATCATCTGGAACCTGCTGTGCCATCATCACTCAAGGATCTGATCTCATAAGAGCATCGAGGTTTGTACAAAAGCTCATCTTTAACTTGCAGCAAGATAATTCATATTCACATAGTACAGACGATAAAAGCATGAACCTGGTTTGATCTTTGCAAACATGGTATGTGCCGTACTTAAATCTCACTGCTGTGCAATGATCCTCTTTGCATTTAAATTCATGACAGGCAGCGCCCCCTTCTAAACAGCACATCTCCACTTTAACAAGAAGAAAAGTCTTATAGTAGTCTGAACATTTGACCATTTTATCATCTTAATCTTAGTTTGTGTGACAACATGACGTGATTTAGAATTAAAGCCGAGTAAAAGCGTGGCACCGTGAAACAAAGGGAGGATGTATACTGGTTACACCTGAACTGTGGCGGAAAACACGTAATAACACTGTGACTACAAATCCGGACTCCTATTCCCATTTGAAAAGCAAACGATTCAAAAGAGCACCATTCAATTTAGCACATATTCATTCACACGTGTCACAGTGCGTACCTTGAGGTAGCTCTCGAGCTTCTTGCCGATGAGTTTGTGGTTGAGGATGCTCCGAGCGACAGACAGACTGGCCCGCTTGGATTGCTCCATCATACCCTGGAGTCAGAGAAACAGGTCACACGTAGGACAGAGTGTAAAGGATCCAAACAGCAAACATCACCACCAACACTGGTCTTGAGTTTGTGATCGTATTTGCGCCGGACCGGTCAATCCATCTCACCCGTTCTCAAGTTGTAAATTCGCTGCTAAAAGACCAGCAGACGGAGCAAAAAGTGCTCTTTAACCTGAATTCAGTGGTGCTTGTCCTCCCTGCAGCCTGAATTACACACTTTTGTATGTCTTCATTTTGAAAAGAAAGAGTAACAACCCATGATCCACTTCTTAATACAGGGCTCAATAATTTGAGGAACATATCTGCCTGCTCATATTTGAACAGATACTGCAGCTTAAAGCGTGAATATTTTGTATGAACTACCTTTCAGGCATGTATTGTTGCAACAAACAATACGAGTTTGTACGTGGCATTATCAAAAATGTCCTAACTAAACAAAATCTAACAAGGACTTGTATCTTTTTGTGAGGTCTTCAAAGGGTTCCTATTTTCTCCACATCAGCTGAACAACCTTACATGTAGTGAGTCCGTCTGTGGACGATGTGTCGTACCTTGCGGTTGTAGTTGTGGTCAGGAGACTTGATGTGTTTCTGTATCAGGTGCGGCTGCATGGGAATGAAAAGGTCGCATGCTGCACAGTGAGCGGCTTCCACCTTCCTCATAAAGTGTTCTATGCCCAGATCTAGACAGATTCGGAAAAAAACATCTGCAGTGAGCAATCACTAATATCTCCACACCACGCATGCACGTTCACAGAGCTGCTGCTGCTACTTACCCCTGGTAAGGTCCTGCTCTTTGTACACCTGGCAGATTGCAGCACTGTGGTTTTCCAACTGGCTGACTCTCTGGTCAGTCTTCTTGAACTTGTTCTGCAAGTACTCCTACAAACACAAAAACCTTTGATTCAATTTCACGTCTCATACATTCCTCACAAGAGTCATGTTGTGCAAACATGGAAACTAGGTTTGCAGCTTGAAGCTTGGAATTATTGGCTCTAACTAGCAAATCACATTCAACTTGAAACTGTCACATTTGTAATACGTATTCAACCACACTGTTTTATTTTGGCGCCTTTACAATGAGCACATTTCTTCATACTGAACCCAAAACACTTTAACACAAAGTGCCCTAAAGCTTATAATTGGCAGATTGTATGATTCTCTGCTCTTGAAATAATGAAGGATATGAAATCATTGTATAAATCTACTTGAGAGTGAGTGTCTGTGAATGAGACTTGATAATGTGAAGTATGACAAATCTCAAATCACCTGTAAGAAGTCTGTGGTGGGCTTGGACAACTGGCTGGAAAGGAACTTGAAGTGGTCCTTGTGGAAGCGACTCTCGAGATGAGTTTCCATTTCCTCCTTGTAGAACGAACGGAACTTGCAAACAGAACATGCAAACATCACCCTGGAACAAAGAAGAAGTTGAGTCTTGGACCCTGGTTCAACCTGGAATTATCAATGCTTTCCGAGTCAACCTGGCGTGATGGGGTTACAAGTGGCCAGCTGAAGTACAGGTGCGAACACTGAGATCTGATCTGATCGGGCCACATTGGAAGAGCGCTGACATCCTCTGAGTAAGGATTACAAAAATAAATACAGCTGGTACCACGGTTCAGTGTTCATATCTAACCAGGTGCACGCATGTGCTACCGTCATGTTACAGCAGGTTTGTTGGTTTTGGATGTTCATTTTCATCCATTCAATCTTTCACCTGAAGACTTTTGCTTTTATTTGTATTTAATCTGCGTGATTCTGCCGAGCGCCGCTTAACCGCACGGAAAAGCAGATTTACTGAATACTGCTGCGACGTGACGCTTGTTTCACCAAAGCCTCGTCTGGGTTTAACATAACATCTTGTGTAATTTCCGACACACGGCTGTGGACGAGCCATGGCTCCCTGCATCGATCCACAGCAGCGGAGACGTGCTGGAACAATTAAATCATCTGAACCAATCACATTTAAGTTCTACAAACTCACTGAACTGTGTTCAGACATTTACAAACGTGAAACACATCATAAATTGCTGAAACGCAGCTTTAAAATGAGGCTCAGGAAGAAAAGATGTCTCGTTGTGTTAAAAGCCTGTTGCCTAAACTTCTCTTCTCCCGTTTCTGTTCCACTGAAGACTCGTCCGTCACGTCGCGTGTGCGATTTTGTTCCGTCCTCTGGCATCTTGTCTGCCCGTCTTATCTTACTTCCTGATTTGGTGATGTTTCCATGATTTCTGTGCTTCCATCGTGGGTGAACGTTGTGAAACGGTTTCGATCATTTCATGTGGAACTATTTCACGTACCGCGTCTGTAGCAGGAGGAGAATGCATTTCTTGTCCAAATTGAAAGACCGCGGCGGTAGATGGTGATGTGGTGAAGTTGTTTTTATGACTGGCAGTTTGCACATGGGTTTTCTATTTTTATTTTCCCAGAATTTTATTTTGTTTTCTTGAGACATTTCCTGCCCTGCCTACCTTCAGCGGAGCAGTGCAGCCGGTGGGATATGAAGCGTCGACTTTAATGACGACGATTCACTCCGGCAGCCGCGTCGGAGAAGGAACGCGTCCGACACGGAAACAGTGGAAAGTAGCCTTTGCTGTTCTTTTGCTTTTTAATTGTATATCTTCTTCAGGAATGTTATTTGCACACAGAACGGGAAAGTGAGATCCGATCACGAGTGGCCAGTCGAGAAGCATGTTAATGCCCGGTGGAAACAAAACGACTTAAAGCTGGCCCCCTGTGCTCCGATCACTCCACGACGACAACAGAAACAAGAGAGGAAGCTGGATGAGGTATTAAATTAACGGATTTGTCGTCTCACCTTTCCAGGAATCCCCTCCTCTTCCTATTTTTGGGGTACTTGTCCTGAGCCTGGGCCGGAGTCTGTTTGCCCTGCGGACTTTTCTTCTCATCCTGTTTGGTTGAAGCTAATCCGGAGGACAAGAGTAGAAGTTAGGAAACTTTCCACTGAAGGAGGTGATGATTTACAAAACCGCAGGAAAAGACACAACCAGTGAGGAACCACTGTGAAGTTCAGCTGACCTTTTTCACCATCTTCAGTAGGTTTTGTTTCCTGTAAGGAAAAGTTCCCCATTATTCATAAAAAGACAGACAGAACTTGAAACAGCTTTCATTTTAGGAATAAAGTTAGTCTTCCCAAACAAATAGTTGATGTTGGAATTCTTATTGTCTGTCTTCATCATTTAAGAAGTAGTCTCGCCTTTAGTCTCTACCTTTTTAATTCAGCTCAACATAGAATTAAGTTCATAATCTCTCATTAACCTCAGCTGCAATTCCACTCAAATCAGGAACAAAGAATTACAGATGGTCCCTTTAAAAAAGAAACAACAGAACAATGTTTTTATTTTGGCCATCTTTATCAGTGCTTCAACATTACCTCGTCCTCATTGCTATTGTACTATCATCGTGACAAGTGCTTTTATAGTGCTAAACTAATTAATTAAAATAAGTGTGGCTTGACTGATACTTGATTTTTGTGGCCGATACCAATATTAGAAAGTAAAAAAATTCAGATAGTGATATACAAAAATGTTTTCAATAACTTGCGACAAAGATCTGTAATGGAGGCAGGATATTTCAGTTTAACGAGACACTTTGCATTAAAACAATGAAATTCACAGAGAATGTAAAACTGATAAGATAAATGAATTAATTAATAAATGACAAAAAGCCAATTAGAACAGTTTCTATTTTACCCCAAGCATCTTTTTCAGCATTATGTTTTGAAATAAAATATCAAGACATATACTTGGAGGGCTATACAGCTGTGATAGATAAACATCTGCCGATAAAAACAGCCAACTGATACGTCAGTTGGGCTCTAAAATAAGGGCGTGTTTAACCATACGCCGATAAAGACGCAGAATTCCTCTCAAAGTTTGATCTACTCACCGCGGTGCTGGGGTTTGGTTTACTGTCGTCGCCATTTTTCTCTGGTTGCTCTATGAAAACAAAGAACACAAACATTAGACCAAGACAGACACAGAAATGTTGTTTGCCGAGTATTTTGAGGATACCGCTCACTTATTGTAGAAAGTACCTTGCGTAGCCTCTGAGCCAGCAGACTCCGTCTTGTTCATCTTTGACTCCGGCTCATCAGTGGCAGAGAGAGTCTGCTTTCTCTTCTTCTGAACCTCTCGCTGCGGCTTCACCTGCTACAGGAAACAAACATCTATTTGCACTAACATATTTTCTAAATTTCATTTTGTGACAAAACAAATAAATAAATGAACAAGGACAATACAACCAGAACTCGTAATCAGAACATCTTATGACTCTAAGTTTAATGCTTTGCAAAGCCAATTAGCAGCCTTGCAGATATTCCACATTAATAGTGTTAGCCTTATCTTCAGTATCTTATCCAGAACTGGGGCAAAGGAAAAGAAGAAAACGTAAATAATGCACAAAGCGAAATCAACACCCCCACAGCTAAACAAGACAAAGAACTGGACAGAAAGAAGTATCACTTGTCTTTGCTGTAGAAAAAGAGCAGTTCCATGAGATATTTCTGACCACATTAATCGAAGGCTTGGTGGAGTTGGAAGGGCAAGTGATATATCAAATGTGTGTTGGGGATTATTTGTGACAAACTGCTTTACATGGCAAATTGCAGGTACTAGCACTTTAGGCTAACTGGCCAGTTGGTTGAGGATACAAAAAGGAGGGAATCAGAAAGGGCTAAACTTTTGCCCAGTGTCTGAGGAGGTCTTATTTGGCTGGAGGTACTTACTTTGTTGAGGGGTCTCTTGCGGCCTCGCTGGCGGCCAGCCCGTGGGCCCCCTCCAAAATGCCTCCCTGGAAAGTCGTGAGGCCCTTGAGTGGAACCCTGGAAGCCCCCACTCTCAGGGTACATGCGGTTGGACAGGAGGGATGGGAGCTTGCCTCTACCACCTCCTGGAGAGTGGCCGCGGTGGGACTGGCCACCACTACCACCTCCCCGCAAACCTCCGCCTAATGGAGTGGGGTCAGACCTGCGGCTTCCAAACCCTCCTCCAGTTCCTCGACCTCCGGCACTTCCACCCCTTCTGGGGGAACGTCGGCCTGCTCCAGCCCATCCTCCACCTCCAGAACCTCCTCCCTGGCCACTGGTGAAGGTTTCCCTCATATTCTGTCGCATTTTAGCGACTCCATAGGAAGAGGAGGGGCTGTCAAAGCCTCCTACTCCCCCTAGCCCCATTCCCCCTCCGAAGCCCGAGCCTCCTCGCTGACCCAACAGCATGTTGTCCCCACGGCCATCGCCAAAACCATAGCTACTGCCGCCAGATCTGTAGAGATCTCGGGAGGAGGTGAGAGCGGAGCTGCGCGAGTCGAATGACTCGTACTGGTCAAACCTGCAGGAGGGAGGGAGAGGGTTGATAGAGAAGAGCACAGAGCACGGGAGGTAGGGAGGGCAGCCAGGTTTGGATTTCTCCACCTGCTAATCCTTCTCCTCCATGGTCTTGCTTTCTCCATGTTTTCTGGTCACTCCCAGTTTCATTTCGTTCACCATTTTAGATCAAGAGTTGATGATCCAAAACAACGTATCACTCTGCTTGTGGTCTTTTATTATATAGTAATGTTCTTTTCTCTTAGCCTTAAGTTTACAGAGACTCCTGCAGATGAGGGAAATGCAGTTTCTTTTAATCCCTATTCCTTGTTAAAGGATAGGCTGGAAACTTTGAAGAGACATGAACATGGTCCATCAGACCAGTGACGTCCTGAGACGGGAGAAGAAGTGAAATATCCTGGGAAGTGGCTCATTCATAGTGAAGACTTAAGAAAGGGGCTGATGTATAAACTGGGTGTTTTTTCAAGGGGTAAGGGTGTTTTTAAAGTACAGAAAATATCTTTCTATAATCATCTCAGTTTGGCAAAATAACATCAGGCCAGCACCTGATCATCTCTCTTGTGTAACCTAAAGCCAGAGCACAGGGTTAGGTCACATGGAGGATGAGAGAAACAAAGTGTGTGAACACAGAAACACAAAGCAATGTTCAAAGAGTGCTATGTAAAGATGGACTGGCTTCATGTGCAAAGATGTCAGTCTGTTACAAATGGAAAGGTTGTTCTGTAATTGCACCTCCAGCAGGAGAGCATGCACTTTCACAATGTCTTGGGTGTTAACGGATCACGGCAACATTTTCTTCCCATCGCTCACACAAACTGCAACATGGCAAACAAAGCTTCCACGAACGCTGAGGCATTCAAAAGCAGCCTGTGAGCAACTCGCGCCGTTTTCATCTCAAACAGGAATTGAGGAATACATATTCTCACAAAAAGGAGGGAATCAGAAAGGGCTAAACTTTTGCCCAGTGTCTGAGGAGGTCTTATTTGGCCTACTGGGCATTATCTGTCAGCAAATGTCTGAGCAGGCTAAAACAACTCACCGTTCTCAAACAGTAACCCCTTCCGGCCCCGCCTCAATCCACGTTAACATGGTCTTTGTTTAATGTTCAGCAAATACAGTACATAGCTGTGTAAGACCGATTTGACTTTTGATGGCGTTAGAAGGTCTAAGGATCTTTTTAAATACACTGCTCAAAAAAAATAAAGGGAACACTTAAACAACACATCCTCGATCTCAATGAATGAAATATTCCAGTTGAAAATATTTATTCATTACATAGCGGGATGTGTTGAGAACAAAATAACATAAGAATGATCAATGGAAATCAAAATCATTATCCCATGGAGGTCTGGATTCAGAATCATACTCAAAATAAAAGTGGGAAAATCAGATCACAGGATGATCCAACTTCTGTGGAAATTCCTCAAGACAAGTCAAAATGAGGGTCAGTAGTGTGTGTGTCCTCCACGTGTCTGTATCACTCCCTACAACACCTGGACATGCTCCTGATGAGACCACGGATGTTCTCCTGAGGGATCTCCTCCCAGACCTGGATCAAAGCATCAGTCCACTCCTGGACAGTCTGTGGTGGACGTGGCGTCGGTGGACGGAACGAGACACGATGTCCCAGATGTGCTGGATTGGATTCAGGTCTGGGGAACGGGCGGGCCGGTCCGTAGCATCGATGCCTTCATCATGCAGGAACTGCTGACACACTCCAGCCACATGAGGCCGAGCATTGTCCTGCATCAGAAGGAACCCAGGGCCCACTGCACCAGCATGTGGTCTTACAATGGGTCTGAGGATCTCATCCTGGGACCTAATGGCAGTCAGGGTACCTCTGGCTAGCACATGGAGGGCTGTGTGGCCCTCCAAAGAAATGCAGTGCTCCTCCTGTTCCTCCTTGCACGAAGGAGCAGATAGCGGTCCTGCTGCTGGGTTGTTGTCCTCCTACGTCCCCCTCCATGTCTCCTGGTGGACCGGCCTGTCTCCTGGTATCTCCTCCGTGCTCTTGACACTGTGCTGACAGACACAGCAAACCTTCTTGCCACAGCGTACATTGATGTGCCATCCTGGATGAGCTGCACTACCTGAGCAACTTCTGTGGGTTGCAGACACCTCATGCTACCTCTAGTGGTGAGGACACTGGCAAAATGCAAAAGTGACCAAAAATCAGCCAGAAAGGATGAAGACAGAGAAATGGTCTGTGGTCACCACCTGCAGAACCGTTCCTTTATAGGGTTGTCTTGATAATTGCCTCATTTCCACCTGTTGTTTGTTCCATTTGCACAACAGCAGGTGGAATTGATTCACCATCAGTGCTGCTTCCTAACTGGACAGGTTGATTTCCCAGAAGTGTGATTGACTTGGAGTTACATTGTGTTGTTGAAGTGTTCCCTTTATTTTTTTGAGCAGTGTATATATTTACAGAAGATCCTTTTCAGATCAATCTTAACGCAATAAATAATTACCGGGTTGCTTCTTTTCCAAACATGAGACAATGCTCTCAACCAACCAGATGCCATTTAACAACATCTGCTACATTATTTTGCTTTTAAAAGATGAAAGACCCGACTGAGAAATGTAATGCAATCCCTGGCATGGATGTGCAGTAGTGGTGTCTGACTGATGAAGTTGGTGTGGAGAAGAAATAGGAAAAAGGTATTACCTGTCACCCCGGTTCCCTTTCAAGCCCCCCTCCAACTGAGTGAGCATGTCCAGGCGCTGGTTAATCTTGGCAATGACAGCATCTGCATGGTTGCCTGTGGATGCCAGAAGAGATGCTCCAGAGAGCCCTCTCTTCATGTGGTGGTGGTGGTGGCCGCCGCCGCCGCCTCCTCCTCCTCCGCCACTGCCGCCCCCTCCTCCTCCATAACCCCCAAGTCCAGACATGGAGTCCTTATAACCTCCCCCATACAGGTCAAAGCCACCAGAACCTAGTAAAGTAAGGAACAAAACAATCATGTCTATCATGTCCCTTACTACAATAACACATGGGTGGTGAATCCTCAAATTATATAATCAAAATCCAACTGATAAAAAAAAAAAATACATTTTAGATGATGATAAACAAATGTCTTGTAAATAATTAAAAATAATACCTATTGTAAAAATGAAAACTGCCTTTTGTTTATGTAATTTCTTGAAAAAATACAAATGGACTTCTTAGTTGGTCAAATTAAGAAGCTGACTTTGTTATGTTTGTATTAATCTACTCATTGATTCTGTGAATGTGTGCTGAGTGAATTGATCAGTGAACACATCAACTTGTCTGCTGATCATCTCAAAGTTTTGTTTTTTCCCCTCCTCCATGGAAGAGGCTGCATTATGCGTCATGGGTCATCCAATCAGCAGTGAACAGCTCAAATAATTACAGCTGTTCACACCTGGCTTCATCATACATCTCCACATGCATCACAAGTGACCACTTGAAATCGGATCCCAGTTGCCTGCTCTGTATACAAATGAACATGTGCGTCACATAAACATGCACAGAAATGCAGGACACGAGTTAAAGCAACACACATTTAACAAAATAAGACATCCTTGATCACTGTACTCATTTTTATTCCAAATTTAATGAAGCATTACACATTTGTAAATTTCTAAACACTCAAGTTTGTAATTCACAACCTGAATCATCAGGCACAACCCGATCAGTTCAGGCTCAGAGGACGTGGTACAGTGCAGCGGGTTTGAGAGGGTCAAGCTCTGTGCTGCGGTGGATAAATGAACCGTGGCTCTTCCACAGCTGTGAGTGTGATGTGTGTCAGGAATCACAGACGAGATTAACTAAATATGAAGCAAACTAAACACAGAGGCAGCTTTGGTGAAACAATCGTCACGTAGCAGGTTGTGTTTTTAATTAGTAAAGAGCAGCTTCATAACTGCCAGCTGTGCAAGTAAACCTCTCCATCTTTCTGCTCAGTGCAGCTGTGCTCAGCACAATCACACAGGATAGTTTTTAGTAGTGACAAAAAAAAAATTACAAGAGCAGGCAGAGATCCTGAGGTAAAAGATCTGTTTGAGTGGAGGAGACACCGATACGAAGACCAGAGCGTGGCACTTCATTGTGGTCATGTCACATGACCACATTCTTGACCGCCCTCATGTGGTCCGAGCAGATCGGATCTCAATGCATCTTGGGTGCACCTCTTAGCTGACCTTGTGATCGGATCACCCAGGACGCATGTAAATGCCAGATGCGTCCAGACCTTAAAACTATTTCCTCTTTTCCCCATTTGGAATTTTTTTTTGAAAGACATGGTTGACGCGTGAATTTGACAATATCACCTAGTTCAGGTTTAATAAGTGTCCCATTGTCCTTTTATGCAGCGCAAGGGTGTATTCACTCATTTTCTCACCTCTGCTGCCCGAGCTTCCACCTCCCCAACTGGAGTAACCTGGAGAAAGAAAAAAAAAAGAGATAATGCAAAATATAAGGTGACGAGGCACTGATATGTAAACACCCACAGCAATCAGCGACCATTACAACCACTCAGATGAGCAGGAGGTGAAAGATGTCTGCCAGCACTTTTTACCTCATGCTTTATTAGAATCAGTCTGCTTTCTTTCTTTCTTTTACAAGCTGAATGCAAACAGTCCATCAACACATGTTCCAGATCTGAACACTGCATTGAACGATAACAATAAACCAACTTATACTTAGGAAGCATTTTGGGATGAGGCGGCCATTTTATTAACTAGCCCCTAAATGTCTGCTTCTTCCCCCCCCCCCACCACCCCTCCCCACACACACACACACACACACTGACTCCATTTTAAAAGATTATCCAACTAACTTCAGCGAAGCTTCAACGCGTCTTACAACAACCCGACAAAGGGTCACGGAGCCCGGTTAGCACGTTAGCAAATAGACCCGCCTGCTGGCGGAGCGGCTCGCCCGCACGCGTTTCGTCCGTGTTAGCTGACGGGGCCTCGGGACACCGCCAGATACTTTCTCGTTTTCTCGGAAATGAGCCCGCTCGACATGGTGTTACCGGCGCGGCCAGGGCAGTGTAAACCTTAAACCCCCGTGGCCAGGCTTTTACGCGTCTTTGTTTCCAGCTCCAGCCGGACGGTCGGTGTCGGTGCCATGCGTAAAAAAAAAAACAAAAAAAAAACAACTACAAAATCCGTATTAGCTTAGCTCACAGCTAACATACGGTCGCTGTGTTTCTCTAAACTGTGTTTACCAGAACAGAACAAATACATAAATCCTATCTGTATTGAAGAAGAAAAATAACCGATGTGCGTACTTACCGGAGCCGTAGCTTCTGCCGTCCATGATACTTAATGCGCGCCGTCCAGACAACACGACGGAGCAGCAGCGGTGTCTCCCGAGAGGAAACGTCTTCAGGAGGATGCGGCGCCGAAGTTAGGTTCCGACCGGCAGCTCGGTTCATATCAAGTAGTCCCAGAAAATACGAATTATATCAACAGCCTATCAGGAACCTTTTTATTATTATTATTATTATTATTATTATTATTATTATTATTATAAAAGACTGTGCAAATGTTTATGAAAAAATAACTCTATAACTGAACAACTTCTCTAAAACATCCATGCAGCTAAAAATATTCTAACTTTAGTAAAAAATTACGTTTTATTTGTTTGTTTTGTTCTGTGGGTTCAATTACATCCTGAAAACTGTTCTTCCTTTCAACATTCACCCTCCTCAGTAGTTAAAACGTGATCAATCTTGGTTGCCATTTAACCTCGACATTGTTTGACTTTATAAACACCCTCACGACGTTACTCGACCATTCAATTAAAATGTTTTCATTGAAGCTTTATTTGAATTCGTAAGCACGCAAACGAAAGTTGTGGTGGCGGATGTTTCCTGCAGAGGAGCCCCTCACATTTCGTTCACGGTGTTCAGGTGCAGGTTTGGGTTGGTCCCCCGGTCCCCGGTCCCGTGGCCCCCGGATACACCCCGCTGTGAGGGATGCTTACGAATTAGAAGCCAACTTCAGCGTCCTCGGGCACGGTGAGTGGCTCGAGTCCAGTCCGGTTGGAAAGGAGCAGTCGTCTCTCCCAGCGCCGCTTCTGATTGGTTCTTTGCCTACTCGAGGTCCTTCGTTTGATAGGTCAGTCGGTTCCGGCATTTTGGAGTGAGATGGTTAAAGCAAGAATATGAAGAAAACAGTTGGGAACTGGAAAAGTAAAACATGTTCATGTTCAATAGCAGAGGGTTCACTGAGGGTTCACTGACAATGTTTTGGGAAAAGCTTTTAAAAAAATAATAATAATTCAGTTTGTTGTAATTAATTAATAAATTTTAATGTATCCACACAATAAAAATCATGTTAAAAAGGCATACAGCAACAAAAACATATGGTAACCTACGTGGGTCAAGTAGGCTACAGAGGCTGGTACGTGTTATAAAATATTCACATTGAAAATAGTCAATGCGAGACCTCATAGTTAGGCAAGATCAAGATACAGCAAAGCAGAATAATAATTACCAATAAAATATGCCAATGAAACATTTAAAATACAACATTAAAACGTTGATGATGCAAAACTGAGTATACTTGTTTTACAACAGGGGCAGTAAGATGTGACAATTTGCTTCTTGTCTCACAAGAAATCTCAAGAGCATCTGACAAACTTGAACCAGCATGATATACGGCCTTCACAAACGGATGTTTGAATCAATTACAGATAAGACCGTCACATCCAACTATCAGTGTTTGCTGAAGCGGAAGGACGTTATCACAAAGGTTTGTAACCTTTTATGATGTCCAAGTTCATGAACACAGGTTCGCACGGCTTAGCTCACATCTTGCTTGAACTTGGATGAAAAAGACAAAGATCGTATCTGCACTCTACAAAGCACCTTACAGATAGTATACATGTTCAAGGCAGCGGGAAGACCCGGTGTAATACCGCTGCTGGTTCAATATTTGCTGCAGGATTCATGGCCACGAGTGGGATGCTCTCGTACAGCGGGCTCATCTGCAGGGAAGAGAGTACAGGTGACAGGGGGAACACACACGAGCAGCAACCTCACAGTTTGAGGTTTTGTACTCACCTGTTCACCTTGTGCTTGACTTGGCTTAGTGGTGGCAGTCACAGTTTTCTTCTTTTTGCTTTTTTTTAATTGATCAAATCATGAAAATGAATGTTAAAAACAAACTCCATAAATCAACAAGAGAACATCCAATACAGGAATTGAAAGCACATACCGTATCTTGTGGTAGAGTAGAAACAGAGCAGATGGGCTCAGCAGTAAAACACTCAGTTTTACTGCATTCACTATTAATACAGATTTATCTAAAGCTGTAAAGAGATTGATGGGAGAAGTCCAACATATTTCATATTAATAAAAAGTATGATTTGTATATATATTTTTTGTCCTGTTAAATCGCAATCTCCACAATATTCAGGGATGATGTTTCTACCCTGCTTTAACTGAGTCTACATGTTTTTGTTTTTTTGTTTTTTTTAACAAATTACAGAACATACAGGGGTGTAATGTAACAAAATACTTTGTTAAGTATTTTTTGGGGGTATCTGTACTTTACGTAAATTAATTTTCACTTTTACTCCACTACATTTTCTGAATGAAATATATACTTTCACTCCAATACTTTTCCCCTAGATATCTTTACTTTGTTTTATTCATACAAATTGGAAGAGATTTGACAGCCTGATGATGCAGTGGTTGGAAACAGGTCTGGTGAATCGGCGGTCCTTGCGAGCTATTCGTAAATCACTCGTTAGCAAGTGCAAACGAGTGCTCTTAAAATCCTGGGTTTCTATCAATTTTCACTGAAAATATCATGATAACTGAATAACATTAATGGTAAATTTACACTTATATTACACTTATATTTTAATCGCTTACTTTTCTGATGCGAGTCAACGTTTATAATTACTTAACTTAATACTTGAAGATGTTTAATATTTTACAACTGAAGTACAGTAAATATCAGATACCTTGAGGCTTTTAAGCGAGCCATTGTAAGATATCTGTACTTTTACTTGATTGTGGCTTTCAGGTACTTTGAACACTGGCGAAGTATCCTTGAAATCAGCAACCTGGGATGGTCTTTGAAAGCTTTGTTTTTGCAGTGTAACCCAGTTGCAGTACATTTCATTGAAGTCAGATTAAGAAAGTGAATCATGCAGTTCATTTCACTGGTTATTATAAACAGCTTGAGACATTTGCTTTTGTTTCAAATGTAAAAGTGCTGACTACACGGCTCACCTTTGACAGACAGCGCCTCTTCAGGTGAGTTCATGTTTTGGTGCATTTTGACTGCACACGAGTAGTTTCCTGTGTGCTGAACACCGACCGGGTCGAGAACCAGATGTTTGCTTTGGTGTTCTGGCAGGCTCATAGGTCGACTGTTGAAGTACCAAATGTAGTTTGTGTTGTCAGTGAGAGGACAGCTGGTGCTGCAGGTCAGTGTGACTCTCTGACCCTCTGTCACCTCTGCGGAAGGAGTTATGATCACTTTCAGACCTGTAAGATGGAGATTGGACAGCAGAATTAAAAAGAGTTTGATTTGCAATTATCAAATATGCCTGACATAATTTCAGTATTTGATAACACAATAGAAACAAGCAGAATGTGGGGCTCCTATTCAGCAAACGTAAAATTTAATTTGATTGGTTAGAATTTACAGCATGTATTGTGTTGTGTACTAGTATCTATAAAATATGACGTCTTACAACATGTCACACACCAATCTGTTATCAGCAAAACAAGAAGCAACTATACATCCATACAGTTTTTAAGGTTTAAATACTTCATTTGGGCTGAGTGTAAAATGTCATAAACTTTGGAAAACTAAGAACTGCGACATCTTTTTATGAAAACTGTAGGGTTAAAGGCTTTTTGGAAAGTATTTCGTCTTAGGCACTATTTTCACGAGCAGTACAAGAAGCCCCGACATTTATGGAAGGTTGCCACCTTTGGATCATTTGTGTGTACTATTGCAAATGTTATCTTGTGAAATATGAAAGACCAACATAATCACTATTCACAAATATGATACTGAACTATTACCTGTGACAACTAACATCACTCCAGCTGTATGAGACCGCTTTTGTTTTGGATAATACAACCCAAGATGTAATGTGTATTTTGCTGAGTCATTCTTCTCCAGGTCGTTAATAATCAGCGTGCGGTAGTTTTTCTCGTCTTCATGATACTCCACACGGCCTGCGATCTTAACCTTAGCCTCATCGCCGTCCTCCACCACACCACTTTTGTACCATTGAATAACATTGAGCCCAGCATTTGAGTATTTACTTGAAACGCTCACAGAAGAACCTTCCAAGGCACAGATTCTCCTTCTGACATAATTTAAATCCCTGCAGTTTCTTTTACCAACACCTGAAATCCGAATGAAAAACATTTAGTAACAGCTCATTTCACTTGGAAAAATATGTGTTAATCTGTTTTAACTTTTAGCCTTCAGTATAGGGCTCAGAACAAATGAGCCAAGGGGTATGTGAGTTGTTAGTTACAATATTTTTGCGGCATGTCATCCCCACACTCTTTCACCTCTGCTGTCAGCTGTCACAACAAGGGTGCAAATACCCGCCATAATGCAGGCCTTTGTATTGTCAGAGAACATTACAAGTGTCTATACTGGCTGGCAGGTTCAAACCCCAGTTGCTGTTTTATGTGAGGTAAGGATAATATGGCACAACAGGCTGGACTAACATACAGTTTTCTGTTGTCCACCCTCCATCCATTATTCAAATGTTTCTTATTGCCCTGTAGGTATGCAGATAAAAAAAAGTGCAATATTCCTTAACCTTTTAAAAACACACCTATTTTTTAGGTCTCTGCTCGAAAATTGCATACCCATAATAAAAAGAGTATATCTCTGCAACCACAATAAAAAAAAATAATTATATAAAAAAAAAAAAAAAAAAAAAAAAAAACATTTTTAATAATAAAGGGAACACTTGTGAGATTTGTTCAGATGTGTAAATATCAGTATATATGTCCATATTTTATATAATTGTTTTGCTAAGTCTTCTCTCTCGTCTCCAATTCGGGGCCTCTTGGGCTTAAAGGATTAATTTAAAACAGGACACAAGTCGGTTCATACTTACAGATTTCATCAGAGTGCAGGTATTCATTGGTTTTGACAGCACAGGAGAAGATTTCTTCAAAGCTTTTGATTGAAAAGTCTTGACTCTCACAATCACCGTATACGTTTCTGTTCCAGTGCCATCTATAGGCATGATGAGGGTCAGCCTCAGGGCAGCTGGTGGTACACTTCAGTGCACTAAAGTAACGCAAATCAGTCTGTTGCACATGTATGTCTGTAGGAAGACAATAAATACACGTTCCATCAGGCCTTGTGATATATTTGGGGGAGACTGGTGAGTTTGTGTGTATACGTCACCTATGGGATACGTGATGGAGCAGGGCCCATCCATTGATTTCAGCTGAGAAGAGCAAATCCTTCCTTGAGCATACGTCACATAAAAGCAGGTCAGAGTGACAGAATCTGCACGAACAGAAACGAGATCCAACATTTGGATTATTGAACTTAATAATGGTACGTTTTTTTTTGTCTGTTTCAGTTACATGTTTTTTTGTTTTTTTAAATTAGCCGTTTTTGTGATGTCAACTCACCCACGGAGACTTCAGGGGCTCTGAGCTCCTCGTAGCCTTTGATAGCACAGGAGTATTTCACTCCCTCCTCACCCCTTACCAGCTCTTGGTACCAGGGAGACCAGTCCTCATAGAGAAACTCTCTGTTCTTGTACCAGATGAAGGCTGCAGGCTTTTCAGTCAGAGGACAGCTGGTGCTGCACATCAGTGATACTGTTAGTCCCTCGGTGGTGGGAAACACTTTTACCTGCAGGTCTGTGATGATGGTGAACAAGATAAGAAATTCCTAAATTGATATCAATCAGTTTTAGAGCATTACGATCATCTGCTGCTGGCTTATTGGAGGTTCCCAGCTACAGTTGAAAGTAAATCAGGGATACAGCTTTTGTCATTTATAGTCCAAAGCTGTGAACACACTATCTGTAGATGTCAGCTAAGCCCAGTAAATACTTCCAAAATAAAACTTAAAACATACGCTATCTCATTACTTTTGCTGCATCCGGAGCCCTCTTTTACACTACTGCACCTTTAAAATGTGCTTTGCTTTTTTCTATGTGAACTCTAATTTATTTCATTACTGTGTTGTCTTGTGTTTAATTTCACATGTTTGTATGCATTTAATTTTTTAAATTACATTTTAACATGTTCCAATGTTCCTTTTCATGTGTTTTTATGTGAAACCCTGCATGCAATTTTCTTGCTGAAAAGCACTTTGTGCAGCATTTCTTGTCGAAAAGGTGCTTTACAAATAAAGTATTTTTTTTCATATTATTATTACTATTATTACTAGCATTATTATATTATTTTAAAGTAATAAACATCTGTCAGCTGCTCTACCTGCAACATGGAGCTCCATTCTGTTGTGCCAGCAGAGTTTGGGGTTGTCAGTCGTTTCTCTGCAGCAGTAAAACTTTTCATGACTCTCGCTCACATTTTTGATTGTTAGAGTGGAGTTCATGTTGGATCTTACTTTACTTCCATCTGCAGGGAGCTCTTTCAGGTCAAAGGAAGAGTCGTTTTTGTTGACAGTGTACCAGGTCATGTTTGAAGTGGGATGCTTAGCCGAGCAAGGCAGATCCACTGATGAACCTCTCAAGACAGAGACGCTGCTTTCTTTTTCCCAAACACCTTCAACAGAAGCAGATTCATGTCTTTTAAATATTGGAAGTTAAATAATCATAGTAGGTTAAAGACATTTTTAAGTGGATATGCAACGTTTTCTTTCATTTAGTTTTTCTGCTTTAGGCCGATTTCTATAGAATGTGCTCAGTTCTTTCAAATTGTAATCAATATACTGCAAGAAATTACTGTTACATGTATGTAAAATATTATTTACTTTTGTCTGTGTTTTTTTTTTTTTTTCAGATTACAGTTAGTAATTGCACACCACATCTATAATAAGCAATACATATTTACCGGAGATGAAAAGGGTGAAAACCATAATGACCAATTTGGCTTCTGACAGCAGCATGGCTGCAGGAGTCCTTCAGTCTCTTGATAAGAAAACGAATGAAACAGAAGTATTTATATCTGTGTTTTCAAAGCAGCTACAGGAAGACCATTTATAGAACAAATATCAAATATCACTCACCACTCAAAACTGACAGCAGTGTTTTCCAAAAGCCTGGTTGGTCTTTGAAAGAGTGAAATATTGATCAGTGTGACGATGGTGGTTGAAACACATGAAGCGCTGACATCGAATCGTTTCCTCCGTCCTCATTTATGTCAAGTATCTCTGATATATGATTAGTTTAACTGCACGTATTCCACAATTTTGATTCCATCTGAAGGCAGTTATTCCTTTTATCTTTTTATTCTTCACCACAATTTTTTTTTTTTAATTTTGACATATTGCAAAATGATTACACTGACATGATAATACAAGATATATCAGAGCACAGCAATGTGATACCGGTTAGTGGTCGGTTTGTGATGCAGAAGACAGAGAAGAAGCAGCTGCTACATGCAACCTCACTTATCAGTCACATGAAATCTTAAAGTTAAAATGATGAGTACAGACTGCAATATAAATTAGGAAAAACATAAGAAATGATGATGACTATGCTGAGAGCCAATGCTCTAAAAGAAAATATTTTTTAAGCATTGCAAGACAGACAAAACCTTTTCTTTTTGAAATGTCTAAGTATTTGCATTCATTGTGTTCTGACTAAATTTACAAGAAAAGACCCTTCAACTCAAGCGCTACGGCCCCAACTGTCAAACATAGACGTGCTTCACATCCTTGTAACTGCTTGCAGTTGCTACATAAGTTCCTTTATCAGCCATCATGTTAGAGCTGCATCACTCTTACAAACATCACTTAACTCAGTCTCCTATTAGAACTGTATTTAATACTAAATAAAGGAGGTGGTAGGAAGACTTTATACAGTACGAAATAAAGCAGAACTTGACCCAGCCTTAACCAAGTGACTGAACCTAGTCATCAAAAAGCTGAATACTGTAAAGTTAAATATATCAGTGGAAGCATATTATGATCAATATATTTGGTAGATGACATATATAACGACTACATGGCCTATTACATGATTAAAAAAAATAATAATCTGGACATTCCTCCAAAGGTAATTTCTGTTGCATATTCATTGTATATGTATTCTATTAATTTCTAGGGAGACAGGGTTGCATCGCTGTGGTCAGAACCAGATTTTGCAGCTTTGGTCAAAGGCCATATTCTGATGAGTTCAGAAGTTCAGACCATGACAATATTCAAAACAGAAAGATGGTAAAAGATCATGTTTGTCACGATAATGTACAACACCACAAATAACGGCTGCCAAAAGGCACACTGAAGTGCATTAACACATTATAGGACACTTTAACAAGTGTATTTTGGGAAGTTATCACAGTTCTCAAGGTTTTAGTGTTATGATTCTGTTTTTACAGAACTTCAGATGTAAAGTCAAAGACTTGTTTTACTGTCAAACATAGCTTTAAAAGAGATTGTTAATTTCAGTAAAAATATATTCTCAGAAAAGATAGGCTATATTGCAACAGGCGTTAACATCAAGCCCCCAAGATGTGACCCACATTGTCTTGTTTTTGAAAACCTCACTATTAAAGGGAACAGTAAGAGTTAACGCCACTAGTTTATTGCTAGTTTCTTCTTTTTAGTGACTTAGTAACCGACTTAAATTTTGCACAAATTCCCATTAGCCAAAATGACTGGACACGAACCAAAATTAGTTCCCTGCTCAAATCAGTTTCAAAAGGATAGAATTTGCAAAGGATTTGACACTTCATTTACAGTGTTTTTACAGTCATATATAACTTATAAAAGTCACATAACAAAAATGTTTTTATAACGACATTCATGTCCTTCACTTATAACCACAAGAGGGAGACAACGAACACAAACTGAATAAGTGTTGACTGCACCAGAATAGTTCCAGGTTATTGACCATGTAAGCTTACAATACAACACAATACACTTCATTTATTTCAGTGTAGCTGGCTTTTGATTTTCATGATCTACAGGTGATTATCAGCTCAATGTTGTACAACAAATTGACAGAACTGGGTAGTATAACTCAGTCATGTGAAAGTGATGGTCTTAATGCATCGGTTCTAGAGGTGGCAGTCTGGTTTGTTCATAGTACAATTATTGGATGGATTACACTGAGGTTTGCCTGAATTTTCCCTTCAAATAAAAATTCATAGCAACCAGGGAGAGTGTCTCTGTGGTTTGACAGTACAGCACAAAAGTCTCCTGTATGAAGACTTGATTTAACACCACTTGTTTTTTTGTTTTCACTTTTGTCTTGCTCAGAGGTATACTGAAGGGTATAAGCTGGAATTTTCCATTTATCCGGGCTGAATTCTTTGATTTGCTCTTACAAAAGAAGTGGCATCTACCATGGAAATTTATTCTGTGCAACTAACCTGATCGAAACTACACTAACAGCCAACTTTGGCAATTGTGAAATAGATGATGCACCAACTAAACTAGATCAAGTCAGGCTTTACTCTGTTATCCTGGATTTCTTAATTCTGCTTTGGTAAAACAACCCAAAAGATCAGTGTGACTCTCTTGGACTTACAATTACTGTAATTCAACCTCCATAAGAACTGGAGCAGGATGTCATTAAAACTTGTAAGGGCATCAATCCGAAAGCAATGCTCAAAGGTTTTTTGATAATTTTAGACTGAAGGACAAAAAGTAATCTGCATAAGTCATCAAATATTTTGAGTGTTTGCACCAGTGTGAGGTTAGCACTACACAGATTCCAGACTCACCCAAAGACATGTCTGTTGATTAATTGATTTTGAATTGCCTGTAGGTGTGAATTTAAGCGTAAATGGTTGCCTGTCTTCTGGTCGTCTTTCAGTGCTGGCCCTATGAACTAGCAACCGGTCCATGGTGGGCCCCACCTTTGCCCCTATGTGGTAGATAATGGTTGGATGGATGGACAACTCTCTGCCTCATCACTACTGAATGGGCTCCAAGTTGCTGGTTCCCAACCACTAGAAGGGGACAATGAGCACTTTAGACTAAGGCAGGGACAACGATAGGAGGCTCATACACACTTTTTTCTGGTTGAAATATTAAATATTAAAATGCAATTGAGATATCCACTCTTGAGGTAATCATACTTTGTGTCTGTGCATTCATTCAGGTAGAATAGGGACGGATTACCCCAAAAAACACACTGAGGATAGCTTTAATGTCGCCTTCTGATTATGTGAACAGTTAACGTACAATATAGGCTATTTAAAATAAATGGTTGCAGAATAGACGTGGAAGAGGGATAGATGCAATAAAAAAGTGTTGTCTCCTCAGAGTTAACAGCTGGAGGAGGACGCTGGATCTGAGCTCTGGCAATTTTCTCCCTCTCTTCCACTGTCAATAAATGTCTCCACCTCTCTGTCCCTGTCTCTCCACCCCTCTCTCTCTCTCTCGCTCTCTCCCACCCAACCAGCCTCTTCCCTCCTCTCCGCCGCTGGAAGCTCAGTTGACCAGCGTCGCAACTGAGCGATGCGCCTCCTGGAGAGCTTTTACCTTTTTGCAGCTGATTTGACATTCACATCGCAGTGATACAGCTTCGCATTTGAGTGACATTTAGTTTCTCTTCCTCGACATCAATTTCTTTACATTAGAGCAATTTTAATAGAAAAAAAACAACTATTTACAGGACAAGGTTTTCAATTGTACATTTGAAAACTGACTAACAAACACTTTTCTTCCTGAACGATCCCCTGTGGGGGGATTTGCTTTCAAAACAAAGATTCAGTTTTTTTTTTTTAAACTTGGCAACCAGCCGGTGTCAGCTGATAACTCCGTTGAAGATGGTGCAGGAAACACCGGACAAACTCGCTTGATTTTGGTGAATCGTACGCTCAGTTTGAAACTATCTCCAGAAAGCATCTCCAGGCAGACTACAGGGAGCAGAGGAGGCTGTCTCACGGTCCACAAGCTGGTTTAAGGTAAATCCTAACAAAACTCCACCGCTGCCTTGCCAGTAGATATTTTTTATGGGGGCCTATCCTATTAATTTGATCTTTCATAGATCGTATCCTATATGAATAGTCTCGGATGCATGAAGTAGGCTACATGTGTATCAAATCCATAAAAGTATTGTTTTATATACAACGTAGCCTAATATACGGTATACTATTACAAAAAGCTGCAGTCTGAGTATAAACATGAAGTTAACATCTGTTGGTGGTAATGACTCATGGGAGAGTGCAATGAAGAATAGTGCATTCTATTATTGTTATCATTAACCAGTTTGTCAGGAGTTAGAAATGTTATCAGTAAACAAACAACATATTTTTTTTTAGCTCTCTTTACCATAAATAATGAACTGATTTAATGATAATCATCATATTTGTCATATGGTACTTACATTCATCCTCATATTGAGCTTTAGACTGGTAATGCATATACAGTATGTGTCTGGACACACTCCATAGGGAATCATTTACAGTTAACCATTAACCAGCACATGTGCCATGCAAGTTTTTTATATAAATACAAGTAGTGTTCATGAGGAAAATGTCAGCATTATTCATTTGTTTGCACGGCTCAAAATGACCTGTGATTATAGTGAGAGTTTAGGAAATAGCATGACATTCGTAAGGGTTCGATGAGCCTCAAACGAACTGCAAGAGTGCGCCCAGACAAGAATTTTGGTTGAAGATTACTAATGATTTGCATGGAGAAATCTTATTTAGGAGGTCGATGGGTGAACAACATGTTTGAGTTTGACAGGTTTGCTTCAAAGGCCAAAGTTTGTTTTACCTTCAAATGCTTTTAGTTGCCTCCTGCGAGTGTGTCTTCATTCTTCATTCATTCTATCTGCGTGGGGGCCATATCAGCAAAGCATCCAAATTGTCATTGACAAGTGACCTATTTTATTGTCTATACATTATTGTGTCAGTGGGACAGTATGTCAGCTTTGTATTGATCCAAAATAGGAAATAGAGGAAATAAAGGTTGGAAACCCCTGATTTATGGTCTTCAAAGCTACCAATCTACCAACTGGTATGCCTTAACTCAGTGTTAAACCCAATGGACAAGTTTAAACCCTATAAATGACACATATAGGCACACACAAACTCCTGCATACACCACCATTGTACAAACTACCTAGTGGGGCAGGGTGGAGACAAGAGCTTTACTTCCCTCGCAGTATAAGTCATTAAATCCCACAAGTCCTCCACCCCCTTAACACCAATCAAGACTTATCATCCTCCCTAAAATGTCCAAACTTCAGCTACACTGATTCTCATGCTTTCACTTAATCTCTCCACGGTCCCAGAAAGCACGATGCATTTTAGGAGTGACCTATGGGCGCGTCATCCCCACTGAAACTCCTTGCTACGCTTTCTAAGATGCAACATGGTGGTCAGGGCGAAGGGTGTTTTGAGAATGTGGGGTTTTCATGTGACGGCAGCGATGTGCAGGTTGCAGGCTCGTTGCATCATGCTATTCTCGAAAGGCTGGCCAGACGCTCATGGATGGATTTTATAAAGGCTGTGAGCCAAGCAAACTCCTTTCCTGTTGTTGGGTGCATCGGTCTTATTGACTCCTTCAACCCACACTGTCTGCTACAAGGGTGGGAATGCTGTTCATACATATGGGGCCCTGTTTGTGTGTGTGTGTGTGTGTGTGTGTGAGAGAGTGTGTGTGTGAGAGAGTGTGTGTGTGTGTGTGTGTGTGTGTCAGTATTGGGATACAGTGAAACTCGCAAATAATCATACAGGAAAGAGAAATACGAATAGAATTTGGAAGGAATAAAAAAATTGACAACAAAAGAAATGGGTAAAATCATTAAAGATCAATGTTACATAATTTGGATTTAACATCGTGATCTCACAACCGTCAATCATTGCATCTATCGGCCCAACATCCACACTTTTATGTGGAAGAAAGCACCACATTTTTAAGACCAGAGAAAGTTTCGAGGCAACTCTGAGCTGTTGTTGGATGTCAAGAAGCAAACTTGTCGTTGCACAGCCTTCCAAATTAAAGACACAAAACAGCCTGGTTACGAATATCTTCTTTTGATCAATTCTACAAATAAAACATGGGACCTTAAACGGGAGGTAGCCAAAGAAACAGAGAAAGTGAAGAAGGCAAAAGTAAGTTGGGAAGGAAGAAAATGAGGCAAAGATTGCAATATTTAAGACAAGCCAAAGGAATGATGGATATTGCCATGTTGGTCTAGGTGTTCATGGCAGCAATCAATGCAGGCTAAGCTCCTTTTAGGACTTTGAAGGTCCCATGTTTTGCACTTTTTTGGTGTTTTATTCCCAGTCTTGATATTCACAAGAAGGTTTTAGGTACCGAAACCCTTCTCAGTATAGCTTTACATCTTTTAAGCTGCCCTACCAATAACTGACTGTTTTGTGTCTGTGTATTTAAGTCACATTGGGATGCACGCCCAGGCCAACAACAGGTCTTCTTTGGTCTTGATCACTCAGTGTTTTCATCAGCATTAAAGGTTGGACAGTGGGCCTATGCTAATGGCAGACATGACATGGTTGTGAGTTTGTGACATCGCAAACTTAAAGAAGTCCAAACAGCTCGTCTAAAAAAACACGGGAGCCGAAGACGGGCCTTCCTTCATGGAATCACAGTGTTTACTTAGCAGCTAGACCTGCTTTATAATTTAAAAAAGAAATGGAAATAGAAAATTACACAATAGGAACCGTAAAGTCTTTAGTGAAGACATAAAATGACTAAAATGTATGCACAAAGTACAAAGTAATCAAATATTAGTCGGACAAATGACTGAAAGAGGGAAAGGATGACAAAAGAAGGGATGAAAAGTGAACTTAAAAATACATTTAATGTGGAGTAAGTAAAGGCAAAAACAAGAAGGCAAACAATGGAAGAAAAATGAATGACAGAAGGAAGAAAGGGAAGCAAAGATGATGGAAAGTGAAGGAAAAGTGGAAGGACAAATGAAGGGGGGGGAAAGTTAAATAATGGGGAGAAAGCCAAGGAAAGAAAGCAAGATGAAGACAATACAGTTAAAAACAATGAAGGAAGAAAGGAATGGTAACCAACATGAGCAAAGAAATTATTTAATAAGATTTGAAAGAAGTAATAATAAAGTGAAGTAAAGTAATATAGTGAAGAAAACAAAGTGGAATAAGCCAAGAAAAATATATTAAGGAAGTAAACAATGCCAGAGAAGAGGGAATGACAGAAGGGATTACAAAAAGAAAGGAAGAAATACAGAAAAGGAAAAAAAAAGTAAAGGAATCAAACAATGGCAGCAAGAAGAAAGTCAGAAAATGTCGCAGGAAAAGCAAGCAATGCAAAAAGGTTGAAAGAAAGAAGAAGGAGATGGAATGAAAAATAACAAGAAGGAAAGAAGTAAAAAACAAAACAAAGTGAGGTAGCCAGGAAAGAAAAGAAAGAAGGAAGGAAAGAACAAGGAGATGTGGAAGAGGGGTAAACAAGGAGAAAAAATGAAATAAGTGAAGTGAAGAAAGAACCAACCAAATCTGGTGATGCGTATAGTTGAAAAGGGAGATTAGAGGGAGACCTGCGATGCCTCTCTGCTCCTCCATCACTCTCCTCCTCTTTGTACCTCCAGCCGTCCTGTGGTCCCCAACCTGAAACCTCCCACTGATGCCTGCTGTGTGGCTGCTGGCCTCGGCCCTCTGGTCTCCATACTTTCCCTGCTGTTTGTACATGATGGGTTCAGTGGGTTCAGCCCAGCTATAAAAGCACCACTCCCCCTGGTTCTCCCCTGCGGCACATGCAGGAGTTACCAGGCCTCATACGGGAGGAGGGGGAGGAGGAGGAGGAGGATGCCTTCCTGGTTCTCCTCCATAACTCTCCTCTCCTCTCCTCTCCTCTCCTCTCCTCTCCTCTCCGGCTCGTTGGCTGGTTGTGGTAAAGTTTTTGGGCCCAGCCCTGGACCAGACATTCATTTTTCTCCTCTTAGTTTCAAACCACTAACTAACCACTGGCTCCCTGCATCCCCCCCCTCCTCCTCCACCTCCTCCTCCATCTAAGGAATGTCTTATTCACCTCCTCTCTGTGTCTTCTCTCTCTGATTCTTACATGCTAAAAGCTCAGATGCATTCGCGCCAACATCTGCAAATAAACACGCAAATGAACGCACATAGCATTGCTCTAGCCAACATGTCGACACAATCCAGTAAACACACATGCACACACACATTTTGACACACAAAAGCCCCCTCCCCACCATCAGTATGTGCCGACCACCTGTGAGGGTACACACACATCCATAAACCTCCCTTTCTTCTCTCTCTCTTTTCCATTATCCTCCTGAGAGCCCAGCGCCGGGGCCTTCGCTTCCAAACCAAACATAGACCAAATTCCGAAAACCCCAACTCGTGACCCCCCTTCGTCTCTGCCTCTCTCCCCTTCATATTCTCCTCTCCCCTCCCTCCCATTCGCTCTCTCTCTCTCTCTCTCTCTTTCTTTTTGGGCTGTGTTTGAGGAAGGAGGCAAACGAAATGAAAAAGGCCTGGCAGAGAGAGGGAGTGAGCTGGGAGGGGAGAAAGAAAGGGAAAAAGGATAAAGAAAGAAAGATATCTTCTCTTGGTTGGGAATTTTATTTGTAAAGGGCCATCAAGTGTCATGGCAGATGGGCGTAGGATCACAAATTAGGCTTCCCCTGTGTTCCAGTGGTCCATTGATGTGGACTACAATGGACAGACTGCTTATTTTTCTCTTGTGGCTACTTTGATGATGGTGAATTTTGCTGTGGTGTCAGTCTCAACAAGTTCTTAGCTCCACTACTGGTACAGTCATATGAAAAAAATCACTTGGAAATAGTTGGCTTTTCACAATATTTTCAAAAGCTAACAGTTATGAATTCGCCAATGAATTCTGCATCATATCAAAGAGTGCTTGAAGATAATGTGAGGGCATCTGACAATAGAGGTTGAACCTGTAATTAACCTTTCAACAGGTTGATGAACCTAAAAACCTCTAAGGAGTGGCTCAAAAAGAAGAAATGGAGGGTTAGGGAATGACCGAGTCAAAGCCAAGATTTGAAGTTGGAGGAATTTGGATAGTGGACTGGACAAAACCTCCAGAAAGCCGATGTCAGAGACTGGTGAACAGACATGTAAAACCTACAAGAAGTTATTTCTGCTAAAGAGAGCAAAACTAGCTCTTGAGTTGTACTTACTTTTTCCACAGAAGAATTTTACTTCTTTTTTTTAAAATAAATGCCTGAAATAACTCTTTGTGGTGTTGTTCAAGTATATCACTTTTAACGATACTGTTACAAAAAGGATCAAATGTTTAATTATGTCAAAATTATGTCTTTTTCACATGACTGTACACTGCAGCTAATTCATATTTTTATTACCAGTGATCTGATGGTTGTTGTTTTCAAATTATAAATCGGCAAATGTTTTGTAGAATGTCGCAGTGTTGTTAAAAAAAAACACAAAACTGCGAGTGCACAGCCGAAGACTTAACAACCATGAGGAACACAGGAAGTGCAAAGAAATGACTGGTTTTCAAAACCACAGGGACAGACAGGTGACTGAAACAAACTGACAAAGACGGACAGAAAGAACAGACTAAAGTGAGAGGAGGACAACGAGGGACAGATGAAACTAATCTGCAAGGGACAAATTCATCAAGACACAGGGGATGAGTGACTACAAAGTAACAGACTACCAAACTACAAAATAAAACAGGAAGCTCAAAATCCAGACTGAACTAAAGACTACAAAACGGAGAGGGGAATTCCACACAGTTACCTCACTTCTGGGAAGGAATCCGCTGATCACTGCAGAACTGTTAAAATGAACTGATTTGGTTAAAAAGGTTGCTGTTTTTAAACCAGGTCTGGGTTCGAAGGGCAAAATATCTCCATTTCAATATATTTAATCTTGAATAAATGACACATTGAAGTCACCTTCTTTCTTTGCCTTTTGCCTCCATGTCTGTTTATCTTTCCCTATATATTTTCTGATGTTTTCTCCCAATCTCACAGCTTTCATCTTGCTTTTTTTTTTTTTTTTTTTTTTTTTTTTTTTTTTTTTTACCATTAAGGTAACTACTAGTAAGTAAGGTGCTACTCTGTTTCAGTTTTAGATTCAATCCCAGTTAGATTCAGGAGGCTATTTCACACAAATCCAGAAAATCAGGATGAAATCGGTGGATTTTTCCCCAGTGTGGGGAAGCCAACCCCGTGATTGATTGTTTTAAGGAATTTGGAAGGAAAGCGTGGCGTTTATTTACCTGTGTAGCAGCTCCCCCGCCTCTAAAAAGTGCTTGCAGGCAGGATGGAAAAGTTTTAAGGTGGTTTGACGCTGAAACTCCCCATTGAAATGTGTACAAATTGGATAATTTTCAAATGGCATGTTACTCCTACAGCCTACTGACTGCCTCTTCTACAGGGCTCATAATGTCTGTTAGCATTAAAACATTATTAATTCTTCCTGCTTAACTCTCGGCTGACTTTTTTCCAGCTCATTACTCTGTTATTTGATGGTGCCTTTTTCCTTTCCCTCCCTCTTTGTTTCCCCACCGAGAATGAGAGGAACGGCCTACAGTACAGCTGGGATTGGTTATTATTTACTGGCTTGGCACACACACACACACACACACACACACACACACACACACACACACACACACACACACACACACACACACACACACACACACACACACACACAGTGGAAACAAATTGGGTGAATCTGCTCTGCACATAGGAATGTGAGGCACATGTGTTTGTGTGTTTTAGGTCTGGATGACAGAGCTGAGGGAATGAGAGGGATGCTGAGAAAGAAAGACAGAAAGAAAAAAAGAAACAAAACGAAAAGAAAGAGAGGGAAAAGAAGTGATAGAAAAAGAGAGATTGATTTCTGGGAGGCAGACCACTCTTGGCCTCGTCTGGCTCTCCTGACAACGAGGGTTAAAAACACTTTTCTCCCTCAGTCTTTCTGTCTCTCTCCACTAACTCCCCTCCTTCCTTTCTGTCTTTCATTTCCTGACGTTCCTTCCCTTTTTCGTTCTCACTGTTCGAATATTTTCAGCACAACCCTGAATGTCTGTTCTTTTCTAACATCCCTGGACTTCTTCCTATTCATCCTCTTCTCCATCTTTAGTCTTTCTCTTTCCCTCGCCCCTCAGAGGGCGGTGGTGGGTGAAAGGACCTGGGAGGGGGGATCTGTGGATCTGCTGCTCCGCTGATGGTGAGGAATTACAGGGAGGGAAAGCAGAGAGCAGAAGTGAAGAGGTTTCTGTGTTGACCTTGTCCCACTGCCAAACGGTGGGATGGTAGTGGAGATATTGCAAGGGATTATGGGTGGGGATAGTGAGTGAAGAGAAGGGACAGAGAGAAGAATAAATGATGAATGAAAGGAGACTGAGGAGTTTACTCATATGGAAGGAAGTAAAAAAAAAATCAGGAAATAACAGTCAGGAAGATACAAACAAAAATCCAATATGATTGAAATGCTCTAAATTCAAGGATTCAAGGTGAATATACAGTTTAATAGCAGACATAAACAGATTTATGGCATCTTTGCTCACTGCAGCCAGAGCTTTTTTGGAGCCAACCCCTAGCGACACTTGGTGGTATTGCACTTTATGGGACTTCTGCTTTGCCCTCACTTGTCAAACCCAGAAGCTACGTCTACTTTTATATCCAGTCTATGGTTGAGACACAAGTCTAATTTTTTTTTCAAAAGGATACTTTTGGTTTATTTCAACCTGGTGTGTTTGCCATTAATATGGCTATTGTGACTCTAGGTCATGCTCCACACTCCACCCCTCTATTAATGAGATTCAAATGAGAACAGGCATGATTTGTCTCATTATTTTGGATTAACAAAGTTAAACATTAACTCAACACCATGCATCAGTGTTAAAGAGTGAGGTCTGAGCGTGCATATCTCTATATGTGGGGGATGTTATGAGGCTACAGACGTCTTGGGATTTAAATGAGCCTTGTATTTACATAGTTATCTGTTGCAGATTTATTATAATAAAGTTAAAGTTTTGATTTAAACTATAGAAGGAAAACTTCAGTTTTCAGTTAAAGTTTGAGGTTGACTGTCCCCTGAAGTCCAGTATTCTCTCTCCTTTTAGCTGTTTCACTCTATAACTTCTAAAGGGAAAAATCCAACTCTGTCAAAGCTAAATACTCCACTTTATGTTCACCAGTTTGTCACACACTTTGTCTGGCTGCCATTTGATGCTGGAACGAACAGAGTGGAGTCGGTTTCACAAACTTTTTGGTTAAAAAAACAGCTGCTCAGTGAGTCTGGAAACAATGCTATGAGAGTAGTTGGAGTGTACCAGTACAGTAAAAGCTACAAGGCTTCATAGTGCTGAGGGGGACTGCTGTTCATAATTGGGGTTGTCCCTATGAGTGATGCATTTTATATTGCATGCTGTAATTTGATTCATTTTTAATGTAAACATTTGGCTTAGTGCTGTTTTTATGTACACTCACCGTCCACTTTATTAGGTGCACCTGTTCAACTGCCCGTTAACGTAAATATAAGTCAGCCAATCACATGGCAGCAACTCAATGCATTTAGGCATGTAGACATGGTCACGATGACCTGCTGAAGTTCAAACCGAGCATCAGAACGGGGAAGAAAGGTGATTTAAGTGACTTTGAACGTAGCATGGTTGTTGGTGCCAGACGGGCTGGCATTTCAGAAACTGCTAATCTACTGGGATTTTCACACACAACCATCTCTAGGGTTTACAGAGAACGGTCTGAAAAAGAGAAAATATCCAGTGAGCGGCAGTTCTCTGGGCAAAAATGCCTTGTTGATGCCAGATGTCAGAGGAGAACGGCCAGACTGGTTCGAGATGATAGAAAGGCAACAGTAACTCAAATAACCACTCATTACAACCGAGGTATGCAGAAGACCATCTCTGAATGCACAACATGTGGGTCCTTGAAGCAGATGGGCTCCAGCAGCAGAAGACCACCGGGTGCCTCCTGTCAGCTAACAACAGCAAACTGAGGCTACGATTCACACGGGCTCACCAAGATTGGACAATAGAAGATTGGAAAAACATTTCCTGGTCTGATGAATCTCAATTTCTGCTGCGACATTCAGATGATCGGGTCAGAATTTGACGTAAACAACTTGAAAGCGTGGATCCATCTTGCCTTGTATGAACGCTTCAGACTGGTGGTGGAGGTGTAATGGTGTGGGGGATATTTTCTTGGCACACTTTGGGCCCCTTAATACCAATTGAGCATCGTTTAAATGCCACAGCCTACCTGAGTATTGTTGCTGACCGTGTCCATCCCCTTATGACCACAGTGGACCATCTTCTGATGGATACTTCCAGCAGGATAACGCACCATGTCACAAAGCTCAAATCATCTCAAACTGGTTTCTTGAACATGACAATGAGTTCACTGGACTCCAACGGTCTCCACAGTCCGTTGTGGTGGAACAGGAGATTCACATCATGGATGTGCAGCCGACAAATCTGCAGCAACTGTGTGACGCTATCATGTCAATGTGGACCAAAATCTCTGAGGAATGTTTCCAGCACCTTGTTGAATCTATGCCACAAAAAATTAAGGCAGTTCTGAAGGCAATAGGGGGTCCAACCCGATACTAGCAAGGTGTACCTAATAAAGAGGCCGGTGAGTGTATGTCAATAATTGTGTGCTCCCATGTTTCTGTAATGACTAAAACTGATAAACTTCAATGTCCTCCATAAAGGAAGCAGCTCCCACTTTAGCCAGGCAATAAGATGGTCCATCAAACTAGTACCATCTGGGAGTTTACTATACATGGTTAAGTTCATCTTTGAGCTACAAAGGGATAAACTGTGATGAGGTGGGTTTATCCATTATTACAGCCCGGCTGTATCTCTTTCCTCCTCAACTGATCTCCTTTCCATTTGTAAAGCTCCAAATATTTGTCTCCTGCTTGTCTCAGAAATTAACTCATGAGCATTTTCCTTCTTGGATCCTACCTGTCTGCCTCCAACATTTTAAAGTTAATTTTTAGCTCCATATGTTCAGTTAATGACAGACGTTAGCAGTGTTATGCAGTAAAAACATGTAATTCACTGCCTAATGTCCTCGAGTTTGAGTTTCAACATTCTCCAACATGTCGTTCGACAACCCGATTGTGTCTGAGCTTGTTCTGCTAGAAAATAGCTCAGCGTCTTAATGAGAGTGTAAGATTGGGTCATTGTTGCAATGCATTCCGGCTGTTTGGAGTGTTTCACAGTACAGAAATCAAAGATTCAGAAGAGCCAACCACAGAAGCCTCCCTTTATTGTTAATATAGTAAGATAGTGTAAGAGTTTAAGACACATAGAATAACTGACTTGCCATCATATAGAAATAAAAACAGCAATATTTGCAGTAGTTACTTTAGCCCACTTGAAGAACTACAGCACCACCTTTCATGACATCTCACAGAGTATCAGGTCTACAACACTACTAAAACCACAAAGTCGAGTTCCTGCTACTTTAGTGTCAATAATTTCTGACTTGTGAAATTTCTGTAAACCACATCAGTCGGATGCCCTGAAGTAAACAAACAAAAAAACTCCCATTACACAAAATGAGGATAACATATGATGCACAGATAAGAACAGAGGAGCAGGATGTATTGTTGAGTGGGGAAGACTCTGTCAATAATCAACTATGACTCTCATGTAGTCCTATGAAAATGTCTTCTGGACTGTCAGACTCATAAGGAGATCGGATGATTGGTGAGGGTCCTCAGCTGATCTAACTCTTGATGCCTGAGTAGGTTTTGGATTATAGTTTGGAGTGAAGTTTCACCTTTTCATATCTTACTTATCCATTCATTACTGAAGTTGCTGATATCACCACCGTAATGTTTATGTAAGTCATGTTTAGTTTAAAGCCCTGACATGTCATCTCCCACGAAAAGTGCACTTTCTGCTAGCAGCAGCTTGGTGACCTCACCAGCTGCAGGTGACACTAAATGGTTCTGGTGTTTTTGTTATTGGGGGCTGAAGCCCGGCATGGGAGGAGTGGGTCTTTGCCTTTGCTTTGGCTTTGGTGCCATCGGTCCGTCCACATAACCCAGTATCATGGTTAAGCATGTAATACACATCCTCGTTCACAAGAGGGAAGTATATCAGTATCACGTTTTTGCCCCGTGATGTGTATCACTGTCACGTGCCTTAGGAAAACAAAACCATGAGCAATCTCACTGGTTCGTGTTAATGGAAAAGCCACGTGGTTACGGCTAGGATTGTCACGTCACAGACTCAAACCCTGTTCTCCTGGATGAAAATCCGGGACTTATACCACCTCTCATACCACTGTACCTGGACTTCAGTGGCCTTTGTACTTAGTGACGCGTGACATCAGTCACGAGACATCCGTTACCTGACCTTTACATATGTGTTTTTCTTACGTCTAGACGTGATAGTGGAAGCGCTTGTTTATTACACACTTTGCCGTGATACTGGTCGGTTCTACTTCCACACATCTTTCAGTGTCTCATTTCTAAATTACTAGCAGTAGAAAGGAGCACTGGTTAAACACGTAAGCCCACAAGTGTTGGTGTAGCTGTGGCCTTGAGAGCTGTCGCTATGGGGGTCGTCCGCTCACACATGCACAGTCCTCACGCAGAAGTTTGTGCACCAGAATCCTGCTATTAAACATTTTGGCCACAGAAGCCGCTGTTGCTACTGCTCAGCTAATGTTACGTTCTTTTTCTTCAAATATATATCCACATCTGTTGCGTGGACTTACTCCTTGTCGTGAAACTTTGCTGTTGGAACTTTTGAAGCATATTCTGTTACAACCCTTATAAAAGGTCCATTTAAGTCTCAGTGCAATTCAAAGATGAGTTTAGAGATGAACAGAGAGTCAAACATTTTTCAAGTGAAAAACGACATAATCCCTGTCTTGAGAGGTTACTCCCCTCGCCCCGTCCTCCCCAAACAGCAACCACCACTCCCCTCCTAAGTGGTGAAGACGCCAGTGTCAGTGTGAGAGACACTGCAGGCTCGACTGGTGGCTATTGCAGACTCGCTCTGCAGAGTTGCATCACTTAGCGCTGCTGAGACGCAAGAGAGGGAGGGAGGGAGGGAGGGCAATACTTAGACAAATAATGGGAAAAGTGTGAGGAGAGGAAAGGGTGGGAGCCCTTGTCTGACTCCCACAGTTTCTGTTTTCTACATGCCGTTTTCACCACCTACTCACTCTTGGTCTCCCCGTACCGAGCCATTTTTCTCGTCCTGAGGGAGGTTTTGTTCCCCTGAAAGCTGACATAAAGAGCATGCTTTAAATCAGAGCTGACATCATTTGAAACATTCACAACTCGTGAAGACTGACAGTAAATTTGCTTTTTGCCACAGTGGCAGCAAAAAACACCTAACTGCAGTGGTGGTGGTTTTGTGTTTGTGACTTGAGTTTGAGATGTGACATGGTCATTAGTGTTTTGGATGATCTACGTAGTCCTGCTGAAACAAAACACTTCGACTTCAATAAGCAAAGACGAACTCCTGTTTGTCTTCCTTTTTTAATGAAACTTTTGCCTCCAAGAACACAGTTTTCCCTTTTGTCTCCATCTCACCACAGTGTGTGTGGAAAGCCGAACCCCCCCGCTGTTACCTCTTTGTTTCCAACCTCTCTCTCTGTTTTTACAATCGCTCTTTCTCCATGACTCAAACCACTCTGTCTTTTGTCTTTTGTCCACTACTCTTCAAACAGGTGTCCAGTTTCAGCCGATTCCAGCCACTTCTCACGAAGGTACCTCAGCCTTTTCAGTCAGTCTCTGAGCTTGTGCCTCCAAGTCACAAAAACAAAGCCTCCTGTCATCCTCGCTGTTGCAGCGGCATTGCGTAATACCTTATAAGGATGTGGGATTGAAAGATCAAAGGATATAACCCCCAAAAAATAGGAGCTGACATCATTACTGGAGTCATATGCCGTCTTGTGTCCGTGCTCCCTCTCTCTGTTTCTCTGCTGGCACATAAAACACTGACATTGAAGAATTCTTCAACCCCACAACCCCCAAATCCAAACTTTTATTCTCCAATCCTGCAAAAGATTTGGGAAACTTGTGATTCTATCTTGTGAATTTCACCCTTTTTCTTATTTTAAAATATTCTCTTCATGAGAAGGAAGTTGTGTTGAAGATTGTGTACATAAAACAGGAAGTAGGAAGGAATGCCTTCTATAAAGTGTGATACAAGTATGTGTTTCTGCTACAACAGCAAGAAAAGGAATTGAAGAAAAATGAAGGGAGGCAACTCAGAAATGCACCGGAGAGTCAAAAAAAAAAAAATTTAAAAAATGGGAGAGAAGAAAAAGGGAGTGGGAGGATCAGGGAACAGGAGAGGTAGCCTGTGCTGTGCTGGAGGACTGGGAGAGGAAAACCACAGGAAGGAGTGAGAGCGAGAGAGGAGGGAGAAGAAAATAACGGGGAGGGAGAGGCCAGATCAGGGCACCATGGAAGCAAACGTTTCCTGTGACAGGAGGAACGACTCTTACGTGTGTGTGTGTGTGTGTGTGTGTGTGTGTGTGTGTGTGTGTGTGTGTGTGTGTGTGTGTGTGTGTGTGTGTGTGTGTGTGTGTGTGTATATGTTACACCTGAGGGGGACATCAACACTCTGCATGTGTGTCTGTACTGCCTCACATATAATCCAGTAAAAACATTTTTGTATTTCTACTGCATTAGAAACTGTCAAGTGGGATTTGGTGTGTGTTTGCATGTTTCGAGTGTACTAAAGGGCTCCAGTGTTCAGAAGATTGGGGACATCAGCATCATGTGTGTGAATGTGAACTGATGTTTATTTGCAAACCCAGGTGTGTACACATGCAGATACTGTTGTGTAAGTGCAGTAAAAAGCTGCTGTTCTCAGAATATGTATATACATGTGTGTGTTTGTGTTACCATCTTTGTGGGGACGTAGCTTCAGATTTCAACCATTGTAGTACGGACGTTTCTCACTTGTGAGGACATTTTGCCTTGTCTTTACTACTTTAAAGGACTGTACACTTGATTTTAAAGTTAAGATTAGAGTTAGTTATTGTAGGTGTAAGCGCTGGAGTTTGGCATTTAGCTGTGGCAGTTAAAGTAATGCAATCTGTTAATGAGTGGTAACGTATAAAAAAGTGCAAGTTACTGTCGCTTAGTGAAAAAAAACCTATTATGTGTTTAGAATATGCACTATATGTGTGTGCATGGATGTGTGCACACAAGTACATAATGTTTGAGTGCAAGTCTGTGAATAGTCAAAGTATGTGGCAGTAGGGGATCCATAAGAGGGTCTGGGCATGCTGCCCAATCGCAGGTCATTGAGGGAAAAAGGAGGAGGAGCTGCTGGAGGTTGGGGTTGGTTATGAGTCTTGCGCATGTTTACTGGTGTGACCCTCATCTGCCTATGCCTGGATACATATGGTCCTGAATGTGTGTGCCATCACAATACCTCCAAATAGCAGTGTGTGTGTGTGTGTGTGTGTGTGTGTGTGTGTGTGTGTGTGTGTGTGTGTGTGTGTGTGTGTGTTTGTGTGTGAGAGAGAGAGAAGTCAGTGAGGTTGCAGTGGAATGTGAAACCAGTGTGGTGAGGTAGCTGGCAAGCAGGCAGGAGGACCTAAACACTGACTTCATTGTGGTTTAGCCTCTGCCTTATATTATGTCGGGGGATTGTGTCAGTGATTGTGGAAGAATTTGCGGCGACAGCCAGTTTAGAAGTTAAAGAGGTGTACATGTAGCTGGAAAGTTGCCGGTTTTAATCCAGCCAGTCAGAGTAAATTAGGAATGCTCTTACTGCCAGCTATCATTAAAGAGCCATATAGCAAGACACCCAATAGAGGCTTTGCAGTTGTGTCACAAAACTACTTGCAACCCACGTCTGGCGCCATTTAGGAGTTCCACTCTCCAGTGGACCGACTAAATACATAACTACTGTCTAGAAAAACAGATACCTGCAAATGTTTTTGTGGCGTGGGCAGAAGGTCTCAAGTGAGACTGAAAAGTATGCAAGAAAGATTTCTTTCCAAACTTTGGTTAAATTAAAAGATTTGGAGAAGTTTAGGGAAATATTTTTATTTGGCTTCTTGCTGAGAGTTAGATGAGAAAATCAAACCCACTGCCATCTGTGTACATTAAAGGTCCCATATTTGACACTTTTCTGTTTTGCAGTATTGATTTCCATAAAAATATATTTTTGTCTCAATATAGTTTAACATCTCTTAAGCTTCTCTCCAGAGGTCTACCAACATCAGGTTGTTCTGTGTCTGTGCCTTTAAGGTGCATTTCATATCAATGACTCTCTCTTCTGATTGGTCGACTTTTCCAGCCAACCCCAGATTTTCTCGATCCTGTAGTTTGTTTGTTTGTAGTTTGTTATTTTACGGGAAAATAGTTGGACAGTGGCCTGCTGAGAGCGGACATTAAACATCAGCTTTTTAAACATCACAAACGTATGGAAGTCTAAACGGCTTGTCAAAATGGCACAGATCCTGAATACAGACTGGGCGGGTTTATTCATGGACTGAACATTTTTACACTTTTACAGTATTTATACAGCCCCTGAATCTGATTTATAAGTTAAAAAAAAAATTAAGAAATTGTAAACTGAATTTATACAATATGGGACCTTTAAGACTGGAGCTGGAGCCAGGAGGGAATAGTCTTAATGTAACTTAGTGTAAAGACTGGAAGCAGGAGGAAACAGCTCTATTTAAAAATCTAAAACTGACAAATTTTCACTGTGGCGACCCTCTAAGCAGAATCTATTTTACTTTAATGTTGCTTCTTTTCACTCTAGACACAATCAGATATGTAAAACTGATAAATTGTGATTTACTGGGAGTTATATGGTGAAACCAGTTCGTGGTGAACAACAGTTAGATGCAGATTTCATGACAAAATCTCTTCTACAAAATGAGTAAGTGTCAATTTTTTTTCCCTTTAAGTGCTGTGTTAGTCTTAGAGCTTTTCCTCCAAAGTAGAAGCGTACACTGTGTCCTCACATTACAGGAAAGTTGGCTCAAAGCATAAAATATATCACATTTTTAAGGAACTGCTATTGAAACATAAAGTAATCAAAACACATAAAGTAACGGGGTAGTGCTTTGCAGTAAACAAGCTAATTCCAATCCTGTTCTTTTATGACCAGACATATATTTGACCTTTCTGTACTACAGTGTCTTATTGGCAGATCGGACAAATTGGTGGAAAATATTAGCTGTGTTGACACATACTGTATGTTAGGGTAATAATGTTGGCTTTTGATGGTGTGAAATGATAAACTGGGTATTTATTAGACTCTGAAAACAAACAGATGACTGTGGATGTGCCAGGCATCTCTCAGGTGTGAACAACGTCAGTGTGCTGTTTTAACTTTCCCAACAGCTGTCAAGCATTTTCCTGCACGTTTGGTCCACTTCACTGCACAGTTTTCCCCCTCTGGGTTCCTCCAATGAGACTTTTTTCTTTGAAGCAGATATCTGGGTCCTGAGTCATTCGTTCTAACAAGAACCCACGAATTGAGTCATGGACCGTGATAGCTTTTTGTCTCATGGCTCACCCGCAGTGTCATGCCATCCGAGGTGGAAAACTACTGTAAAATCTTGTTTAGCCCCTGAGAAACCAACCACAGAAATGTAGAGGAGCACAGTAACAAACCCACATATCATAATGCCTCTCCGAGGTTTTCCCCTCAGGGGCTGAGCTACTACTAAAGTAGACAACACAGGACTGAACCCTGCTATTTTTAAATTGGCTTAATTGTCTTTGAATACATGGATGAAGACAACTCAAATTTGAAAGGAGCAGGCCAATTACTTAACATGTGCGGTTTATTGAAATGCTCTTGATGCTAGTTATTACTGATGCATCATTACTTATCACTACATTTAAGTGTAGCCTTTGCTTCTCTGCACAGTGTGGTTTACTTTCATTCGTTTTTTGGTTTTGTTTGCGTAATTGTATTTCATTATTTTAAATTAATGCAGTACTAATTTACATTGGGAGTCTGAAATTAAGTGATTTACTGCCTTGCTGTTAGTGTTGATTAGGATTGAGGACTATTACAAAATTTGGTTTATAAAAGTAACATTTGTACTGTCAACATAATTGAATGTATAGTCTGGAGAGCAGTATCATTTCAAAAGGTTGTTCCCCCTGGTTCAAGGAAATGTGAAGCTGCATATACTTTCAGCTGATGTTAAACACCCACTTTATGTGATTTATGCTGCGTTTACCACAGCAATTGCACTGGATTCATATGGCTCACTTTGTCTATAAGCAATAATCAGAATAATTAATTATTGAAATCTGGAGAGGATCCATCTGTAGCTGTGAGCTGTGCTAAACTGATCGTAATATAGTAAACAACTAAAATGATTGTTTGGCTGACTGATAAAGTGTGAAGTATATTTTAGAGTGAAGATTTAAATGCCGTCAGCTGTCACCACACTTGCTATCACACGGCTTTGCCATCATTTCAGATCTACCTGTTGCTCTTAGCACTGATGTCAGTTGTAGAGTGGTGTAAAAGTAATGCCATCTCCTGATTGGTCAGCATCTCAGAGTACCAGACCGTTCAAGAGGTTGTTTTCAATACTGACTTCGTCCCACTGTGAGGGGGAGGAAGGGACTTCCTGTAGTGGTTAACACCCACAGGAGTGTCACAAGACTGGAGTCATTTTGTTCATGTGCTTTAGAAAATCCTTAAAAACCCACATTTAATGAATTATATTTTTTAAGCTACTCATGTTTAATATTTTAATAAATAAGTTACACCTAAACCAAAAGTTTTTTTTTGTTTTTTTTACTTTGGTTAGCTAAGCTAATGCCAATGGAAAAAAGCCAATGGTAAGTTAACCCATTAGCTTAGCATTGGCATTTTACACATATCTCTATATATTTATGCTTTACAGTAAAAATGGTAAAAATACCATTAAGATTTGAGATTATAAAAATCATATTAACACAAAATGTATTCAATAGCAGCTCAATGTCAGAATCAGTGCCTTAAAAAAAAAAATCACTCCAAGCTATTGTCATGTCAAAATAGCTGAAAGCGTTTTGTGTAAAAAAAAAAAATTAAAGATCAAATAGAGCTTATAACATGGATATGGGAAGCCATTGGAATTGGTTGGTTAACCGCTTTTGTTTTTTCTTTCAGATTTGCAGCTGTAAGCAGCCACCATGCTGTCATTAGACGAGCCACTGGACCTGAAGCTTCCTTCAGGACGAACAGACGGTCCAGTGATACTTGGAAAGAGGGCCTGTCCTTCCTCGATCTGTGCCCCCCTCAGCACCACAAGACCACGGCTACAATGTACAACCTTCCCATCACCTCCCTCTTCACCAGGTAGGAGTTAGCCAGAAAAACTGAAGCGCAACATACAATATTCTCAGCAACATACAACCTGGTAATACACCCATGAGTCCGATAGAGGGTGCCATGTTAGTGCCATGTATTGCTTGAGGCATAAAAGTTCTCATGCATAACTCAGGACTTTCATGCGAATGACCTGTGTTCATGCCATGCAAAAGCAAGTCACGTAATACAAGCAAGTTATGTACATAACATCAAGTATTCAACGCACGTAACTTTACTTACGAACCTACTTTAACCCGAACCGTGATCTGTTCCACGTGATCTTTGGTGCCTTGACCACGGGTGCACTTTTTATGCCTTGGCATGGCAAAACGTGGCCCTGACACAGTGTCCTCTAGTGGACTGGAGGGTGTATAACATGCTTTGGCGTGATTTTTGCTTGCTACAGACATAAAGACAAGGTCAACTCATACAAACACATGGCATGCCGTTGATGATGCCATGTTACAGAGATTAGGTCTATTACCCTGGTAATGCAGTCATGTAATAAGTTGATTCTCTGTTCTCACATTCCCAGTAACTTAATATTATGAATCCAATGAATGGTAGCTCTTTTCGGTCCTCAAACAGACATAGATTGTCCCCAGATTTGTCAGCGGTGCTCCTAACTAGAGGAGCGTGACATTGACATGATGTGGCCTCAAAGAAAACCACAGAATGGCCTCCCGTGACAGTCATAGACAGGAAGGACTGTTTAACCCCAGACTTGACTTAGCCTAAGTGCTCAGTAATGTCTAATGTGTATATGTCATGGTCTACTCTGTGTATATTGTCATATTTGATAATGCCCTTTTGCCCTAACCTCTTGTATACTACCTGTCCTATGCAAATTACATAGTTGCTGGATGTGGGCTGTGTGTATTTCTTGATGAAGTGAGTGTTTTCACACTTTCACAGTATTTATACAGCACCCAGACCTGCTTTATTATCAAAAAAGAAATGGAGATTTATAAAATATGTGACCTTTAGGTCAGTTATAAGCTAACCAAGCTGTGAACCAAAGGAACTACAATTTCCCATAAATAACAAGACATTGACTCTAAAGTAAATACGTACGTATGCAGTTACTTATGTAACGCTTTAACAAACAGGACTGGACAGGACTAAAACAAAAAATATGATAAAAACAAAAACAAACAAAATGTGAGAACATTGGTATAAGAAAAGCCTGGGAATACAAGGGATTTTCTTTTTAAAATTTTTTTTTTTTTATTAATGCCAGTTGAGCTGGATAATCTATAAAATAAGATATATTGGATTAATGATCAACCGATGGAAGCCCCATTGTAACATATAGATAGATAATACGATGGGACCTAGCGTAGACCCTTGAGGCACCCCATAATTAAAAACAGCAGTTTCAGACATCTCATCCTTAACTTTAACTCTAATCTCCCATCCAGACTCCCAGGCTTCCTCTCGAGAACGACCCGGGTCCTGCTTCACTCCTCCAGCCATGGACCTCAGCCTGTCACCTTCCTCCCGCCATGCCACTTCCCTTTCCCCATCTCCCTCTTCCCCATCCTCCCCCTCTCCTTCCTCACCTTTAGAGTCCCCTCACAGCAGCAGCAGCCCTCAGCCACATCTCTTCTCTCGGGTGAGTCCAGGCGTTTCACACCGACACCTGCACTTTTTTTCAATCGGAGACATAATGTGCAATAATGTGTACATTATTTACCATCAGTTCAGATACCGCAGCTGCAGTTACTTTTGTCATGCCAAAGAGGACTTTTGAGATTTGATATAAAAGATTGGACTCTGATTGCACAGTGAGGCTCCATGAAGCAAACCAAGCATGCAGAGAATCTGACTACCTTCATATCTGCTTTGAAGATCTCATAACGAAGTGGCATGCGGCCTGTTTCATAATAACAGTTTGCGAGCATTGTTCAGTCAGATGAGACAGATCACAACTGGTTGCAGTGTGAAGGTTTGACAAATGATTGTTGCTCACAAATTGTGTATGAATTTTCAAGCCTCCAGGGGTTTTACAAGGATCACATGTATCACATTTGTTTAGATTTGTAAAACGTGTCAGGAAATGACCTCATTTTACAAATCACAGCTCGCTTGTTGCTTTGGATTTTAATCCAGTCAATTGACATTTCTTCATTTGAGAAATGGTTATAATTAGGCATACACTGTGGTAAAACTAATGCTACACAGGAACATTGTTTTATAGTCCAATTGGTCCAGCTCTAGATAAATAATTTTGACAGATTCATATTCTTTTATGCCTTCCAAAATGATCACCAATAAATAATAAAAACACACCTGCAAGCTTTTTATTTTTGTCATTTCTGAAAAATAGCTCCTATAACACAGCATGGGGCAACACTGGCATAAATAGTGCTATCCCAAGTTAAAGAAATGTTTTTCGAACGTATATACTTTCTCACAATCAGTTAGATGTTTGATAGCGCTCTCATATCTTTACAGTAAGTAATCAAGCTTTTGCAAACAGCTGGTTATCTTAGCTCAATGCAAAGATGCAAAGACTGGAAACAGGGGGAGCAGCAGACTGGTTCTATCCAATGCTAACAAAATCCCCCACCAGCACCTTTAAAGCTCACAAATGAATGTTACAAAAGATAACTAGCTGCTGGCGATTGCTATTTATCTACAGAAATATAAGTGGTATCGTCTCATCTAAGTCTCTGCAAGAAAACAAATGTTAATCAAATGTGTATCAATGTTTGGGAACACACCACTGCCCCTTATTATATTTCCTTTCGTATTTGTGCTTCACTGCTCCACTAACCTGACCCAGTCGTTTTGTTTCCATGACAAAGACACTGCCGGTTTGTGTGTTGCCCTCAAGTTAAATGGGATGTGTAAGAACACAACTCTCCCGTTTCATAAAAATGCACTTCAGGGAACACTGTCCTGTGTAGGTGTTTATCTTAATGTAATCAGCTCATCTTGTGAATAGGCACGACCGCAGTCTTCTCAGAATAATCCAACCAGGGAATTGTTGCGGCTGAATGTGCTCCGCTCTTCCTCAGCAGGCCTGAATTGAATTGGGATCCTGGGAGTGAATCTAATTTGTCGGTGCAGTGTCTGCGCACAGCACACAGACATCCAGTGACTAAATCAAATTCTAGCCATGCTTGAATGGTAAAACATCAAACACACAGCTTCTTTTGTGCAGAGCACCAAATCTCTCCTCTTGGCCCAGATTCATCATTTAACTCAGAAAGTACCTTTTTTTCAAGTAGTCCTAAACATAAAAAGTGGACTGTGAGACGCATTCATCACATATCGTCCTCATTAGGTTCTTCAAAGATGCCTTTGAAACTGTTTAGTAAGACTTCTGTCGATGACAACTTAGTCAGCTCAGCAGTGCACATTTCTGTTGTAAGGCTGAACATGCAGAACTTCAATCCCTCTTTCATCAATAAATACCGATCAAGTTATTATTATTTTTTAGCAAAGACTGTAGTATTGAGTCAAGCTGTAGCATTTCAACTATTTTTATAATACTAAACCGATTTATCGTTCAGATAGACCTCAAGGTGCACACAACAAATTAATAATATTTTGAGAGTACAGACAGTGGAGTAGCAATTATATTAGTATATACTTTGCTTCTATCTGATTTCCTCCTACAAGTCAGTTTTCTTTTCAGTCAAGTCAAAGCTGAGATTTTACAAGGTTCTCAGTATTAGATCCTCTTCTTTCCTCACTATTCAGGTTTTAGATATAGACATTGCTGCTTCAGAATCAAAGGTCAGAGGGGGATATGAACAGTTTGCCCCACTTTGTTTCTCATAGTTGCACTACAATAATGTGAAATGATGGTGGTATTAGTGTGTCTTACTGTGACTGTTCTCTCCATCCTCCTCTCTTTCAGGACGCAGCTCATCATCGATGTGTGGAAGGCGGAGCTTATCCGTTTTATCTCCCGATCAGAAGCCCATCGAGGGGCTACAGCTTTCCCTCCTCCATGTTCATTGGACAGAATAGAGAGAAGCCAGTTTCTCCAGAGCCCTCGCTGGATGGTCAGCTGGCCTGCCGGTGGATGAAGGTACATATAATGATAAATATTCTATATTTCGTTTAATATTCTACAAAATGAAATCACAGCAGCAGTTGCACTTTGCCGCAGGCTATATAAAGTTTGCTTTACATTAATTTGTCACAAAAGATCAATAAAAAGTCTCTGTGCAGCACAAGTCAGATAACATAAAATAAATTTCTGCTACCAGAAAATCAGATTGTTCAATGTAAAAGATTGCAATTCTCACTCTGACCACTAAGTAGTGCTGAGAACCAAATATATAAACACAGCTGAAGGCTGAAAGAGGATGAAGAGGATGAAAAAGGTTCTGCAGTAATTGTTAGAATTCACTCTTAAATAATAATTGTTATCATTTATCAAGCTAAAACAACAACAACAACAAAATGCTTTTTTTCTGCATGACATGTAAACATTGTTTTCCTCTGGTTTATATCACTGTAAACTGATTATCTTTGGGTTTTAAATTGTCGGTTGACTAAAAAAATATTTAAGAACTAAAAATGTAATTGATCAAACGTGTCTCAAGAATATAAGACATACCTTATGTAAGAAAAGTTTCAATACTTTGCATATATAGTGACACTAAGCAATAAGGTTCCTTAGATTTGAATGGATTTGGGTAAAACGGATTTGATCCTCTTTGGAACGAAGAAGACTTCTTCGAGGACAAACAGACTTTTGTGAGGTCCTGAAGTTGTAACTAAGATCTGTGTCTTAAATTTAAGAGTGACTCTGGACACGTGACTCTTCTGTTGCTTTTATACATTATGTACAGTGGTGTGAAAAAGTGTTTGACCCCTTCCTGATTTCCAATTTTTTTGCATGTCTGTCACCCTTAAATGTTTCAGATCATCAAACAAATTTAAATATTAGTCAAAGATAACACAAGTAAACACAAAATGCAGTTTTTAAATGAAGGTTTTTATTATTAAGGGAGAAAAAAAAATCCAAACCCACATGGCCCTGTGTGAAAAAGTGTTTGCCCCCTCCTGTTAAAACATAACTTAACTGTGGTTTATCACACCTGAGTTCAATTTCTCCAGCCACACCTGTTCTCAATCAAGAAATCACTTCAATAGGACCTGCCTGACAAAGTGAAGTAGACCAAAAGATCCTCAAAAGCCAGACATCATGCTGAGATCCAAAGAAATTCAGGAACAAATTAGAAAGAAAGTAATTGAGATCTTATCAGTCTGGAAAATGTCATAAAGCCATTTCTAAAGCTTTGGGACTCCAGCGAACCACAGTGAGAGCCATTATCCACAAATGGAGAAAACATGGAGCAGTGGTGAACCTTCCCAGGAGTGGCCAGCCGACCAAAATTACCCCAAGAGCGCAGCGACGACTCATCCGAGAGGTCACAAAAGACCCCACAACAACATCCAAAGAACTGCAGGCCTCACTTGCCTCAGTTAAGGTCAGTGTTCATGACTCCACCATAAGAAAGAGACTGGGAAAAAATGGCCCGCATGGCAGAGTTCCAAGACCAAAACCACCGCTGAGCAAAAAGAACATTAAGGCTCATCTCATTTTTGCCAGGGCCATGTGGGCTTTGATTTTTTTTCTCCCTTAATAATAAAAACCTTCATTTAAAAACTGCATTTTGTATTTACTTGTGTTATCTTTGACTAATATTTAAATTTGTTTGATGATCTGAGACATTTAAATGTGACAAACATGCAAAAAAAATTAGAAATCAGTAAGGGTGCAAACCCCCCCCCCCCCCCACCCCCCCACTGTATTATCTAAATGTGTTTCGCAGAATGATATATTTAGACACTTTCCATTTTGTCATTGATACAGCATTATTGTGATCAGGCCTGCTCTGCTCACCGTTTGATAGCAAAATTTAATAACAGAATCCAAATGACGCAAACTAGCATTATACCATATTTATTATTATGTTGGTTGTGAGGAACTTTTAGATGTAGGACTGCTGCCGGCTCACTTTTAGAGTAGAACAATTGAAGCTGCCTTTATGTTATTATCAATGGGCCAGTATGTCACAGATAACACTGGTACGTCCTCATCATCACTGGTCTCTCTCTCTCTCTCTGTCCTCCAGTGCCACCTGCTGTTCGACTCCCTGCAGGACTTGGTGGATCATATCAACGACTTCCACGTCAAGCCTGAGAAGGATTCTGGGTACTGCTGCCAGTGGGAGGGCTGCGCTCGGAACGGGAGGGGCTTCAACGCCAGGTAGTGTGTACACCCACACACCCACACACCCACCCACACACACACACACACACACCCACACACACACCCACACACACACAGTGAAATGTCAAGACATCCTGAGAATGAGGCGGTCACATGCGGATGTCCTGTTGGGCGGAGCAGGTGTGAAGTGACTCTTTTGTGCACACAAGTCAAGTACTGACTGGCTCAGGCTGCCTTTGAATGAACTATTCATCTTTTTCTTGGGAAATTGTTGCGTAATGAAAACATAGTTGAGCCTGCAGCGTAGGGATCGACCGATTATCGGCCTGGCCGATATTTAGCATTTTTCCGATTATCTGTATTTTTAAAAAAAAATTTTTTTATTCAATTGGCGATTTAAAAAAAAAAAATTAAATTAAAAAAAAAAAAAAAAAAAGCGTTGCTTTGGCTCTGAAGCAGCATCTCTCAGTCTGCAGTCACCACTCTGTGGTGTGTGAGCAATGTCCCGCCCACAACTTTATCTGATTGGTTACATCTTATGAGCAATGGCCAATCAGCGCTGAGAACGTCTCTGCTACGGAAGAAGCTCGCTTTGCTTCAGTGGCAAAGATTGAGAAGTCATCAGTTCTTGTCTCCTGTCTTAACTTTGAAACAGTCCTCTGAGCTGCTGATGACTTCTCAATCTTTGCCACTTTGAACCAGAAATTCACAACTAATTCCTAAGTCATACATTAAATCCTTATAATCAGTAATTAAATATTTCTTAATTTGTACCCATATTATAAAGTGTAACTGTTTGTACAGGTGCACCACTGAGTTTGTCCATTTTTTGAGGTTAAGTTTAAATCCTATAAAGTGTACACAATATGGAGGTCCAAAAAACAGCTTTTACAATAGAATAAGAACTGTATGGTCCGTCAGGGTGCAAAATTGTTTTTGTCTAATCATATACAAGAAACAACATCGTAAACAAAAGACAAGCAGTCAATGACACCAAAACGTGGACAGGCTCAGTTTATGTCATCGTCTGTGGCTCTGATCTCATGTCTGTGAAGATTCTCTGTTATTCAGGTTGTGGTCAATGGAAGTGTTATCCAAAGGATCACCTTGCAGAGTTAATGGTGTTGATGGCCAAAGGATAAAGGGCTTCTGAGACACATGCTGTGTTTCAAATAGCCTACTTAATAACACTCACTATTTTGAGTGTAGCTGCAGTATAGCTGCATGATTTGCTGCCGCATCAGTTGCGAGCATTGAAAAATGATCTTGTGTTTTACAAGTGTTCAAAATGCAATAGAAGATCAGTAAATTTGCAAAGGGAAAGTCCCACTGACGGAAAACATTTGTTTAACAAAAGACCACCTATTCACAGGAGCCAGTGAAACCATAACCTCAGAGTCTGTTGCTGCCTAGACTTTCACTGTATTACATTATAAAACCACATCAGTAATTAGGTAAGAGTTAAGAAAGGCTCCAACTTGAAGGCGAACAGGTGGATGGTAGCCTTTATGTTGACACACATTTATGTCAGCGGCTGCGCTAATTTGTGAATCTTTGATGTGTTACGTTTTATAGGTATAAAATGCTGATTCACATCCGCACACACACCAATGAGAAGCCGCACCATTGCCCCACCTGTAACAAGAGCTTCTCACGTCTGGAGAACCTGAAGATACACACTCGCTCGCACACAGGTGAGTTCACGGTTCAAACATACACCAAGGCAGCTTAAAGTGTGCTGATATTCTATATTTGTCTCATTGTCAGTCATTTATAATATTAAGACCAACAATGAGTGTTGTCTGTGTATCTAAAGCCTGATACAACTTCATCCTCTGCCACGGACCTCTAGTCTTGTCAAAAACTATTAAAAACACACCACTGAGCCGCATTAATGAACAGTGACATGTTCCTTCATTACAGTGAACATGAGCACTGTAGTTCATTTTTTTCCGCAGCATTTTGCTGTTGTGAACACTGACTAGAAATCTGCAACCTGAAATAGTCCACAGTTAATACACTAACTAACTTTGGTTTGCTCAAATTATTGGCTCAGTAGTTTTAAGGTATTTGAATGGGCCTTTTTTTTTTGGAGCAAATAGCAGCTTACGAGGCAAACATTTTTAAAACAAATTCCAGTGTTGCTTGGTATTTATTAGTTTTTTTGGCCACTTGGGTGCAATAGGCATACGTTGTGGACATAACATTAACTATTTAGTATGAGAAACTGTTTCTTATTTACACACCCAACTGTAGAGTAAAATGATCATTCAGTCAGAGTTGTCTTTGTGTTGCTGTGGCAACTGTAAGTGTCTGAAACTGAGCTGTAGTCTGGACTTGAATAATTAAATGATGCTGTGTTGACTTTAAAAGGTAAAAATGACGTGAAACTTGTTCCTTCCAGTTCACGGTCCGGTGTGAGAAGGTCATCCAAGTATTACAATTTTCCACAGACTGACGGCAATAGATTTGACGATTTTAAAGTGATATATCATACCATTACCATTTACATTATCTTTATTGTTATCTTTATTAAGATTTGTTGCTATCCCTACAACCTATTTATATGACTAGTGTCATAAATGTCAAAGTTTTAAATCACGTCTTCTGTCTTTCGTTCATATATTATGCACATTGGTGTGTTAACAGTAAACATACAGGATGCAAGAAGTGGGGAAGAGGAAGCAGAGAGTGTCTGTATTCCTATATAATAGAAAAAGTGAAAAAAAAAGTTACAGCAGGCAGAAAAAAAATGCAGGTTTCTCCGAACTGACAAATCATTCATATTTTATGGTAACCGAGCGTCTTCAGAGAAGCATTGTTCTGCTCTCCTTACTGTGAGTCCTCTAATTTCAAAAAAGAGGAACAGAAAATGTTCTCAGAAACATGTTTCTTTACCTTTTACTTTTTAGTTTGTGTATCATATTGCTATCAAGGCGAGCAGCTCGTTACTGATACCAGAAAAGTTGTATTTTTTGCATTAAGGCCAGCGTTGCAACACGAAACGGGATCTGGTCTCACGGCCATGAAGGAATGAGGTGGCGAGCTGCTGTTTTGCCTCTTTGAATTTTTGAAAGCAGGGTGTGGCTCTTATCTGCTGCTTGTGACATGCCAAACCACAGTGACCATTATTTTACTGACTGATCTGAAAGTCAGTTTCTTCTGCAACCATTTGTTCCTGTCTGTGTTTAACAGTAACTGTCATGTTTTGCAATTTTTGATTGATTTATGAAAGCCACACTAGTTTTGTAAAAAGGAGACCTCTAATTTTCCCATTTGTTGGTAGATCACTCAGCCTGCGAAAACTCTTGTGTAATGTCTTTAGAAAATGAGGGCAGTCCAGAAGACACACACTTTGAGAAATTAACCTCTAATGATTCTCTCACATTTCCATCCATAAAGCCTGCATCACACACTGGTGGCATGGAGTTGGAAAGTAGTAGGGAATTTATTCAGGTGGTCTTCCAAAAAGTTGTATTATGGGAAGTGTAGGAGGATCTAACTCTTTTGGAGCTTGACCGACAGGGAATAAAGCCCACATTTTGACCACTTCAAAATCCTATCTTTTCTATTTTTTCTATTCCTATTTATTTTTCTCCTGACGGTCTGGAAACCTTGTCTGCATTAAGATTTGCTCAGCCACTCTGAAGGATGGATTAGAGACCAGTGGTTCCTTTCTTTGTGCTGCTGTCTCTTCCTCACACCTGTTTCTCTCTTCCTCCAGGAGAAAAGCCCTACATCTGCCCATATGAAGGCTGCAGCAAGCGCTACTCCAACTCCAGCGACCGCTTCAAGCACACTCGCACCCACTACGTTGACAAGCCCTACTACTGCAAGATGGCAGGCTGCCTCAAGCGTTATACGGATCCCAGCTCACTACGCAAACACATCAAGGCTCACGGGCACTTTGTTGCCCAGGAGCAAGGCAGTTCGGGCAGGCTGGGGATGGGGCTGGGCCTCCCGGGGCACCACAGTGCCACTGAACTGCCCACTGTAGGCGGGGCTCATGTCATCATCCCCGGGGCTACTGCAGCTCTCCTTGGGGGCCTCGGGACCTCGTTGCCGCTCTCTGCTTTCTGCCATGCCAGAGCCCTGGGCCACCACGGGGCTCCGCTCTTCTCCATAGGTGGAGCAGGAGGCGGTGGCATGGGGCCACTCTGCCTTTCAGACTCCCCGCTGTTACACTTCGGGCTATCAGCCGCATCGATGTTGGGACTGGGAGCTCTTGGAGGTCTGGGGCGGGTGGCAGGGAAGGAGCCAGAGGACGAGGAGGAAGAGGAGGAAGGGGAGGAAGGGGAAGTGCTGAACCTGTCTGCAGGTGTGGGGCCCAGACGCAGTGACCCTTTGTCCTGGGTGATTGTTCCCTCGAGGGCACTCCTCCTCAAACCGGCTGTCGTCAGCTAGAATGTGCGCTCAGCAAAACACAGTGTTTCTGTGTCTGCAGTAGCGTCCAGGTGTGACACACTGTCCATGCATGATGGTAGGGAGAGTCTGTGTGTGTGTGTGTGTGTGTGTGTGTGTGTGTGTGTGTGTGTGTGCGTGTGCGTGTATGTGAGGGAACAAGGAAGGAGAGGCCACCTTCAGAGCCATAAAAAAACAATCCAGTCATTCCAGTGCAATAACAGCTGAAGACAGACTGACTACCAAAGCCTTTGTGAAGACCTAAACAAAGTTTTTAAGTCGTGGGTTTTTGCTCTATGCATGTTTCAGCTGTCTTAAAGTGTAAAAGGTCAAGTCACCCATATCTCAAAGGAAAAAAAAAAAACACCCCAAGTGGTATCTAGCAATGCAGATCCAATTTTATCTGCTGACATTGTAACTGAACTACATCACAATGAGATTGTCAAATACAATTTCTAGCCACGCTAAGGATCGCAGTACCGTTTGGTCAATCCAGATTGAAATATCTAAGCAACTATAAAATGGATTGCCATGAAATGTTGCACAGGTGTTCCAGGTCCAGAGGACGAATCACACTACGAGTATCCAGTGCTAACATTGCTTGATTAAAATAGTTACTGAGGTAAAGCTCTGTGCTTGCTAACCCTCCACATGTTATCATTGTCATTTTGAGCATGTTAGCATGTTGATGTTAGCATTTAGCTCAAAGCACTGTTTTGCATGGTTTTCCAACAATGGGGTTAGACTTGTTGCAGTGTTGTAAGCTTTAAACACATTTAATTTCACTCAAATGGGAGACTAAAACACGTGTGTGCGTGACTAGATACCGCACATGATGGGATATATGTGTGATTTGGTTGAACTGACCCTTTAATATGCCTGGAGTCGTCCATCTCCCACTTTACAAACACTTTCCAGCAGACAATCGCCTGTATTCGATTTACCAAACCAGGTCGTGAAGAAAGAGCAGGTGCACTGACCATCCAGTAGGTTTAAGCTCGACAACCCCCACTGACTGCTTCCACCGCCCCGGACTTTTCACACATTTTAACAAAGAGGGAGGGCAAGCAGGACTACGGGGAGCATTAGTAAATACAGTCTATACACAGTAATTTAATGTAATAAACATAAAAACACACTTTGAAGTCTTGGCTAGCATCTCCCTTTGGTACCTCCATCTATATTTTTCCCTTCAGTCAAAGTAATTCTATTTGTGCAATGGAGAGTTGAAAATTATTTCAAAATTTGGTACTATCTCCCATAAAATGATGGCAGATGTTCAAAACCATTTTGGGATATTTGAATGCAAGTGTTTACAAAATATTCACCTTTGAAAAGATAATTGTGTGTGTTTGAAAAAGATTTTGCACAGCCAGCTGGACAGAATGGGTTTTAAAGAAACTTAGAAGCAAAACCTTTGATTTCTTTTCTGTGGATTTAATCTATTACACCAACTGCTCTGTGCTGTGTATGCACCTGAGATGAACCCCGACCGGTTTAATTTCCAAGCCTTTAGCAAACAAAATAATTAGCCCCGTCGAGGAAAACCAGACCTCCAGAGGCCTCCACATGATAATTTACAAGGCAGTTAACTCCCAGATTTACAAGTCAAACAGTGATCTCATGTGGCTCGGTCTGTTTGAGCCGAGGGAGAGACCTTACAACACCACACAGAGCCGTGTGTTTGACCATGTGATTTTTCAAGTCACACAAAGAAAGAAAATAAAAACTGTGTTGACGCAACTGAATGTAGTTTTGAGGCGAACTCCTTTTGCTTGCAGTTAATCTTTGCTTTTTCCTTGCGCTAACAATCATTCCAAGACAATGGTCTGGACAGGATCAGCCCTGCCTTTTCAATAGCTGATGAAAACCTTCAAGTAGGCACAAGGTAGACAAAGGTGTGTATTAGGCCATAATGAGTACACATTTGCTTCAGATGAATGTCAAGACGCAAGAAGGTACATAAGAAGAACTGATAGTTAAAAAGCAGTCTCTCGAGTATTTGTGAGGGGGAAATGTTTGACAATGGCCACATGTGGCCAGTATTTGTGTTGATTTATCTTGTATTCTTGTTTGCACATTGATTTATCCTAATCAGTATTTCAAAAGTGTCCAAGTGCCTTGTGTTTCCACTGAAATATATTACACAGTGTATGAAAACTATTTACGCAGATGTAAAGTGTATAAATGTACTTTTCATTACATTTTTTTTTTTTTAAAACTTTAGAAATTTGCAATAACTTGACAACAGATGTGATTTGTACATCAGGGCCACTGCAACACTTTCCACAGACATCACCAGTGTTGATGACTATGACAATGACTCTATGTCAATAAACACAGCCACATGAAAGTAAGTCTGTGTGTTCCATCTCTCATATCAGCGTGTGTTCCTTTTTGTTCAGCCTGGTATCACATTAAAGCATTTTTAGACACCAGGAAGTCTGCCAGAGGAAAAACCGTGTTCGTATCACGCTTTGCTAGATGTGAAGAGTAGACGCATGAATGACCAGTGCCAAAGAAACAGGTCGTGACGAAGGTTGTGATAAAGGACAAAGAGTGAAAAAGCTTACATAGGGAGCAGGTTGGGGGTGGTTGGCCGAAACAAACTTTTACCCGCGAGATCTGTGTCGAGTCAACATTGATTTCTGTTAGGTTACGTAAGTAAATTATTTACATAATGTAATGTATTTAACTTGCATGTAAGATTACTTCAGTAAAATGACCCAAAACATGAGATTTTCCTCACACTAATCGAGTAGTTTTGGTTCCTAAATCTAACCAAATTACAGCTGTTTCCTATTTAACCCTGAAATTTTCCTAAACCTAACCACTTGTTTTTTTTGGGCTTAAACCTAAGACACCTTTCTGGGAAAAGGAACGCAACACTGACGGGGGTCAGTGACACACTATAACGTGATGTTGGGTTGTTGTGTCAGTGTGTGGGGGAAGTTTTCATCACTTTTGGTTCTATTTTATTGCCTTTAGAAGTCTAGAAAAATCACAATAGGCATAAGAAACATTTGTAGCAATTGGGCGTCATATTTTTATGTGCTCGTCTGTAATTTGACTCATTTGTTTTGTCTTGTTCTCACTGGCTTCACTGTCAGTTGGAGTTTTGTTTCTGCTGATTCACTTTCATGAGAGTTAAATGAGAAGATTAATACCACCATCCTATATGTCAGTTAAATGGAGGTGAACATGAGTTTAATAAAAGTAAAACATGTTTAACATGAACAGTAGAAGAAACCTGATCGAAGTCCTCACCCAGAATCTTTGCACAGAGAATATAATTACCCTTCAGGGTTTTGTAATATTTGATATGCAACACTTCCTGCTTCCTTCTTCAGTTTGGGGGTTGGGATGGCAGCAGCAGCAGAGCAGCAGCATATCAGGGAAGCTGAAGAGATAAGTCCTTAAAATCTTTGTTTTTATAGATCTTCACTGATACAAATCAAAATGAATAACTCACAACATGCCAAAAATGTATTATTATATAGCCATGGAGTAAGTTATTTTTACAGACAGACACACACCCATAAAAGAAAAAAAAGCTGTACCTATTTATTACATGACCTTGAAGCCAATTAAAAGAGAATGATTTGGTTGCCTGTGTCATGATGTAAAGTAAAATCTGTGAATGTGGGTGAGATTAAGTCAATTAATCTTTTAACTAATGTCAGGATCCCTGTCTGACCGTGTGTTTTAACCTCTGTTTGTTGTTGTATGCCATGTGCTTTGTGTTTTATTATGTTTCTCCACTTCCTGACTGATAGGAGCTCTAAAGCATTGTACTTTGTACTCATGAGATGTGACTGTTCACGAAATCAAAATAGAAATCAAATCAAATCAAACATCAAATCAAAATAGAGGTTTTAAGGTTTATAATAAAATACCAGAATAACGAGATGCAAACTGTACAAGAACAATACAACTGTTAACCACAATTTAGAATTTGAGCAATTAGTTTCAACGAGAATTTTTTAGATACTATAGTCAAACCCTGCTTTGACACTTATACATAACCTATGATGTTAATGATCGTGATATCAAGTCCAAGTGGGTGATAGTTTCCATTCATGGTTTAGTAGTGAATTTGGTATTGTTTACATATTGGGAGGATTTACGTGTATTCATTAGCTAGAATGGACAGTTACAATTATCAGTATCATCCTCCATCCAAGAAACCAAACTATTCCAATTGAACAATTTGTAATCAGCTTTACTGAGCTAGAGAAGCGATTAAAGAACGCACACTTTGTGGCCTATACTGACATATTAAATAGTGATGTACATAAATCTCTCATACATAAACAAGCACCTGTCTAATGGATTTATTAGCTTGCTATATTAGGCGGAATATATAGATATATTTAACTCCCTAGGTTATTGGGGTGGCTCTGTTGGTCAGTGTCTTGTAGCACCTTACCTTACTCTGACCTGGCGGATAATGAATACTGAATAGTGCACCATTTACAGTCATTATTGTTTTTGTTTTTTTAAGTGTTGCTTTGTTAAGCAACATAATTGTCCTGTAGTGACCACTAAGGATGAGGTGTGAACTTTACACCTATTAGCCCACTTTTGGTGACTGTTGTGCCACCTTAACTGATTCTTTGGCATAGATTACTCACACCCAGCGTCCCTCATCCTGAAACAGGGAAATACAAGGTTATAGTTATCAACAGGGCATCTGTCAGCAGCTCACTCAAAGGTGACGCAGGTGGCATGGTGTCGTTGAAGTTTGAAATATTTGGTTTCTTCTGGCGGAGGGGTGAGTTCATGGCTTTAGGTGAGACTGTCAAAGTTCTGTTCTTCAGTCCGATCAGGAACGTTCTTCTTGAGTCTCATCACATCAAAGTCCCGCTCCTTAGTCTGGAGAGCGATATATGCCCCACTGTATGTCAAAAAGTGTTTTATGACTTGATTGAATGATTTATGACCCCCTAAGCCCCGCCCCCTTTTATGACTTTCTCCAATCAGGTACCCCCTTTGATCTTGGCAGGTGTGGTATGGTATGGTATGGTATTTACTTTATTAATCCCCGAGGTGTACTTTGATGAATGATTTATGACGTGTAATAAATTATTTTACGCACCATGTCTTTACTTCCTATGTTAGCGGTCACAGAGTGCTGCACCTGTTACCTGTTCTTCTGCTCTTTTCACTTTCTGCTGAAGAGGTTTACTTCTTGTGGCCATTGTACATCGTGGAAGGATGAACAGCTGAGCAACAGCAATATTTAAAGATACACTAAGATGATATATTATTTTTGTATATTTTGTGTCATGGCCCGGTTTCTTGGCTGTTAGAAAAATTACTCAGAGGCTGGATTCAAAATCAAACATTTTGGACATTTATTCTTGCAAGAAGGAGCAAATACATGTACACTCAAAGAAAGGTGTCCAGCATTGCTCAACGTCACTCCTCCGCAGGACAGCTTTTATATAGTTTTACAAACGGTTGACAGTCACTCCCACCTTCTCTCATATTTCTGGTTAGCTAGTATTGAGTTCGGTTGTAGGTCACAAGATAAAGACACAGAGACGCCGGAAATGAGACAATGGAAACATCCTTGAGCAACAGGTAGATACAGTAAGTACATCTTATTTTTTTTGCCATCATTGGCAAAGACAAAGCACACCAGGAATTTACAACATTTTTTTTTTTTTATCAAACTTAACAAAAGACGCACATGGGGCGAGGCAGACAGGAGCTGATGACTGAACAGGTTGTTCCCTTCTGCTGATAGATTGTATCCCAAATATTTTACAATCGTTCTCCACAACTGTAATTTATTTTTGCCAACTTTGTGACCTCGTTCTGCTAAAAAGTGGAGTAATGCAAGTGTATCTGTTTTGCACTGATGTTGTGTTTCTGAACAGAGTAAAATGTCGTCCATGTACAGTAAAATCTGGCTGCCTCCTGGAGGTTCAAATTTGGCCAGATTTCCTGCCATGGGCTGGGAGAATAGTGTGGGGCTCTCGCAGTCTCCCTTTTTTTTCATTTTGAAATGCAACCCAAAACTGATCTTCTCTCTGCACTGGTATCAAGAAAAACGCATTTTCCAGGTCTATGACTGAGAAATATTTACTTTCTGGGCTTCTATCATTTAACAACACATGTGGGCTGGGCACTTTAGGTGCTCTGGGTACAACTACTTCTTTTACCGCCTGCAAATCTTGCACTATTCTCCATCCTGTAGATGGCGCTACCTTTTTAACTGTAAATAAAGGTATGTTACATGGTGAATCTGGACATTCTCGTATTACGCCTGATTTGAGCAGAGCCGTTATTATAGGTTCAATGCCTTCTGCTGCTTCTTTTTTAATGGGGTATTGTTGTTGGTCAGGTCGGTATGTACTCTTGGGTGTGATTTAACTGGGGCTACTCCTTTCATCAGGCCCACATCAGCGGGTCCTGTTGACCACAGTGACTCAGGGATATTTTTTGCATATCTTCTTCCTCTACAGTGTCTCAGTGCTGTCTTTCTCTGCCGGTCACGTGTAAATTGACTGGGCAGACCCGGGACAAGACAAATTGATGTCTCGCCCGTCTCCCTGTTGCTGGGTCTATGACTCGTATCTCTGTGCATAGTGGTTCTGCATATACTTCTCCATTTGCTGCTCTTACCCTGATCTGTTCTCGTGCCAATTTCTATAATCTTGGGTCCTCATCACTCCTAATAAGTGAAAAATATGCTCCTGAATCGCACAATAAGGTTACTTCAATATCTTCTATCAGTAGAGTCACAAAGGGTTTATCTTATTCTGTGAATAGGATTTCAACTGTACTTATCTCTAACACATCACTGTTCTCCTCATCTTTTGTTTCTAGTTGGGTCTGTGTCCGTGTCTGCCAATCATGTGAATGTGTGTGTGTGTGTGTTTGCTTCTGCATGACCTGATCCGGGCATGGTTACGGAAGCAGACAGTTTCAGCATGACTATGCTGAATTCTGAGTTCAAAACCATTTCTTCCTCCTCCTCTTCCCCCGCCCCTCTCGTCTCTCCGCCGCCTGCAGTCTCTTGCCCAGTGTCCCTTTTTGGTGTATGAAGCATATAAAACCATACTTCAGTAGAAATACAAATATCTCACCAGAAAATGTCTTTGGTAGGTAGGTAGGTAGGTATTTACTTTATTAATCCCCGAGGGGAAATGTTTTCGCTACAGCAGCATCCAGAAGCAATAAGATAATAATAGAAATAATAGAATAAAATAATAGAATAGAATAGAATAATAGAAAAGCAATAAAATAGCAGTAAATAGCAGTAAAAAATATAAAATATAAAATGCACAATATATACAGTACATTAGATATCTATATATATTATATACAAACAAACCAAGAAACACAGTCAACATATATATATATATATATATATATATATATATATATATATATATATATATGTATATATATATGTATATATATATATATACAGTACAGTATATATCTATATATGTTATATACAAACAAACCAAGAAACACAGACAACAGTGTTATTGTTGTATGATGGATTTTGCCAGAGGTGAGTTATTGTACAGTCTTATTGCAGTGGGCAGGAATGATCTCCTGTATCAGGAATGATCTCCTGTATCTGTCCTTGTGACAGCAGAGCTGGAGGAGTCTTTTAGAGAAAGTGCTCCGCTGTCCCTGCAGCAGGTGGTGGAGAGGGTGGTCAGGATTATCCAATATGGATAATAGTTTGTTCAGCGTCCTCCTCTCCACCACCTTTTCCAGGCTGTCCAGTTTGTAGCCGATGATGGAGCCGGCCTTCTTAACCAGTTTGTTAAGTCTGCTGGTGTCACCGGCTCCAATGCTGCTCCCCCAGCAGACCCCAGCGAAGTACAATGCACTGGCCACAACAGACTGGTAGAACATCTCCAACATCTCGCTGCACACATTGAAGGATCGAAGTTTCCTCAAGAAAAAGAGTCAACTCATCACCTTCTTGTAGACAGCATTGATGTTGGTCTTCCAGTTCAGTCTGTTGTTGATGGACACACCCAGGTACTTGTACTCCTCCACCATGTCCACCTCCTTTCCCAGAACTCTCAGCGGTTGTGGAGCTGTCGCCTTCCTCCTGAAGTCGACCACCATCTCTCTGGTCTCGGCCACGTTCAGGAGCAGGTGATTTCTACCCGCCCACTCCACAAAGTCCTCCACTACTGCCCTGTACTCGTCCTCCCGTCCATCCCTTATACACTCGACCACTGCAGAGTCATCAGAGAACTTCTGCAGATGGCAGGACTCTGAGTTGTACTGGAAGTCAGTTGTGTATAAGGTGAACAGGAAGGGAGACAGAACAGTTCCCTGAGGAGCTCCAGTACCACCGACCACCGTATCAGACAGCACACTGCCCAGACGGACAAACTGTGGTCTGCCTGTCAGGTAGTCATTGATCCAGGAGACGGTGGGCGTGTCCACCCCCACCACCCGCAGCTTCTCACTCAGCAGCAGTGGTTGGATGGTGTTGAATGCACTGGAGAAATCAAAGAAAGTGATTCTCACAGAGTCACCGGTTCCATCCAGGTGAGACTGAGCTCGTTGCAGCAGGTAGATGATGGCGTCGCCACTCCCACATGAGGCTGGTACGCAAATTGCAGAGGGTCCAGAGAAGATGTCACCAGCGGCCTGAGGTGGGCCAAGACCAGCCTCTCCAGCACCTTCATCACATGAGATGTGAGGGCAACCGGTCGGTTGTCGTTGAGGCCAGATGGAGTCGTCTTCTTGGGGACTGGAACCAGGCAGGACGTCTTCCACAGCACCGGGACCTCCTCCTGCTTCAGGCTCAGGTTGAAGAGGTGTTGTAGGACCTCAGCCAGCTGGACGGCGCAGGTCTTCAGGACCACGGGGCTGATGCCGTCAGGTCCTGCAGCCTTGCGCTGGTGGAGTCTCTCCAGCTGTCTCCTAACCTAGCCAGTCGTCACAGAGACGGGAGGGTGGGGTGTGTGTGTGTGTGTGTGTGTGGGGGGGGGGGGTGGTGTCAAGGTGTCGATGGAGGAAGAGCCCTTTGAGATTGAGGGCTCTATGCAGTTCACCAGGGGGTGCAGAGGGGGGGGGGGGCAGCAGAGGTGTTTGGGAGGTGTGAGGTGTGGAGGAGACAGATGAGGGTGGTGAACTAAACCTGTTGAAGAAACAGTTTAGTTCATTTGACCTCTCCAGGGAGCCCCCTGGTTGTCTCTCTCTCCCCTTGAACCCAGTAATCTCCTTCATACCGGTCCACACCTCCCTCACGTTGTTCTGCTGGAGTTTGGCCTCCAGCTTCCTCCTGTAGGAGTCCTTGCACTCCCTCATCTTCTCCTTCAGGTTGTGCTTAACTCTCCTGAGCTCCTCCCTGTCCTCAGACCTGAAGGCTGCTTTCTTCTTAAGAAGAACTTTCAGGTCACTGGTGATCCACGGCTTGTTGTTGGGGAAGCAGTGTCCAGTCCGGGATGGTACGGTGGTGTGTTCACAGAATTTGATGTATTCTGTGATACAGTCCGTCATGCTGTTGATGTCCTCCCCATGTGGTCCACACAGCACGTCCCAGTCCGTGGACTCAAAGCAGTCCTGCAGGGCATCTTTAGCCTCCTGTGTCCACCTCCTCACAGTCCTGGTGGTCACAGGCTGCCTCTGTACCAGAGGAACATACTTTGGTGTCAGCAGGACCAGGTTGTGATCTGATCTACCAAGGGGGGGAAGGGCAGTAGTACTGTATGCATCCATGGCATTAGCATACAGTAAGTTCAGAGTTTTATTGTTCCGTGTGGGGCAGTTAACATACTGGTGCAAAGTTGGCAGTACTTTATCCAGACTGGTTAAAGTCTCCAGTAACTGCCAAAAATGCACCGGGATGCTTCGTCTGAAGTTTGGACACAGTGGAGCAGATGGTGTCCACTGCTGCCTCTACGTCAGCTGATGGAGGAATGTAAACAGCGTTAACAATGGCGGACGTGAACTCCCTCGGCAAATAATACGGGCGCATCCCCACGGCTAGCAGTTCAATGTCCGGGCTACAGAAACGTTCCTTCACACACACGTGGTCGGGATTGCACCACCTCTAGTTCACATAAACTGCAATCCCTCCACCTTTCTTCTTGCCGCTCCGAACAACGTCTCTATCCGCCCGAACAGTCCTGAAGCCGGGTACGGCCGCGCTGTGGTCCGGGAAATGTGAGTGCAGCCATGTCTCGGTGAAACCCATGATGCTGCACTCCTGGTACTCCCTCTGGGTCTTTACCAGCACGCCGAGCTCGTCCGTCTTGTTGGCCAACGACCTCACATTCCCCATTAAGATCGCCGGTACCGATGGTTTGTATTTCCTCCTTTCCGCCTTCAGCTTGGCTCCAGCTCTGCAACCCCGCCGTCTTCTCCGAAGTTCAACGGGGATCTCAGGCCTCGCTCCGGGCAGCAGCAGTAGGGGCCGACTCAGCGCGATCAGCTGATCACGAGAGCAAACAATAACAGAGCCCCCATCCAGAAACGTGGAAAAATTACGGTCCATTGTCTGACCGTTAACTTAACACATGAGAGAAAGAAAAAAAACAACTCCGAAGAGAGGAGAAAGGCTTAAAAAATACTAATAACAACACACTCGGGGAGGAGCTGCTGCAACAGGCTGCGGTGCCATCTTAGGATCTTGGTAAGAGTTAAAGCCACCTATTAGGAATTACTTGCGCAAAAGTCTGACAGCCTGTTAGGTGATATTTATTGTTAAGTATCAAAAGTATTGTTTTTTTTATATTGAATACTCAGGTACAGAAAATAAAATGAAATGTTGTTCTTCAAAAGATGGTCAGAATTTTGAGAATTACAAGGTATATTTAAGAAGTATCCACTATGCAGTAAATGCTCCCTGTAAGTAAACATATATGCCGTTTTGGATTATTATTGTTGAAGTCTCTGCTGCCAGTATACTGTCGATGTTTGTGATTGGACAGAAGCTGAAAACTCCGCCCCTTTACTATGAAGGCACTATGGAGCTGGACTGAGAAACTCAATTAGCATTTGGCCAACTAAATGCCAAACATCTTACAATCAAGTCTAGAAATACGATGACTCCTTATGACAGTCCATTGTCACGGGTAACAGTAATCCTCTAGGATTCAAATGTACTTGATCAAACTTAATACAGAACGCACTCGTCATGGAGCTCTCGGGGATAGTCGTTTCATTGGGGGAAACAAAACAACACTTTTACAATAGTAACATCACAACAATGTAATAAGAAATACATCAGAATAATAAACCTTTTTCTTTCTCACATATCATGCAACTACCTACAGTCTTACTCACATCAAAAAGTGAATTGTCTGCAATAAACTCCACCAGAGATTTTAGGGAACTGACGTCATTTTAATATTTTGGATGCAAACATATAAAGTGACTAGCAGATATGTCAATAGAGGAGTGGACAATTGGTCTCGGTGGACGTCTGTGCACCTTATTATACTTTCAGAAGATGAGTTTTAACTGGAGATGACATTGAAAATATTTGATATGTGTGATCAGCTTGTTAAACACAATAATAGAGGAAGTCAAACTCTCCACAGTCACATGCTGCATTTTTTTTCTCGAGTCTGTTCCCGTCATGTTCACATGGGGACTTCCATTTAGCAATGAAGTGTGGTAGAAAGTCTTCGCCGCGGCCTAACTGACCCGGTCCCTTCACCGCTCGTAGTATTCCAAATCAAACACAGTCTTCGGAGTCCGATGCAATGTGGATTTATTGAAAATCAAGGGTCTCAATAAACCGAGTGATCTCATGAGAGCAACTGGAGTTGAGCTGTTGAGCATGTTAACATGCTAGCATTTGCTTATTAGCATTAAAAATAAAGTACAGCGAAGACAGATGCGAATGACACCAGTTTTTCAGGTATTTTGGCATATTGGACAAACTAAAATTTGTATCTGGTGATGACTACATGGAAAGTCAGAGGATCGCCAAAGTGTTTGTGATTCATCTTCTTGGCACCATAAAAATTTGTACAAAATTTCATAGTAATCCATCCAGTTGTTGAAGTGTTTTAGTCTGGACCAAAATTACAGTAATTTAACTGAAGTTTTCACTTCACTCTTGTGAGTATTAAAACACAAAGCCATTACATTTTCATATTCTTTGCATATTTATCAACATGTCAACAACACAATAAGAATACATTTCTAGGCCTTGGTAAATTACAGACTATCCCATAATGCTCGTGAGACTACAATGACAATACTATATAATAGTGACCGTATCTTAAAAGAGGGGACCATAACTTCCTGTTTGCTTAGTCAAGACATCCTGACAGTGTGCAGTGGGCAGATTTTGATAGCTTTGTTGTGAGCTGAACTTACTGGTTGTGGCTTCATATTTACAGAGATGTAACTGGTTTAGTCTTCTTAGCCTCAGTCATGTTGCAAGTATATTTACTAAATTGTTTAACTTTTCTGTGAAAAAAATCCTCTCGGTGCAGCTTGAGCACCTGTTTGTTCCCGGGACAGAATGAACACGATTTACAACTGCTAATTTAAGTGTAATCACTGGTGCAAATCCTGTAGTATGTGACAAATTCCCTAAAAAAGGAAATTATCATTCCAGCAGGTAACAGCAGACCGTGTCACTGTGACTCGACAATGTAATATAGAAGTATAGATGCATTGTCAGGAATCCGTCAGTCCTGTTCCCGTTCCCGTTCCTCCGGCCTCTGTGCCTCCTGCGGATATTCCTGGTCAAAGTCACCAGTCGGTGGAGTTGCCCTCCCGGCTCCGAAGATTGTTGACGCCGTCCCTTCCGCTGGTCTGCCGGCTGCCCTGTCAGCCGTGTCCCCCTGGAGCTGTCGGTCGAGTTGCCCTCCCGACTGGAAGTAAGTGGACAAGAGAGGTGCCACCTTTTGGTTTGTTGTTTTTGTTTTTTGTTTATTACAAATAAAGACTGTACTTTGGAACTTATACCTCGAGTCTGTGAGCTTGCATTTGGGTCCTGGAAAAACACCCACCACATAACAGAATGAACCGACCCAGGAAGGACCCAGCAGCCACAGACTCGAATCCAAGATACATGACTTTATTTCAGTATTTTTCCAGTCAGGCCCGCCGGAATGACACTGTTTCTGCTGAACCCCGGACTGGGTTCGAGGGAACCCGCCTGGCCTTCTGGGACCCCCCCAGAAGAAGGAGGCGGCGACGCCGGGGTCACCGGCCATCCGGTTCTGCTGCACCCTTGATCTCTGGACGTGTAGCCGTCAGTCACCACGCGCAAGCCTACAGTCCAGTCCGTCGCCACGGGCAAGCCTACAGCCCCGTCGGTCGCCACTATGGACTCTCTACCCCTGCAGCACCGGCGAGCGATCCAGATGCCATCCAGGCCCTGGCGTTGGCCCACAAGTGCCTGCAGCATAGCCTACGCGGCAGTAACGCTGCTCCTTCGTTCCCTGTCGCTGGACGGGTCATCGACGCCTCGCCTCCGGCCCCTGCTGCCTCCGGCGCGGTCGTCGCTCCGGCCTCTGGCTCCGGCCTCCGGCGCCGTCCTCCGGAGAGATCCCCCGAACCTGTCCTTCCCCGTGGCCGTCCTCCGGAGCGGTCACCCCAGTCCGTCCTGCCCCGTGGCCGTCCTCCGGAGAGATCCCCCGAACCTTTCCTGCCCAGTGGCCGTCCTCCGGAGAGATCCCCCGAACCTGTCCTGCCCCGTGGCTGTCCTCCGGAGCGGTCACCCCAGTCCGTCCCGCCCCGTGGCCGTCCTCCGGAGAGATCCCCTGAACTTGTCCTGCCCCGTGGCCGTCCTCCGGAGCGGTCACCCCAGTCCGTCCTGCCCCGTGGCCGTCCTCCGGAGCGGTCACCCAAGTCGTCCTGCCCCGTGGCCTTCTTCCGTCCACCTAGGTTTCCTGTCTTGTGTTGGTGTGGTCCTCCGTCCCTCCTCCGGTCCCCCCTCCTCCCACCCGGTCCGGTCCAGTTTTGGTTGCCGAGAGGCTCCCTTTGAGGGGGGGGTATTGTCAGGAATCCAGTTTTTTCCTCCGTTTTGCCCCCGATCACCTCTCTTCCTGTGTCCCCTGTCTTTGTCTGTGGCCACGCCCCTCACCTCCCGTGGCCACACCCCTCACCGGTCCCAGCAGATGCAGCCACTCACCCCTGATCACCACCTGCAGGTGTGCTGCATCTCCCTGATCACCTCCCCAGACTATATGTAACCTGCCCCTGCACAACTCTGGCGGTCGGTTCATTTTTGTTAGCCACCCGTCCGTCCTCCGTCTGCTCTCCGTCAGCTCTCCATCTGCTCTCCGTCAGTCCTGTTCCCGTTCCCGTTCCTCCGGCCTCTGTGCCTCCTGCGGATATTCCTGGTCAAAGTCACCAGTCGGTGGAGTTGCCCTCCCGGCTCCGAAGATTGTTGACGCCGTCCCTTCCGCTGGTCTGCCGGCTGCCCTGTCAGCCGTGTCCCCCTGGAGCTGTCGGTCGAGTTGCCCTCCCGACTGGAAGTAAGTGGACAAGAGAGGTGCCACCTTTTGGTTTGTTGTTTTTGTTTTTTGTTTATTACAAATAAAGACTGTACTTTGGAACTTGTACCTCGAGTCTGTGAGCTTGCATTTGGGTCCTGGAAAAACACCCACCACATAACATGCATAGACAGGGACTTTACATTCATGCAGGCAGAAACTGAAACAAACTTGGCATTCATTGTTTTATTATAATTACCTAATGTGGCCAAACATAGGCATGGCTCCAAGATAAAATTTCCCTTCATAACAAAGGAACAACCAAAGATAGACTTTCAATTCTTGGCAATCTCCCAAGACAAACTTGTGCTTGGTAGATAAGAGGGAGTCAACTTCCTGCATAGTGGAACAACATACTGTATTAGCAAATGTATCATTGTCCTGGCAAAAGGTGGAATTATTTCAAAGTATAAAGTGCAGTTTTGTTGTGAAACCACCACGCCGATACATGCTTATGTACAATTTTGCACTAAACATCCAAGATGTTATGACAGAATATTTGCAGCTTCAATTTTAACAGGAATGTGCCTCCTCCCCTGTTTAAATACTGTGGTAAAGTATCTTCTTCCTCCCACCCATACACACTCATACATAAGACCACATGCAATATATTTTCAGATTAAACATTTTACATGGTCAAAGGATGAGCTGGTTTTAATTTGCAGAATATTCAAAACCAGGACTTTTTTTCTTTTTTTTTCCTTCTCGGCTTTTGTCACCATCACGCCCTCTCTCTCTTTTAGTGTGTGTATATTTGTGTGTGTACTTACACGGTGCCCGTTTTAGACTATCAGAGTGAGGACATTTTGACAAACTGAGGACATGTTTAGTTGGACCTCACTTTTTCAAACACCCTTCAAAGGGCTGTTTGAGGGTTAAGGTTAGAATAGGTTTTGGGTTGGGGTTAGTGTTGATGTTATGAAATCATAACTAAAGATCAACAGTACTTCAATGGTATTTCAACTGATATTAAACCATAGTAAATTACTATTAATACTTCAAAAAAAAAAAAAAAAAAATCCTGCTTTATGTACAGCCAGGATAAATATCACAAAATCAATGTCTATGCCCAATATAGGTAGCTTTATGTAATATATAAATGACAATGGATGACTTTATATCATTTAAAAAAACAAAAACAACATATTTATTCATTTCATTTGCTTTAATTTCATCCATTTTCATTACTGCTGTTTCTGCTGCCGGTCTGGAGCGGAGCCGCTTTATTATTTCTATTTACCGCGTGTGCAAAAGCGAACTCTGTGACTCACGCAAATTTAGCTGCATCGTTCTTGATATTCTCACAGTAAATCATCCCAAATATTAAAATTACCACTAATTTACCTGTAACCTAACTTATTAAACTGCTCAACCCCAAATAAATACAGCCAGAACAACTCTAAATCAATGTCATTTCAAGGTCCCCGGCATCAACATTACATTATTATAATTGGTATTATAATGTGGATTCAACATTTATTTTCCCTTGGTTAATCAATCTCAACCATGATGATGATTCAGATGGAAAATCAATTTTATATCAGTGTTGTCTTGCTATCTTTTGGTCAGTGAATGCCTTCACAATGGAAGCTGTACAAATATGCACAGCCTCTGTGCGTGTGTGTGCAAAACCAGATAAACGAGCTTCGCCCATAACGATGAAGGTGCGAGGCTCCATGACACGATCTTCTGCCCTCCCTCCACCTACAGTCCCCTTCCGCCTGTGTGTGTGTGCGTGCTTGTGTTGGTGACACGCTTTCGTCCTCTCTTCCTTAATCGGTTTTAGACCAAAACGTTTGCGTTTTCAAGTGGTTTTTTTTCGTTGGGAGGATGATTCGTGGGAGCTATTCTAATTTAGTTATAGGTCCGTCATTTAAATGATCAAATTACGGGTTTCATTGCTGAAGCGAAACAGTTAGAGAATAATTGAGGAAGCGAGGAAGGAGAGGTTGCGTCATGGGGGTTAAAGACACGGGCGCAGGTGGGAATGGGTTGAAAAGGTAAGACTCACCGAACACCCTTCAAACGACCACACAGCTTTAATCTGCTGCAAACCATCAGCCCGGGGAACGACTGAAGTTTTTGGGCTTAAAATTGACATCACGCACAAATTACTCGCCAGCAAAACTGTTTATTGTGAAAACTGAAGTTCTCATATTATTTCCGCATAGGCTGCGCGAGTTTATGAAAAAAAAACCCGAAACTTTACGAAACCATATGGATCACTTTTGCGATCGCAGCTGAGCAAACTCAAGGCAACAAGGCTGTATCAATATCCGCTAGAAGTTAGATGATACAGTCGCTGTGTTAGCAACTAATTCACCTTTTTAAAAATCGATCTTCCAACCATAAACATCGGGGATTCGGTCAGAAGGGGAAACATCAGGTGCGTATTTTACGCACAGAAGCGCAAAACAACCATTTGTATCGAAATATATTTCAGCTTCGGTTGCTGCATTGAAGTACGTTACGTGTTACATGTTACATTTCCTTTAGCTGACGCTTTTATCCAAAGCGACTTACAATAAGTGCATTGCATGAAGCAGCCTCATAAAACTTAAGAGGGTCAATCTACGTACATCTGAAACTGGCAGCCTGAGTAGCTCCGTGAACTGAGGATGAATTCTGTTTAATAATAATTCAGTCTGCGTTGTTAAAGTTCAGCTGCTCCTGAAGCATCATTTCCATCCGTGCAAGTGATTCGCCTACACAAATTCATCGTGTTCAAAAGTGATTACAAAAATTGTTTTGCCAGCATCTTAAAATGATAATAATAACAATACCTACTTCGTATTAATGCTGCAAATTTTCTTTGAAACCCTTATCAATGACCTCTAAAATGAGCTGCATGTCTGACATCCTCAGTGACGTCAGCAGATGTGTTGATGGACTCTGTTGTTTTAGATGCAAGAGTGAAACTATTTTCTCAGAGGGCTATTGTGTTGTCATGCTAATTTAAAAAAAAAAATTACAAGTACAAACGTATTTGATGACTTTAAAAGGGCTCCTTGTGGGGCCCTATTATTTTAGCTCCACCAATGATCCTAAAGGCAGAAGTAAATCTGCTCCAGAATAACAGAATTGAGGGATCCGGACATCTGAAGAGCGGCTGAACTGAAGCCTTTAGGAACAACAGAACATTCCACTCATCAGGTTTAACCAGTTATTTCACCCAAGGTTTTACTTTTTCCACCGGCACTGGGAGTGTACAATGACTGTTCAATAAACACAAAGAGGATAAGAATTTTTACCACATTGTATCTGCGACTTTGAAGAGGATCAGATCCCCTTTTATGATTATTAATCTTCATTCCAAAGGGTTCACATCCTTTCTCTTGCCACTTTGGTTTTCTGCTGGCAATGTACCGTAATTTCCGGACTATAAGCCGCTACTTTTTTCCCACGCTTTGAACCTCGCGGTTTAAACAATGACGCGGCGAATTTATGGATTTTTCCCGCTTTCACAAGCTTCATGCCGCCAAAAAACTGAGCAAAAAAACCACATTCTGTGACGGTGCTCAGTTTTTTGGCGGCATGAAGCTTTCATTAGACCAATGAAGTTGCCGAACAGGTTAAGGTGAAACAATGTAACTTTTTAGTTTCCTGTTTAGATTAAATCGAGCGCGCTCAAACTTCCCATCGTTCTGATTACGGTCGTCATTTTGTCACCCTCATCATGGCAAAGACACCAAGAAATGCACATGATGCAGCTTTCAAGTTGAAGGTGATTAGATCTGGCTGTTGGAAAAGGAAATAGAGATGACTCAACACAGAGAGAGCAGACGGCCGAGGTGTTTCAACCGTGCAGATCCGACTGAAAGCCAAAACAATCGCCACCGCAATGAAGTTTGAGGATTTTAGAGGTGGACCGTCGTGGTGTCTCAGATTTATAAAGGCCTGTCCATCAGAGTACGGACGAGTCTGTGTCAGCAGCTCCCTCCCGACTACGAGGAAAAAGTTTCAAACTTACGCAAATTCACTGATGCAAAGATAGCGGAGCATCCCATTGGCCCGCACGACATCATAAATATGGATGAGGTTCCTCTGACCTGCCTCTCACTCGGACTGTCAACAGGAAAGGCGAATCATCTGTCACGCTGACATTTTTATTTTTGTTACAAGCCGTGTTTCGTTAAAGTCTGTGTAAAGTTAATTTGTTTCAATGTACCGGTAGGCACCTGCAGCTTATAGACATGTGCGGCTTATTTATGTTCAAAATAATTATTTTTTTAAAATTCAGTGGGTGCGGCTTATATTCAGTTGCGCTCAATAGTCCGGAAATTACGGTACTGTGCTGCAGAGGAAACATTACCTTGATATACAATCTAAAAACAAACTGTAAAAATCTCCGTTTTGGTAGATATCAACCATATCATTGCATGAAGAAGTAAAAAAAACCTGCCATTTAGAGTCCAGGTCTGTTTTCTCGATTAAGTCTTTAATATGTCTGATTTTAGTGACGTGAATGACACAAACCCGAAGATAATGTTTGGCAATTGCTTGCTTTCTCTGTTCAACAGTCAAAGTCTCAAAAATGATCAGTTTACAACAATATAATACAAATACTTTGTAGTTTGGCTTTCTTGAAGAAATTGTATTTTCTTGATTCCTGTTGTTCTGGGTTTTGTACCCTCATGGTTGAAATGCACTTATTGTAAGTCGCTTTGGATAAAAGCATCAGCTAAATGAAATGTAATGTAAAACGCACACATGCAGAAAATCCTTGCAATGGAGAAGCTGCAACTAATTATTGTTTGGCATATCTGTTCGAAAAATGTATTTTGTTGTATCATAAAATAAATATATATATATATATATATATATAAATAAATATATAAAAATATATAAATAAATATAAATGTATCGTGTTGGGAGATTTCTGACAACAGAACCTCAAGTTGAACAGCTTTTTATACAGATTGCACACAAACAAAATCACATGTTTAAAGAGAGATGGGCCTGGAGGTTGTTGAGCAAAGAGGAAAAACCTGTAATTTTTGCTTTGAGCAAGAAATTAAGTGTATTAAGTCCGAAACAGCAAACTAACATTTCAGATAAGACTTTCAATTTGAGCAACATGTGCAACTGTCTTTTAAAGATGGACTGTATTTGAGCCAATGTTGGAACTGCGTCACCACTACACAATGTGTGCAATGTTATCAGAGATAACTGACACGCTTGTGTGACATCCTGGTAACTGCATATTGTGGTTGCAATTCTAAAAACAAACAATTTAAGGGATCCTCATCAAAAATATATTCACCGAAATAACTTTGGTTTTAAAGATGTCAACTATTTATCCACATACGCATAAGAATTCAAGTGTCGGTCAGGCTCTACTTTTAGCACTGTCTGTATCATGACAATATGGTATGATTTTTTTGATCCAAACTTCTGTTGTCCAAATAATTTTCTGCTCATTTTTTTTTTTTTTTTACACAATTACTTGACAGTGGAGCACTTAATTAATCAATGTAAATGTCATGTAGCATAAATGTTTCATATGATAATAAATGTCTGTATTCCAAAAAACATTTTTGTTATTGTGATATTGATTACAGCCTAACATATCTACGGTACGGCTGTGTATCTCAGTAGAAATAATGTAGAAAGGTCTAATTTTGGGGGGGGTTTACTCACCAGTTTTTTTTTATTCTGTCTGTTTTGTCTTTCCAGACAACTTGTCGAGAGCCCGAGTCATCAGAAGAAGCCTTTGTTTCAGTCCTGGTTCCAGTTCTTGATCGTGCTTTGTCTGGTGATCTTTGTTTTGTGTTACGCCCTGTCCAACAGCGCTCTGTCATGGCAGGAGAGTTTTCCACTCCGTAAGCACTACCAGTGGCTTTTCAACCGGACCTCTAATTCTTACCTGCCTCCATATCGTGTCCATCCAAGACACAGATTTATACTAAATGAAATCCCTGAAACCCCAGAGCCTCCTGCTGCACGACCTGCAGGTACTAAGTACCACCAAGCCCATCCAAGCAACTACCGCTTCATTATGGATAACACACAGGTGTGCAAGGACAAGACCCCTTTCCTTGTCCTCATGGTTCCAGTGACACCACACAACGTGGAAGCTCGGGCTGCGATCCGGCAGACATGGGGCGGCAACAGTGTGGTCCAGGGTGAGGTGGTGCTCACTCTGTTCGTACTCGGGCTCTCTCAAGGAGATGATGCCGAGAAGCTCAAACAGGAGAATCTTAAGTACAACGACCTGATCCAGAGTGACTTCATGGACACATACCTCAACTTGACCATCAAAACCATGGTGATCATGGACTGGCTGGCCACGCGCTGCCCTGCTGCAGCCTACGCCATGAAGGTGGACTCAGACATGTTCCTGAATATCGACAATCTGGTGATCATGCTATGCAAGCCCGGCATCCCCAAGATGAACTACCTGACGGGGATGCTGATGTGGAACCGGCCGGTCATCCGTTCAAAGGACTCGAAGTGGTATGTCCCTGAGGAGATGTACCCCGATCCTCAATACCCGACCTACACTCTGGGCATGGGGTATGTCTTTTCCAATGATCTCCCAGTGAAATTTGTGGAGATCTCAAAATCAATCAAACCGTTTAACATAGAGGACGCTTACATTGGAATGTGCATGAAAAAGCTGGGACTCGCACCGACATCGCCACCGGATTCCTCCCAGTTCAAGGCCTATAACACGAGATACAATCGCTGTGAATACTCCAAGATTATCACCTACATTCTTGGTTCTTCACAAGAGTTGGTGAATTACTGGATAGACTTGAAAAAGCCCGGACCGCCTTGTTAGCACAATGAGTACTACCAATGCACTGAGAAAACATTTGGATGGTGGGGTTTACCTTATTTCTAGATTTCTGTTCGACTGATGGGTTTTTTTCTCCCTGGAAATTTTATTTGTGGTTAGCAGTTTTAAAATGTTGAACCATGACTGCACTGTATATATAGTAAAAAAGAAAAACACATTTGGACTTGCTTATAACTAATAATAAAGGTATTGTTTGTTAGTGTAGACTTGTGCAGCCTTTGCGAATATGTGGCATTAAAGGTGACCTTTATTGTGTAGACTACTTGCAGTTAATGCAACGAACTCAGGAAGACTTTACCACTATTATGAAGTAGGAAAAGGTTTCTGCTGTTTGTCTTTATTTGAGAATGAATGAGAAATTCTGAAGTTAAGTAACCAGGGAAACCATTGATCACTAACAGAAATGTGCAAAAACTAATGTAATTAGCTCATTTTGCATCCATTATCTAGACCCACTTTATCCTGAACAGAGGTCATGGGCTATCACAGCTCACTTTGGGCAAAGGCAGGGTTCACCTGGATAGATCACAGGGCCAACACCTAGAGACAGACAGAAACAAAGACCATTCACACCTAAAAGCAATTTCTAGAACCACCAATTAACCTGAGGTGTGTGTTTTTGGATGGTGGGAAGAAGTCAGAGTACCCGGAGAGAACCCACGCAGGCACACGGAGAACATGCAAACTCCACACAGAAAGGCCCAGGCCCGGATTCAAACCCGAAACCCTTTTGCTGTGAAGCGACAATGCACCACTGCGCCACCTGTTTATGTTGCAGATGAATGACATTTTTTCAAATTAAATTAAAGAAGCTAAGCTACTAAATACGTGTCACAAACCCTTGCCTTTATGGAATCAAACTTTCTACCTCATTTCCTTTGAATTTAATACGTTTATAGTGTATTGTTTTTTTTTTCCAGTACCAAATCTTCTAATGTTGTCATAGCAAGAGGTTAGGTAAGGTTGTGAGAGGTGTCATTAATGTGAGTATATCAGACCAGGTCTGTACAGCCCATAGTTTTCTATCCATGAGGAATGTTGGGTCCTTTTTTCAGTCTATCTTATTACAATAGTCATGTCCCGATATACACTCAAAAGTGTTATTAGTTGGAGAAATGATTTATCCTTTCAATACTGGCTGTGAAATGAACACCAGAACAATGTAAATTGCACTTTCTTTGTTGTTTGACTATCCCTCTACTGCAGCTGAACAAGTAGAAGGAATATTGTGTTTAAGACTTTAGTTTAGAATAGACTCCATTGATGACTAAATCAGCCCACTGAATCCTCACATCAGCCTCGGTAGAGCAAACCATTTTGTGAGGTAAAAATGACTTAATTGACTGCAATTTTAGGAGACTTTTGGAGATCATTTGATGGACTTGAAGTGACTTGTTTTACTTATTTCCATGCAATTAATGTCCAAAAGGAAGACAAATCCTAAACACAAGTGCTTCCCTTCAATGATCCACCGAGGATTATGATATAACCTAGAAAAAGTGTCTCCAGCTGAGGTTCTTCTGCTGAAAAGAGGATTTTGGTCGGTGCCAAACATTTCAAATGTTACTAAGGCAACACAACTTTATCTCTGATTTGTCGGTCCAGAGTGTATTAATCTAAAAGGCCCGATCTTTGCTTATTGACAAACTGTAGTTTTGCTCTAACATTCTTTTTTTTTTTTTTACAGAAACCCCCCCCCCCCACCCCCAACCCTGTTTCCCTGATTGCTGACACACACACTTGTACAAAAACAGCTGCAAGAGTTACCTGCAGATCCTATAATGAAATTTTGGGGTTCTTAGACTTCTGTTGTCACCAAATAGTCTGCTCGAGGACAGAATTTGCTGAGGCAGTCAGTCTTGGACAAATTGGCAGTCGTCTGAAATCTATGCTTCTTGTAAATGCATTTTTCTTACAATGGAATGATTTATTTCAAATAATTTTAAATAATTGTTTTAAAAACGCACACAGACATTCTCAAAAAAAAAAAAAAAAATTCTGAAGGACCTAGTGAGGTCTTTGGGTCTTGGCATGATGATACCACACACTTCAATAGCAGAGAGGACAAATACGTTGAAAATAATCAACACTTTCCGTGATGGACTTACTTTTTCACATCATCGCAGATGCCTTTAAGTATTGGTAAATTATTAATAGTGTGTAAACTACAAACTATGCAAACAAACATTAATGAAAAGTAATTATTAATTACAAAGGTATTTCACTCAGAGCAGTACACGTGGAAAAAGGGGAAATTGCTACAGGAAGGAATACAAAATTACAATAAACTTTTAATAGGACTAACGTTCTTTGAAACAATAGGGATTGACAAAATTGAGCATTCCTGAATACTTAAATTAGTTCTATTTAGTGAAGTGCAGGATTTGTACATCAGCAAACAATATTTTTTAATTCCTCTGATGTCTATATTTACAGCCATTTATACAAATTTCTTGCATAACTGAGCTCTGTAGTTAAGGGTCTAACTTTGATTGATCAGCAGTTAAAATGTTTGGTAGCTGTATACAAAAGTTACTTTTAACAGATTTAATATTCAATATGAGTGGATGCACTGCAACTAATAGCTATTCCTCTTTCTTTCTATTTGTTGCGTGAAATTCAGAATTTTCGTTTTGTTTTGGCTCTTATTAAATTGATTGATTCATTTGTCAATCAAATGTGACTGTATTCGGGGTCGTGAGAGTTTCATGAAGGAAGTGTGGGCAGGTTTGTGTACCTGTGTTCGGGTGACGCTGTGACAGGCATGGCAACAAGGAAGTGGTTCTCGTGGGCGGTGCTTAGTCTCAGGTGAGCTGACGGTCTCAGCAGGGTACCTGCAGGGTCCGTTGTGGATCGGACTTGTTGTTAATAAGCTCACTGGTCTCCCGGAAGTTGATCAATAGGAGAGAAAAGACAACGGAGAAAAGAAACGTTTTTAAAAGATCGACGTGAACAAGCCGATTGTGGGGTGAGTGTCTGTTTCCCCGTGCGGAGGTCAGAGCTCCGTCCCACCGACGCTCCGTGAATCGCTCTTCATTTAGCAAACACCGGGGCGAAGAGACAAAACTTGATCACACAAGTTTGACTTTTTTTTTTTTTTTTTTTTTCACAACACAAGGTTGAATGCGAAGAAACAAACACTTGAATAACTTCCGTAGACTGGAAGAAGCTGTTCTTGTAAGCGGATCGCGTTTACTTTGGCTTGTTGATACAGACTTTCCTATTGGACTTACACGGAAGTTTCACGACAGAGTAACCTCGGCTGCTAGAAATTATGGAGATAATATGTGTTAGATATTTGAAAATCGACAACACCGTGGGCACGGATTCATCTTTTTTTTTTTTTTTTTAATGACAACGCCGAATTTTCTTCTTTTGGTGGCCGGTTCACTGTCTTTTTTGTCTTGTTATTATTTTTATTTTTTTTGATTCAGACGTTTATTCGCATGATTTTTGCTGGCTGGAGTAACATAAGCTACACTGTCATCCATATTTACAGGTATGTATTGCTTATGTATATATGCACAGTACGCAGTTTAACACACGTTTGTACCGGTACAAGTAATCAAAGGAAATGCCAATATGGAGCAGGGAAGCTTTTACTACAACTATAGGTGTCTGCTGCTGGCACGCACTGGAATGACGTCCCGCCTCCTTTTGATCTCCAAATGAGGAAATGACATGTTTACAGTACTCTTGATTCAGTTGAATTTGATATCATTTTTTTAAGTGCTTGCAAATCGAATCATCCCTATCAGGCAAAAGTGCCAATAAAACAAATGGAATGGTCAAAGAGATCATATTGACAGTTATGGTTTATTGATTGATTCACAACTCAATGCCCTGTTTTGATCCGCTGCCATCTACCCTCTTAACATGATGGCGTTACACGTAAATACAAACCCGGCACTTCCTGTATATTTTATCAAATTAAAAGCCCTATTTAGTTTCACGAGACAGAACCCCTTTATTTCTTCCTCTGCTTTTATTGTGAAACATTTACAGGAACCTGCTGTGAGTGAAATCAGACAATCACACTTCAGATGAGTAGTCCAGAACAACTGTTTAAAGAAGCAGGATTACACTTTTGATTTTAGGCTACTTTATTGACTGTTGTATGCAAGTTTTCCTCCACACTGGTTCCACATCCTTAGAAACAAGCCACAACTTAAGCCACCTACACACGCCTGCGTGTAGACTTGTGAGTGCGTCTCAGCCGCTCTCCGATACTTCAACAAATAGCGCTGCACCCCTGGTTACAATGTTTCTACAATTTTTGTTGAATTGTGAGTTGCTGTTTTTATAATAATTATATGGGCTGAGAATGTTCTCCTATTATGAGATGACATGAGTTTCTTTTTTTGTGCAGTTTTAATGGACACCAGGAGGAAACACCTGAAACACATCTTTATCTGCATCCTGGCAGCTGCGACAGTCGTACTCATCTACCTCGGTGTTGATGTAGATGTCTTCAACATCTACCTCGGTGTTGAAAGGGATGCTTTAGTTAACCCAAAATCCCAAACATCATCATTATCACCATTAGCAGAACCACATTGGGAGGATCCTGGACCGTACCATGTGGCCTACCCACGAAACTACAAATTCATCATGGATGACACGCCAACGTGTAAGAGCACGACTCCTTTCCTGATCCTGATGGTTCCTATTGCACCCAGTGACGCCGCAACTCGGGACGCCATCAGGAAGACGTGGGGAAATGAGAAACTGGTTCTGGGTAAACTGGTAGAGACCATCTTTATAGTGGGACTACCTGGAGGAGCTGATGCTGAGCAGCAGCAGGAGAAGCTCAAACGGGAGAATCAGCAGCACCACGACCTGATTCAGAGTAACTTTCAGGACAGCTACCACAATCTGACCATCAAGACCATGGTCATGCTGGAGTGGCTGGCAGAGCACTGTGTCAAGGCTTCCTTTGTCATGAAGATTGACTCGGATGTCTTGCTCCATGTCCAGAATTTGGTAAAACTATTAGTGGATCCGAGCACAGCAAAACAAAACTATATGACCGGTTTGGTTTGGTGGCACAGCCCGGTTCTAAGAAACCCTTTTATCAAGTTCTACATGCCGAGAAACGTGATCGCTGAGCCAGAGTACCCTCCATATCCTCTGGGCATGGCCTACGTCATGTCTCTGGACCTGCCTGGGAAGATCTTGGGAGTCTCGCCTCAGATCAAGCCCATCTACATCGAAGACGCCTACCTGGGCATGTGTCTGAAACGCCTGGGCATTTCTCCCACTGATCCTCCTGAGACAACCATGTTTATTGTCACCCCCGCACATCCTCTGAGCAGCTGCAGCCTTTCAAAAGGGATCGCCGTGATGACAACGGGCATCTCGCAGATGACGAGTTACTGGGAGACGATCAGACAGGGAGCTCAGTGCTGAACTACCAAGACGGCATTCAGACTTTTTGGTGTTGGGATGAACCTTTTATTTACATTTGGATCGTGGAAGCGAAACTGAATCTGACAAATTGTGAAAACAATGTAAATTTGAACATATTTTGTATTTGTTTGCCGGCAAAATGTAAGCACCTGGTTGGATAAAGAATGTTACAAGTTGTCAAAATAAGAGCAGGAAGTTGTACCACTTCCTGTCAACACCAGTCTGTATGCACCTGTTCTTCTGAAGGCCGCTAGTCTGCACCAACACATGTTGAACATAATCGTATTCTGCATGCTGGAATATTTAGGTTCAAATGTCAGTTTTGCATGAGAGTCCGAAACATATTTGGAAGTCAAAATGAATAATGTACATTTCAAACAAGTTTTCAAAAGACTGTTACACTTTTTATCACAGGTAAAACAATCCAGCGAATTTACTGTACACTTAATAGAACAAGGTAAAACAAGTTTGGACTGTTTATTGTACTGCTTTAATGAATAAAGGAATATGTGAATGTATTCTCACTAGCCACTGTATTAGGTACACTATTTCTCCCCCCTGGTTGAACCCCCTTTTTCCTTCAGAACTGCTTTAATTCTTCGTGGCAGAGATTCAACAAGGTGCTGGAAACATTCCTCTGAGATTTTGGTCCACACTGACACGATAGCATCACATAGTTGCTGCAGATTTGGAGGCAACTTCCTGTTCAACCACATTCTAAAGGTGCTCCATCGGATTGAGCTCTGGTGACTGTGGAAGTAGCTGAACTTTGGGACATGACATGTTATCCTGTTGAAAGTAGCCTTTAGAGGATGGGGGCACTGTGGACGTAGAGGAACGGACGTCGTCAGCAGCAATGTTCAGGTAGAATCAGGTGTTTAAATGATGGTACCAAGGGGCCCAAGTGTGCCAAGAAAGCATCCTCCATATTGTTACACCACCAGGAGCCTGTGTTGTTGATACAGGGCAGGATGGATCCACGATTTTGTCTTGTTTAGGCCAAACTCTGACCTTACCATCGAATGTCACAGCAGAAATCCAGACTCATCAGTCAAGGCAACATTGTTCCAATCTTCCATTGTAAAAGTTTCCTGTTCCCGAACCCGTCGCAGACTTACTTTCCTCCTCTTAGCTGACTAGAGTGTCACTTGGTGTAATCTTCTGCTGCTGTAGCCCGTCTGCTTTTAGGGTTGACGTGTTGTCCATTCAGAGATGCATCTTCTGCAGGGGGGGCACGGTGGTGCAGTGGTTAGCATTGTCGCCTCACAGCAAAAAGGTTCCGGGTTTGAATCCGGTCCTGGGCCTTTCTGTGCGGAGCTTGCATGTTCTCCCTGTGCTTGCGTGGGTTCTCTCCGGGTTCTCCGGCTTCCTCCCATCACCCAAAAACATGCACCTCAGGTCAGTTGGCACCGCGGTCGTGGCAGCCTGTTGCAGCAGCTCCCCCTCGGGATGCTGCTGTAGCAAAAGAATTTCCCCTCGGGGATTAATAGAGTACAATAAAATAAAAAAAATACCTTGGATGTAACCAGTCTATATTTGAGTTCCTGTCGCCTTTCGGTCAGCTTGAACCAGTTGGGCCATTCTTCTCTGACCTCCGCCATCATTTCTCTGAAATGAGGAAGACTGATCTCTGAAGCTATCCGCCTCACTGCTGAGATGATTGGCAGAACTACTTTAAAGGACTGTTGGAAGGTTGACACCCGGTTTTAAAGTTAGAACTGGGTTTACTTTGAGTCCGGTTATGTAATTATGATTGTAAATGTAAGCTGTGATGGACTGTAATATAACTAAATATATTTTCAAAATGTTCTATGGAGAGTACTGTAGCATCATTGACAGCATCAAGATATAAATTCATTGGCCGGGATCGCAAGTAAGTGCTTTTAATTTGTAAAATTAAGCTCTTTTATGCTGAAATCAAGTTTCTGTACAGTTGTAGTTTGCCGTGCTTCCAGAAGAGGGCAGGCTAACATAGAGAACATTTACAAGCTGCTGATGCAGCTCCCACCAGCAATGACTAATTTCAGCGAAATTAGGAAATAATAATTTTCTGTTTGCAGTATGGTAAAACACTTTTGAAGAGCATTTAGTCATGTTGTATGAATAACGTTCATCACACTGGCACAGATACTTTAACATATTTACTCTGTATTTCAGTTTTGACAATTTTAGCTGAGAAAACTTGCTTTGAAAAAAAAAAATCCTAAATGTAAATGTTTTCTTCTATTAACTGTACTTATTCAGTAGTTTTACAACCATCATAGTCAGATTTAGCACAGCTCAGTAGAGGCAGTAAAGGAAAACAGGGTTGTGAGGGGAAAAAAAAAAAAGAGCACCTTTTGCCCACACTGGCAAAATCCAGCATGAAATAATGTTATACAGAATGACTGAGGTGACGGTTCTTGACTGACTGTGAGTCCACACCTCCGAGTGCACACTGCATGAAATGTCAAAAAGAAGTAGAATTACCCACTTGTGTTTGTATGTCCCACCAACCAGTCAAGTTGCAGTTTACACCCATGTCTGTCTAGACTCTTATATTTCATGAAGACTGAAGCTGACCTTTGACCTTTGCTGGATATAAAAAGTCATCCCTCATTCACTTTATTCTATTAGAAATTTGTGGGAAATTTTGGGATAACCAGCATATGAATTCTTTAATTATGGCCACAAGTGTGTTTTGTGAGGTCACAGTGACCTTTGACCTTCAACTAAATTCAAATCAGTTATCCTTGAGTCAAAGTGAAAGTTTGTGCCAGGTTTGAAGCAGTCGACTATATCAGTCAGAGGGACCAAACTGGTACTTTTACTACATTACTTCCACAACCTTTTGCTGCTCACTTTTACTTAAAGGAGCAGTGTGTAGGATTTAGTGGCATAAGATGGGGTTTCAGATTACAACAACCTAAACACCTCCCCTTTCACCCTTCCTTTCCAAGCATGCGGAGAATCTACAGTAGCCACAAAAGTCACAAAAAAAAACAAAGTACCCTCTCTAAAGTCAGTTTCTGTTTCGTCAGTTTTGAGCAACTGTACAAACATTACGGTGCAACATGGCGCTCAGGAGAACAGGACCACTCTTCCACTCAGAAATTTCCCCTATAATGGAGTACAGGATCTGAATATTTCTTTCACCACTGCCACTCCTTGAACTTTTCTCTCTGTCAAGGCCCTGCTGGCCTTGATCTGCCAAAATCACAAGGCTGAAAACTCAAGCCCTGGGTACCATACAGATGATTTATTGGTTTCATCTAACGGCTAAATTCCAGCTCAGTGGTTGGCTTTGTGGCAAAATCACTGTTGGCTCGATCTATTGTACAAAAGAAACATTTTAAACCTGGTAAATAAATGTCTTGTATGAATGCCGTTAATGCAGTTCAGTGTGTATTTCATGGACAGTCTGGAGTTTAGCATGTTGCTTTTGTACCCTTTTATAGTGAAGCACTTCGGACTGTGTTGAGCCCACACTTCTAAAGAGTTGCCCCTTGCTCAACCAGCAGGTCGTTCTTTCTTTCTTTTTACAGACGTATATATTTCTTCATCTACTTCCTGTCTCTACCCACTAGACATTTTGTTTGGGTGTGCGTCTGCTGCAAGTGTGTTACCAGGCCCATTTATTGTCTCGCTGTTTCAGGTATAAACACAAACCCTCACGGAGACTACCCAGACTTTCCAATTTGTACACACACCCAGCAGAGGAAATTGCTTATCTTCTTCCCTTCCTTTGATGCTGTCACAGAGGATGGAGTTGATGGATTCCTGTATTATTTATTGTATGGAATATACGTGTATGTGTGTGCGCGCATGTCTGTGTCTGTGCAGCCAGTAAAGGAGGGCATGTTATGTTCCTTTCCCTGTCTTAAAAGAAAGACTTGTATGGTTTTTCATAAAGTGAAAACATTTCTTAGCAGATTTAAAGGTTTAGGTTGGTAGAAAGTCAAACTCAAAGATGACAATCGTGGCCCCGATGTACATTTTAATTTAAACTTCTGCCCCAGTCAGCGTTACACACAGGTTAATTGTCACACCAGCTCACAAACAATTTAAAGCGCAACATGTATACAAATACTCTCCAGTTTTGCTCACAGACCAGGTGCTGCTGTAATGTAACCCCTCCCCTCCGCTGCCCCCTGCAGACCGGCTGTCCTCTCTGTCACCCTGAACAAACAGGCTGCACTACAGGGTCGTAAACTTCAGCTGGTCCTGGTTTGTCCACACACACACACACACACACACACACACACACACACACACACACACACACACACACACACACACACACACACACACACACACACACACACACACAGCACCTCAAACATCCATCCCTATATGTACCCTGAAGGCGTGGACACCACCATTGCGTCGAGGCCCAAAAGGATGCAGGTTTCTATGAGAATTAAACACGAGAACAGCTTAACAACAAGTGCATCTTCATCATTGGTGAAATGCAGATTGACAATCTTAAAAGTGCTTCACGCTACTTCATGATCAAAAACAGTCGCAGTGGTCAAGCGAAGTAAAGCACATTTGTTTGGCTACACAACTTTAAAGCTGTTATGAGAGATAGTTTCAAAATAAAGATGTGAGATGACAATGTGAAAAAAATGTGACAGAATAAAAATCTGAATCTGCTGCTGACGTAGCTCACTGTTCACTCTCAACTCCATCATGGCATGGAGTCTTAAAACAGCAGCCTGACAAAAATGTAATACAGTCATTTGTCCACGAGGGGAGACCGCGTCAGTGTTACGATCTGCTTCGCTTAGGCATGAAAAGTAACATGTATGACCAGAGTTGAAGAAAAGGTCAAGTGATGAAGTACAAAGGGTGACACGTCCAAGTGGGGAATAGACTGGGGGGCATTAGATGGAACAAACACCGAGACCAGTGAATGAATCTGTGAAGAAATCAAAAGTAAAAGTGGATTTCTTTTACTTAAAGTGACATATTTAACTTCCTAAACGTACATTAAGTCACTTACATACATCATATGTAACGCTACTTACGTAAAATCCCGTATTCTAACTCAAATCATGATCGTTCTCCAAACGTAACCAGATGATTTTTGGTATCGAAACCTAAAGGCACATAACTTTTCAGGTGAAACACACAACACTGACACAGCACCCCCTAGTGGACTGATGGGTGTATTACATGCTTTGGCTTTTTGATACCAGGTTAAAAACAGAGTTAACAGTAGAGAGAATACTGGCCTTATCATTTGTCAGGAGGCCATAAACAAAACTCCTAACGAATGCTAATGTTGCTGCGTGTCCGCTGGATGTATAAATACTGTTGGTAAATGTTCACGTATCACTACAACAATTTTATCGGCTGACGTAATGTTGTGTTTACAGTTTATTCCAATGCCTCTAAGTGGCCCAAAAAAACGTAGTAGTATTTCTACTGATCTAAAAGTAATATATTTATTTGTATAAACATTTCAGGTAGTTTCAATCATAAAGTTTAGAATCAAGATAGCTACCAGGTACAGGTGTACCACTGACAAACCATCAGTGGGCAATGCCGGCAAACTTGATGACACAGGTCTTAAGTTCACATACATTCTTATAATGAAATATTATCAAGTTTAGTGTCTGAATTGGGTTACAATCTATCATTTGATGTAGCTACTTGTGCAGGTACTATAACACCAGCAAAGCACATCTGAAGTCGAAACATAAGAAATACACAATGCTTTGTTCTTTGTTCACTCCCTCAAACGCAAGCACACACACACAAATGCGCGCGCACACACACACACACACACACACACACACACACACACACACACACACACACACACACACACACACACACACACACACACACACACAAGTAAGCCAGACTTTGTAGTGATTTAGTGCTAGCAGACAGTGGGAGGGTAAAGGCCAAGCTCTGGGTCTCGTACTATCTCTCTCCATTCACCAGCCCATAAATAATCTCACAGACTGACATGAGGGACTTGCCAGTTTGAGATGAAGGACAGAGGGGACGAGACAGTGAGGAGTTAGTGTCTTTTGATGACCAGAGAGATACAAACAAGAGCAGCGAAGAGAAAGACGACAGGTGTGGGAACGTAGAGAAATTCAGCTGGTTCCAGTCGTGGGTCAAGAAGAGAGGAGGGACCCGGAGCAACAAGACGGTTCACATGTTGTTTAGAAAACTCAAGGAGAACGTAAATCTGTCCAGCAGTGATTAGCTGACTATGACTAAGTTTAGCATCACTATCAATCAATTTGTTGCCGTCTTTGATTGCAAATGAATTATGTCATCTCTAAAATATGAGATAATAAATGCACACCAAGAGCTCAAACAGCTCGTTTTATCAGACCAACAGCTCTACTCAATGATGCTCATATTGGAAAAATGATGCAACAGCAGCTCAAACTCACATTTCGGAAAAGTTCCTGCAAAAGTTGAACATTTTTGCTGGCAAAACAATGTAATGTATCTAAATGATGGAAAATTATTGTTGATTATTTATTGTCATTTTGTTGATTAGCTAATTTTGGGGCCGTCAAATCAAAGTGGATATTTGACATCTTCATTGCTGCAGTGAGAAGACTGATTTACACATGTACTTTATGTACGGAGAAATAATCCTGAAAAAAACTGAAGATGCCCAACTGGCGGTGAGTATGATAGGAAGGAGTCATAAAAATGTGTTCAGATTTGAGCTGCCTGGTCAAATGCCTCCCTCGCATTACATCATGCTGTCGACTTTGATGAACACTGCTGTTTTTCTGCTCTTTACATTTTGCCAAATCCCTCCTCACCACGAGGACCCCTGCCACTCAGGTTCTCACGATCCCTGTCAAAGAGTCACTCTGTGGGCTGTGAGAACCACCGGCTGCCGGAGGCCTCCCGCCGCGGCCCGCTCCCCTGACGCAACGCATGCAGACACAAACAAAAACACACACAGACATGTCACAAGTGGACGTATATGTTGTATGTACACCGAATCAAACAAGCTTGCATAACGGCACACATGGCCCGACGTCCTGATGTTTTCTCCAGCATTCTCTCGTTTTACAAACAGCAAACAGCTGTTCGGGCTGCTCCGCTGCAGATGTTGCGGGAGTGATAACCTCACAATGATAGTAGCTACTGCAATGACTGACAATTAGCACTCGCAATATAATGGTAGTGACTTTAGTAGCTGGAGCTTCGCAGCATGCACAGAGTCAGTTAGAGTCACGAGGCCCTTTCTGTCCCACACTTCATAATGGAGGCAGGGTTCATTCATTCATTGCATGCTCTGTGCTCACCACATTGCTCCTATACTCCTACATCTCCTCCACCTCCCCAACCTCCCCAACCTCCCCCTTCAATCGCAAAACCTGTTTTATTTGTTCCAGTTGTGTTCATTCATTCAAATGTTGTGAACCTGAGGCTTTGATTGTTCCAGGGCATCACTCGAGCAGACTGCCAAAAGCATATCTTTCTAAAATAATGGGTAAATATGCACCAGAAAAACAATAATTGTGATATTCTTTACAGCATCAACAGAGAAAAAGTTACATCAGAAGAGTTATTAGGAATAGCATTAGTTGCAGTGGTAGTACGAGCAGATAAAGGTGGATTTATGCTTGTGCGTTCCCACCATTAGTGCCTCCAGTTGATTCATAGCTGACTGTATTTTCACCATGGAAACATTTGCCTTGTCTGTTGTCAGGCAGTTATGAACAGGACATTGTGAGCAGAGCTGTAAAATGGTATCAAGGAAAAGGAGAGTAAAGTATTTCTCTAACTTTCTTATGTGTTTTTACTGTCAACAGTCTCCACCTGATGTCTTTATGCATGCCGTTTTCAGGGGGTCCTTAAAGCTTGAGCTTATGTGCAGCAGCTTCAGTATGTCCGGTGGCTCTGCTGCTCAGCCATAACACCGAACACAAGACTAAATGATGAATGATCTGCCTTTATAATGTGCCTTTTTACTTTAGCAGTCTACAATCTGCTTTACAATTTATTCCATCTATTCATGCACTCACACACCAATAGCAGCAGAGCGGCCATACTGGGTGCTCGTCCACCATTGGAAACAATTTGGGATTAGACTGATTTCTCACATAAACCAAAATCTGTGCTGTCAGAACAGACATGTCACCTATACATCATTGGATCTGACAAGTGATACCTTCATGTCTGCTCTTTAACTCCAAGCCAGATTTATTGTATTCACTTTTCATTAGTTCTTATCGTTAATAACGATATCGTTTTTTTTCCTGCTTGTGTTATTTTTTTTCTTTTGGTAACGATTTTGGTTTTATACAAAAGGGAAGAATTGGATAAAAAGAGAGGAAAATCATAATCACTTCACAGTCACAGATCTTATGTCACCTATGGGAAAACCTAGAGTGACATATTAGACTGTGCTCTCCACCTCCATCATCTAAACACCAAATAAAGGACCATCTTTAAGAAAGTGCTCCTGCCCTCCACTCTACAGCAGTGAACTTCCACATACTTGCAGAATAAAATGATAATCACAGCTCATTTCAACCTGTCATATTTCCCATGAATGTGGCACTACGGGTCACGGTAACTTTCCCCTTTAATATCAGGTCAGACTGAAAATACAACCATTAATAATAAACGCCAGGTTGAAATAAACCGGAATCATCCTTTAAGGGAATCAAAGCTAAGGAGCAGTGAAGCTGTCGTATCTCGTGGTGATAACCCAACACCTCACTGAGACAGATGTATCTGGCTTGTCTTTAATATTTCACCCATTTATTATTATAATGCACTAGACTATTTAAGAACTGTTGAATATTATGTTTTGTATGATGATTGTGACCATAAGCAGGATGAATGGAACTGAACTCCCCCTGTTACCAAACAGACTCTCAGCTCTGACTTTTATATGGGTGGTAGACTGGAACTGGTGTTCAGACGTAAATATTGACATACACGGGACTTCTATTCAATCTTTGCTGTAATACACACTGATTTATTTAATCTGTTGGTCAGTTTGAAAGTGAATCATCTGTGGATCATTTTTCCTGAATGTTTTTGTGTTTCAATTTTGTTTCTTCTACAATGGCGTCCGTCCTCACAAACCGTCCCACCACAGTCCATTACCAGCTGATTACTCTGAGTAGTAACGGCCGGGAGAAACGTCATTAACATCTGTTTGTGGTCCGAAGCAGCGAGGTTGAGGGCCATGTGAAAACAAAACAACAACACTGACAAGACTAACAACTGCAGAGTCTGGAGAGGCGACCAAAAACGGGTTCCCATGACTGTACCCCCCCCCGCCCCCCCATCCTCCCCCGTTGTATGTTCTCCTCCCTTCTACCCTCTCACTGTCCATCACTGAATCTCACTCTGTCTTCCTCTTTACCTTCTTCTCTTCCTCTGTTTTCTCGACCGTCACTTTTAGATCACTCTTGCCTCCATTTCTATCTCCTCTCTCTATCTCCTCTTCCTCACATTCTCCCTCCCTCTGCCTCTTTCTCCTCTCAAAGCAGCACTCCTGTTTTGATTAGAATAAAGTTACACCAGCAGCCGGGTGCTGCAATAAGGAAGAAGACTTCAGACCTTCCACATCAGAAAGCATGTCCTGCTAAAGTGCCCACAAGCACTAAATTCCTACCACCTGCACGACATGTGTTTCATCTGTAATTAAGTGTGAAACCTGGTCTCCCCGGAGAAAAGACAAAGAGGAATAGAGACCCTAGAGGCTCTCCAGTAATGACCACTGTCATGGAAATGGGTGCCAGCTTTAAAGCTGCAGCACTCTCAAATAGTGATACATCTTAATGGGTTTTTTTGAACTGAGTCTCTTTATTGACAATACGACTTGGACCTTGTTTTATATAATTTACGGTAAAAACAAAAACAAGAAAGATACTTTAAAATCTTAAAACAATACTGTGCAGACTTCTGTCTTGTCCTTTGAATGCTTTAAAAAAAGGTAACTCAAAGTACTTACACTATACTGAAAAACCTTAACAGTGTTTTGACAAACATATTATTACATTAACATCTAACTGAAACCAAGATCATTCCCTATTTGTAACTTCAGTGCTTTTAATTATGGTCCTTAAGATGTAAATTCCAGGTTTTGCTGTCAAAGTCCTGTGTTTTGTAGGCAGTGCACACTTCCCCATGAGATAGCCAGTTTAAGTCCTTCTGTGGACTTTACCTCTCTTTGTTCTTTGTCACACGACCTCCTCCTTCAACCCTGGTCCAACATGCGTGTAATAGACACTTTGATGTGATATCAGACTGCCACCCAGTCTGCATGTGGCATATTTTGAGTGCTACTAGCATTCATTAAGATACTAACTCACAATAATTTTGCATGCAAAAAAAACATTTCCTTACTGCCATTCTCTTTACTTCTATAGCTCAGCCAGTGACACGTCGAGTTGTCCAGACTGCACACAAGAAACAGGAATGCTGGACAGGAAGGGTTTCTGGATCCCTGTAAAAGTGACAATGAACACTGAACCCGAAGATGGATAAATTCCCTTTCATTTCAATTGTCAATCCTGAAATCTGAAAATACATGGACTAAAGATCAGTACAAAATGAGTACTTATAAAATATACCCATTGCTTTTAAATGTCTTGAAATACAGCTTAGGCAATATTACTGGAGAGCTGCCCTCCATACTGCGCACGCGTGCACGCACACACACGCACACGCACGCACACACACACACACACACACACACACACACACACACACACACACACACACACACACACACACACACACACACACAACCACCTCTCGGCCCCTCTCTGGCCTGGTACATGTGTTTCTGCACGTGTGTGTGTGTGTGTGTGTGTGTGTGTGTGTGTGTGTGTGTGTGTGTGTGTGTGTGTGTGTGTGTGTGTGTGTGTGTGTGATAGGGTACAGGTGGCAATTTCATCATCAGCAAAGAAAAGTTCTATTAATATACCCGAGTCTGGGCCAGAGCACACACACACACACACACACACACACACACACACACACACACACACACACACACACACACACACACACACACACACACACACACACACACACACACACACACACACACACACATACAGGAAAGGTGACACATTGATATGGAGAAAGAAAAAGCACAGTGAGGAAGAAAAAAAAACGAGTATCATGAAAATAAAAACCGTTGGAATTCCCACAAAATCAGGAAGAGGCAGTCTCAAAGAGCAGTTACAAGAAACGGGAATACAAAAAAAAAGTATGGACGCTGGTCTTTCTTTAGTGTTCCTGGCTCAGGACCAAACCCAGTCTCACTGCCTCCCATGGGGAGAGTAACTCCAGGCCTGAATTCCTTCGTGTTATTTCATGTTTTCCTCTTTGCCGCAACAATTGTTCCCTGAGACACAATCTGTGCACCAGCCCTCATTAAAGGAACTTTACCAATGTAGGCAATGTTGTAAAACACACTGTACGGGCAGCTATGTGTAGCACACAACCACGTGCAGACTGGCTCTTATGCACACACATCAACACACATACAGGCATGCTGCCTACTGTACAGTATGCAACACACACATTAACACTCCCTCTGCTTCATCTGCCTCGTCTTCCTGTCTTATTTACATTCCTCTAAAGCTACAAGTTGAGGAGTTTGGGAGTTGGGGAGGGACTGAAGGACAAAAGCGAGGGTCTTACATGGACAGAAGTCATTTCCGCTGTGTTGGGGAGGTCTGTGAAGGGTCAAGCCTTCCATAGCCCCAGCTGTGTGAATCACATAAACACTGAAACACTCCCACTTTGTACCCGACTACAGCCCTCCTCCGGTGCTCGCACAGCAGGAGCCACACTTAGCCTATTACACACCACTTTGTACTGCACTATTACACTGTTTGGGGATAGAAATGTTGTTGCGTGTCTTGTATGTCCATTAACAGTTCAGTTGGACCCTTTATGGATGTAGGAAACATCACAGCACAACCTCACCCAGCTACGAAATGTCTAACCAGCCGCGAAGAATATTACAAACACTTTAGATAACCATTCATGTTTCTGTGAATTTGATCCCGGAATACTTTTCTTACAACCTGTTTTACACAGCCAACGAGTGACAGAGAACTACAAATCCATATCTTTTGTGATTTATTTATTCCTTTTGCTTAAACGTTACAATAAGGGTGTTCGTTTTGGCGAATCAATTTCTTCCCATGAGAAAATCCCACTTTAGTGTTTTATTGTAAAACAGCAGATCAAACATAGCTGTGAAGGATCTGAGCTGCTGTGTTTGCTTTCTCGCACTCCTGTCAAAATCTGTTCCTCTTTCTCAGCCTTGCAAGTACACACACACACACACACACACACACACACACACACACACACACACACACACACACACACACACACACACACACACACCTAATACAAAGCAGCTCTTCAATGGGATTGATCCCGCTGTTGAGCTGACCTTGATGAGAGTTGAGGCCACGTTCAGTAGATGAAGGCTGAAACTGAGGTGATCAGATACAAACATGCCTGTTTTTTTTTGTTTTTTTTTTAAATGTATACTTCCTGGTTTTGTTAGTGTGCCACCAGATTTCCCTCAAAGTTCAATGTTAGTTATTGCAAACATGCTGTTCACCTCACTGTATCACGAGAATAAAAGTCAAAATCACAAAGATACTATTAGCATGTCTTTGGCAAACTGTGAGCACACTCGTTGGGTTTTTGTGGCGTGTGACTCATAGTTGGAAACAGGATTTCATCTGGACGGTGCTCATGCATGTCCTGGCTTGTCTGACTGACCGTCTCATTTTAGACTCCGGCAGATCACAGACAGCGTGTTTATGTGTGTATGCATCTGTGTTGTAGGATGGTGCTGCTGCACATATACTGTATGTACCATGTATGTATTTAAATGCTGTAATTAAACATGTGTTTGTTTGGTTTTTCATCTGATTTTTAACATCTGTCTAGCCGTGTTTTGTGTGTGAGTGACACTCGTAGATATCCTTCACAGTCAGTGATGCTGTTAAACTAATTTTGCCATGCAGGTGGAGGGCCTGTGAAAATGACAGGAGGTTTCAGGTTTCAGTGTGTTCCTGTACACGCAGCACAGCCCCACACTTGAATTTAGTGTCGCCGTCCACAGCTCATTTACAGCTGAGGTGACGGGCGGAAGTATTTGGTTAGTGGCGCACCTTGCAGCAACTTTCCCAAGACTTTGTATAAATACACATGCTTAAAATGGAAATGCAAACCTGGAGACTGAAGTGTAAATAAAAAGAAATGTGACAGGTGGGTGAACTTTGGTGAAATGGTCGGCGCTGAAACGTTCAAAAGAGAAAAGCACGTGAAAAACGAGAAGGATTTGTGTTGCACTTTCCTCCGTTATCATTACTGATGCTCATTATCTGTGGGATGTGTATTTTGTGGATTTGAATGATTTTAGAGCTGCTAACAATGAGTCAGCAGTTTCACTGTTTGAAGCTCCTGAGTTCACTTCAACAGGGAACATTGACTCTGCATGGAGATTGAACCCGTGGCCCTATAGGCCCCCGGCATTAACATCCATCCAGGGTGATCGGATCACAAGTGGTCAGCTAAAAGTACAGGTGTGAACTCACCCAGGACGCGTATAGAGCCTTAGATCACATTAGGAGGTGGTCAATGGTCACATTCTTCTAGCAGTGTGAATGCAAATGCATCCTGGGCCACACTGAAGGACCACCTACTCAACTGACGTCCTCCGAATAAGCAACAGACACCGATAGAAAAAAATATCCTGTGAAATTCTGCTATGGACAGCTGAACTGCACAGAAAGCACGAGAGATTCAGTTGCAAATTGGTGGTAATAAAACAGGTGTTTAGTGATTAAAAACTCAGGCTGCATGTGATGATTTTTTTCCTCAAAGCCTCCTCTAGGTCTAGTTTTTTTCTTTTAGTTTACCTTGTCTGTAATTTCTGACACATCAGACCCTCAGTGGTGGAAGAGTCACTTCCCCCTCACACAGTTCATATATCCACCGCAGTGCAGACCCCAACCCTCTCAAACCTGCTGTAACAATTAAGTAATCTGTCCCACGCATACATGATCGGGTCCCATCTGATGGTTCAGGTTGTGAATTACAAACTCACTGAACAGTGTTTGCACATTTACAAACGTGAGCTATGTCATAAATTTGTAATAGACTGCTCATTCAAATGACACAGCAAGCAAGCGAGGTCTCCTTTCATTAAATGCCTGTTGCTTCATCTCCTCTCTCCTCACGTTTCTGCACATGTTCACAGGTTTTTTTGCACGTCGAGAAAGAGAGAAAGTGAGATCAGATCACAAGTGGTCACTCATGATAATGCCAGATGTGAACTGACGTACTTAGAGCTGTTTACTTGTGATTGGATCACCCAGGTCGCATGTTAATGGCAGGTAGTAACAGGGCCGGCACTTTATTAGAACACTGAGGTGGTGATCAATTCAGATGAACAGTTATGGCAGCCTATTATTGTCTTTCCAACAGTTTACTTTGTTGCTGACAGGTGCAGGATTCATACCAATGTTCGTTTACCATAGAATCATTTAGGATCACACAGAACAAGTGAGCACATTTAACCAGTTGCAAAAAAAAAGCATGTATGGGTTCACTGTTAACAGTTAAGAGCTTGTGGACAGACAAATCACACTCGCTGCAGTGGAAACTAACCCAACAGTCTAAACATGACAACTATGTGTTATTTGTTGTAAATGTCCTTTTGTGTTCATTCTAGTTAAGAATGAAGTAAAATGAAGCCTAGTGCTGGCTCTCATATATCAACATCCGTCTCCTTGTATGAACTCTCGTGTTATAAGGTCATTTCCTGTGGTTGATTAGGAATTACACTCTCAGTCCGCCGTTTGCATGGAGGGGGAAAGAGATTTATCACTGGAGTTTGAATGGTAAGTGTTCTCACCCAATACAACTGCTCTGATCAATGCTTTCATATTACAAGAGATAGAGAGAAGAATAGAAAACCAGAAACCCAACTCCAAATACTGCCAGTTGGAAGGACCGGCAACTGAACGTTTGCCATATCATCGATCATAAAATAATATAGGCTAGATAATAATAATAATAATAATAATAATAATAATAATAATAATAATAATAATAATAACAATAACAATAACAATAACAATAATAATAATAATAATAATAATAATAATAATAATGATGCATCAGTGCAGCTTTAAGTTGATTAGCTGCTACTGGAGTTTTAGGGAACAGCTCCAAAAATGCAGATGTTTACACAGAAATGCTTCAGACATCTCTGAAGTGGACCATCTTTCCCGCTGTGGATATTTTTTGCAGGTGCAGCCTGTCTCGGGGACGCGTACGGCCGCGCGCTCCACTGTACCTCCCACTTCCCCCAGATCGTTTAAGTACTCGCCTCCTCCACTTCAATGAGCGCTATTGTTGAAGAAGTCTGTGCGCCCCTGAACGCCGGCGGACCTGTGTCTCCAAGCGGAGCGCTGCGGTGATACACCTTTCCGTTCAAACTCTGTGTGGACGGTAACTGCTGCCTTGCAGGGAAAAAGTTTTTTTTTTTGTTTTGTTTTTTTTGTAACTTTTTTGCAGAGGTTTTGCATCGAGAGACACGCCGAGAAAGTGGATACAAGTTTTGGGTAGAAGCTGCGCGAGTGCATTCCCGCGGACTTTGGATTAATTTTGCCAAGGTAAGCTTCTCGTGCGCTTTTATTTAAATGTCTAAACTTTCAGTGTGGGTTTTTGTGCACACTGAGCCGCACATTAACCCCTTCTATTCATCAGTTGAAATTTAGTTTGACAACCTTTTCCATTAGAGAAACCCTGCTCATGCATGAACTCTATTGGATGCCGTGATACCGATTAGAAGTCCGGAGTTAATCAGTTCTTATGTACATTTTGACGCTCTTTTAATCGATCCAGCCTCGGTGCCTTTACCCAGCCTGCCTAACATGTGAAAGCCTCCCCTGTGGCCACTGACTTTGTCAGCGTATCCTTACATTCCTCGCCCGGCGCAAGGGTCAGTATCTCGGGTCAGGATCTGCCGGCCAGACGCGCGCAGGGAGACGCACGAACAGGGGGAGACACTGAGAGGAGTGTTTCCCTGCGGAGATATGTGGAAACAGGATCAGCTGTTATCTTTGTCGTTGTTTCAGAGCGTGTCAGTGTCGAATGTGTCGGATTAGAGGTCGTTATCTGCCCCACCACGGTTTCTCTCTCACCTCCGGCTGTTTGTTTTTGCCTCAGATGGGAGACTTTAATCGGTGTGATTGGTCGCTGATCCCCGGGGACAAATCGAACTCTCCCCATCGGGACGTACAGCCGGTCTGCCAGTCTAGAGCGACGACCTTATGGTGTTCTGCTGTGATGCTACCTGGGAGAGTGTTTGTACTGTTAATGTAGTGCAATGTGTGAATATGTGCACGTTTTAGTAGCAGTATGCAGTTGTTTACCATACATTGGTTGTGGTTAGTCCATCTTGCTGATTTATAGTTGATTATTCTCATCATACTAGTAACACTAAGAACAACGCAGATTCCAGTGTCTCAGTTGTAAGATTGTGTTTTTTTTTTTTTTTGGGGGGGGGGGGGGGGGGGGGCTCATGTCACTGCATTTTAAATCCTTTTGGGTTTTGGATCGATTATCTGACAAAACAAGCAAGTTCAAGGAATTATTTTTGGTTGTGGCAACATGGATGGACCTTTCTCTCTATTCAGTGATGGAGTGTAACTAAGTACATTTGATCAAGTATTGTAGTTTAGTGCAGTTTTAAGGTTTTAATACTTTACCATATTATGTAACTTTAAACATGTACTACACTAAATCTGCACTTCATGGTAATAAGGTGGTTAAATATGTGAGGAAGGGTGTGTTCTTCAGCACAGAGCTGCTGGGATTGATCGATTAGTTTGTGGACAATTTGAATGAAGTCAAATGTCATAACACGTAGGTCATGAATCAAGAAAAATGGCCAAACAGTAGCTGCTTCCGGCTCTTCAGATGTGATATATTCTTGCTTTTGATTGTTGTATATTGTAAATTAACGACTTTTTATTTTGGATTGTTGGTAACACAAAACAAATCATTTTGAAGATGTCACTTTGGTTTTTAAAAATTCTCATATGCACTTTAACTATTTTGTAATATTTGCACAAATAAAGAGTTAATCTGAATGATTATCAAGAGAATGATAATTGATGACAATAATTATAGTTTGCACCTCTGGTTGGGATATTTGCACGTGCATGTGTTATCCTTATTAGGAAATAGAACCCTTAATAAAGACAGGACAGCAGTGAAATCCGGTTATAGTATTATAAGAAAACCAATTCATCTGTAACTCACCTAACTTTTGAAAAAGATGAAAAATCTTTGCCTGGACTCATTATAAATCTGCACTTCATGGTATACTGGTAAAACATTCATGTAACATGAATGTCTGTGATGCATGACTTGAGTTGTTCATCAAATAAATCTAGACAACGATATCCTCTCTTTACCTCATACTGCTGCTTGCAGCCTTCGCTGTCTGCTCTTTGAGGAGTCTGAGGCAGTAAAACAAACCCAGGGTGGAGTATGAGTATGGGAAAAGCAAAGAAAGGTGGAGACAGAGGGATGGACTGACGAGCATACAGGAGAGAGGGAGAGAAAAGCAAACATTCCTGACTCGGTGTCTCAGCAATTTAATTAAAGGTTTTTGCGAGATGCTGCAGCGAGCACCTCGAGGTGAAGGCTTAACCCCAACAACCAGCACCCCCCCCCCCCCCTCGCCCCCCCCCCCCCCCCCAACCCCGTTTCAAGCTTGGACTAATCCCAAGGGTCAGCTAATAAGTGTTTGGGTCATGCCACCATGACAACTAAATAGGGGGGAACCCGGAGGAAAGCTCCCCAATCAGGGAGTTAATAACCCCATGAAGGAAGTTAAAAGGTACAAGGTGAAGAGGATGGTCATGGATTGGATAATGTGTGTGTGTGTGTGTGTGTGTGTGTGTGTGTGTGTGTGTGTGTAGATCAGATTTCAGTTGTTATGAGCCACACCAACTAAAAGCCCCTCCTCTTATGGTGCTTAAGTGTGCCCTGTGGTGCTCTGATGTTACACACCCACCCACCCATACACACCCACCAGTACACACCCACCCACCCATACACACCCACCCACCCGTACACACACACCCATACGCACCCACACCCACCCACCCACACACCCACACACACCCACACCCACGCACACACACACACACGCACACACACACACACACACACACACACACACACACACACACACACACACACACACACACACACACACACACACACACCTCCCTCCAGGTCAGATTTCGGTCACTGTACCACTTGGGTAGATTTTTTTTTTTTTATAGGGGAATAACATCAGTGACACAACTGGCTGTTCTTATTTTCTAAAACTTGTAAGCCGACTTCCTCAAGCATGTTGCTGTATATATTTATTCTATTTTTGAGTCCTTACACACTGCTGCCTGCAAAGTTTTCCTTGGCTCTTGGGGACAAAAACGTGTCCTCCTGCTGTTGCCGTCTCGACCGTTTTTGCCGTTTCTGTCATTCCTTTACTGTTCTGTGCGTTCGATGTGTTTGACATGTGCAGAAGTGACATTTTTACCACTGCAGAGAGGATTGTTTTCAGCCTCACCCTTCTGCTCACTTGCTCTGGGTTCTCTTCGAGCTGTTTTCCATCTTGGTTTTATGCTGCTGGCCCAATATTTTCTCTAAATTTCTCTTTTCATGTGGAACAGAATGTCACACTTAGGGCCTGATTTACTAAACATTTGTGTGTAAAATCACGTGCAAACTCCACAACACCTGCAAAAAAATGTCCAAGCTGATCTACTAACGACGTGCAGTGAGGATTGCGTCTTCCAAATGTGCAATTTAACACATTTTGCGTGTTTGCCTGCATGCATATGTAATATTGGGCGTTTCTACTTGAACGTGCAAAAATACTGAGAGGGGAAATGCAAATAGAATAGAATATTTACTAAACCTCAAGGTAGAAATAGGAGAATTGATTGCGTGTTTATTTTAGTACGACTGAAAGGAACGTATTAATCAGGTGCGCAAATCTGGAGAGACAACTGCTCTTATTGTGGTGAGAAGGAGACGCAGAGAAACCAAAGAATACGTAGAGAACGAGGTTTTACACCCATTAAACATTTTGGAGATTACAGAGGGAAAAATTAGTCAGACATATCGTCTGACATGACATGATGACATGAGTTATTGAATGAACTGAATGGAACAACAAGGAGGAGCCATACAATACCAGCAATTAAAAAACTTCTAACGACTCAGCATTGTCCTGCCTCTGGATCGTTCCAGCGTATCGCTGCTTGGATATCCTGCCCAGTCCTGTTATTCAAGGTGAGCTGTCACAGGTCCTGAATGTGTCCCGCAGAATTGACAGGTAGCTTCATAAGGTTCACGAGCACTCGCGAGGCACTGAATGAAACTAATTCACCAGCTCATCACAGAAACATCTGGACCTGCTGATCGGTGTTTGTTAGAGGATCTCATCCACCGTCCCTCCTCTTTTATATGCCGATGTTTTATTATTAAGCCATTTTTTCACCTTTATGTTTTCCCACAATATTGACTTTCTTGCTAATAATCTTCTATATATCGTTTTGTTCTTGTTATATTAACATGTCTTAATTTCAGTGGGATCAGATTTCCTTTTCCTTTTGTGGTCGCTCTGTTTTCCATTGCTGGAATCACTTTAACACACATAAACCCCTCATTTAAATACAGCGATTTGCACCTGATTTCAATAACGCAATTACTGTTAGTAAATCACCCTCAAAACGGGTGCAAAACAAAATTGATAATTTTAGAAGGAGCACGTAGATTAGTACCCGTTATTTGAGATCTTAGTAATTCAGGCCCTTAGTCTCACTCGAATCCTTGTGATAACCAGCACCATAACCAGATAGAATATATTCTGCAAAGCTCTGGATTCATTTCAGTGGCAACATTTTTTCAATGTACAGTAACAACTTTTTAAAGTGACACGTGTCTTCTATATCTGCACGTATGCAAGTACGGTTAAGGTTGGTTTAGAAAATATTTTGGTTATGGTTTAAAAAAAAAAAACTCCTCCAGACACAACACTCCTGCTTGAAATTTAGCGAAGGTGCATTTCTTCCTGGATTGGCATTAGGTGGGGAAACTTTACCACTATAAGTATTCTCTTTCATTGACCTTCCTTCTTTTTTTTTTTTTTTTTTTTACCTTCCACGTATGTTTCCCTCCAAATATTGTCCAAATCTTTATTTAATTCCTCCCCAAAATAGCCCCCCACCCTGAAATCTTTTTTTTTTTTTTTTTTTTTTTTAATAGAAAGCATGTAACAGTGGATAGCAGCGATGTTTCAGTGTTGTTTTTAAACAATTGGAAATTACAAGAAGAATATGTAAAAGCAGGTCCAGTAATGACAATTTGATTGACATGCCCGTGGTCCAGTCACGTTTCTGCAGTAGTTGGGCGGCACGTGGTATCGTCGGGTTTCCAATCAAACCGATCTGAACTAGCAATATGACGATGGTCAAAATCCGAACTCGAGGCCTCATAACAACCGTTCACAAACCAACGGGTGACATCACTGTTGGTTGCCGCTTGATTGCAACCAACTAAACACTCCTCGCCTCACCCTCCCTTTCCAAGCGTGTCAGGGAACCTACTTTTTTCAACCTCAGCTAGGCATAAAAACACATGAAGTGAACATGAAAATAGGTAAAACAAATCACAATCGTTCCGTCTTGCTGACGTGCAGATGTATAGGGGGTGGGGGTAGAGGTGTGTGTGGGGGGGTGAGCTGCTTTTCTGCTCATTTGGGAACGTTTAAGGAAGCGGGGATTGTGCAGATGGAGCGAATGTCCAACATTGAGCCTTTGACTGCCGATAAATCATTCTGCTCTCGTTGGTCACGACGCTGCTCAGAGTTTCTCCCAGTTGATTTGACAAATGCATTTTTCCAAACTAATCAGTGCTGTGAATCAAAACCGTGGAAAGTGTCGAGAGGTGCAACTAAGATCACTTTGAATATTGAATCATTTATTAATGAATGCCTATCACAAAGTAGTATATTTGATTTGTTTGTTTACAGTCCACAACAAACAGACAGCACATGTGCAACTGTACAAAACAGAGAAAAGCTGAAAATACCCATATTGGACAATTCGTATTAGAGGTGGACGTGTCAGTTACATAGTATGGCCTGCTGATTACTCCCTGAGTTCAAAGATACTGATTGGCCCGGAAATGTATGAAACCCTGTAGTTTAAGTTACTTGCAGTAGGCTCTCCTCTTTATTGCCGTCTGACACGTTTACATCCAAATCTTGCTAAAAGCAAATTTTAACATGGACCTGCTGAATATACTCTTGTTTAAATGATGGCAGTTAAGATATGGCTAAATTTGGTTTCTGTTTTCAGCAACATAAAAAGGCTCACATTACATCTTTACAAGCTTCCTTGACACCAGAGGAATTCTAGACTCAAACAAACAAACAACAGGCTGAGACTTAACATTCACCAGAGGGGAACCTCTACTTTCCTGGAGCCCCAGCCCTGCCTGCTGCACCCCCTGGGGATGGTTTAGGGGTTGTTACTCCTTTACTAACCCATGAAGCGTGTGTCTAAGTACCATCCCCCCCCTCCTTGTCCTCACCGTGTGTTATATAAATACGGCGGTTCAGTGGGAAGGTAAAGAGCGTGACACATATAGACTCCTCATAACATTCCTCTGCGGTACCAGGAGACACCGGGAGAGAAGGATGCCTCCAACGGTAGATCTGTGGTCAGATTACCTGCGGAAAATGTGAAATCTGCCTCTCCCTCAGTTCATGTTACTTAAACAGTCCGTCCAGGAAATCTTGCGATCGTAAAAATGAACACAGATTCAAACAATCTCCGCAGTCATTTGCGGCAGCTTGCAATTTTTCTGAAATTCACACCATTTCTCCGCAAAAAATGTCGTCAACAGAATCTGTGCTGAAAGTATTACGGCAAAAAGGAACTCTTTTCAGACAAACTCGCTTTATTAACACAAATAACTCCTCATTTACAATCAGCACGGTTCTCCTCCTCTCCTCTCAGCACCAAAACAAACTCTCTGCAACGCAGGAAACCGGAACAAGCAGAAATAAAGTGATAAGGGTTTGTGGGAAATGTGGTTTGCAATGCTGCGTCACTTTTGGGATTTTTTTTTTTTTTTTAGCCCTGTGGTTCTCTTAAGTTAAAAAAAGATTAGACTAAACTAAACTAAAATATGTCTGTGATGTGCAGCATGATTAGTATCACAGGAACTGATGATATATTATTGTTTATCATAATGCTTAAAACATTTTTTTTTCTAATTCCCACAATTTGACCACACAAAACTCACTTAAAAATTCCAAACATTGCAATTTTTGAGAAAATCCGTCACAAAATCAAGCATTTTTTATCACAACAAACACAAAAAACTGCTTAATTAAGTGTTAAAGGACAAAAATCTAGATATTAAACAATTTCCCCTTGAAATTTGCCCTTTAATAAAACAGCAAATCTTGTGTTTCTAGAGACATGAAAAAATATTTTGCCCTACTTCTAATCAACTGGCCAAGTATGAAGCGTATTTTCGTTGCTGTGTGACAGCTAAGAGACTCTGCCGTATATAAAGGAAGGCTTTCATATTCAAACTGGGTACCTAATCTGTCTGATGTCTTTAAGATAACACCTCGCTTCCCCCATCCCTCAGCCACACCCCTACCTGAGGGCGAGTGTGTGTCGCTGTGTGTGTTTGCATGGGGGGGTAGTGTAGTGGTAGATGAGGGAGACCCCACCTTCCAGCCTCCCTTTTTCTGAGCCCCAATCCTTTTCTTCCCCCTGAGGGCACATAGTAGTCTGGCCGTACACACATCTACCCTTTCATCCCCATTCAACAGCCGTCAGTCCCTTGCACACACACACACGCACGCACGCACGCACGCACGCACGCACGCACACACACACACACACACACACACACACACACACACACACACACACACACACACACACACACACACTCAGGTTGCAAGTAGACAGTGGCCTGGGGCCAACAGGGCCTCACAAAGCACTTCAAAGGGCCGAGGTCTGGACCTGTGATATTCTGAACAACTCCGAGGCACAACAGGTGAGGAGAGATGGCGTTTGGCAAATGGGAGGGAACCGGCAGTGTTGGTTACCATGGACGCGTGCACAGAAGTAGATGCTTGCGTGTAACACGTTGTATGTGTCAGGACGTGTGAAAGATTATTGAGCCACGGTGGCCTCAGGCCTCAGGCGAAATGTGTTTTAGACCTCTGTGTGTCTGCACTCAGGTGCACATGTGGTTTCATGTGTCCTTTTAGTCTGATTATTGTGCAGCTCCAAGTCTGTTTGCCTGTTTGCACCATTAATGATTTTTCTTTACTTTACTTTTTCTTTACTTTTTAACTACCTTCGGCATTTACATTTTTTTTTTTTTAGTGAATATAATGCAGGTAAATGACCAATGAGGTCAAAGCTGTAATTATGAATTTAACATCCAGGTTAGACAAACTGCTAATTTAATTGCATTAAATGACAGTATGATGATACTTGAACATGCTGCTCCTGTAAGAACGGCTTCACATAGAAATGTAGTATTTAAAAGCTGTCAAAACAACAGTAATATGTCACTTAGACTATGAAAAGCAAATATATTCTACACCTAGACGTCTTAACATCTGTTGACCTTCAAATCAATCAGTACTTTGTTGCAGTATTAACTACAATATGATAGGAATATGTGATTTCATGTATTTTTGGCAGAGAAGGTATGATTGGTTTACCAATGACTTTGAGAAAAAAAAAACAGATTTAAAAGATGAAAGTAATTATAGAAAACTGGGGAATTAAGCACAGCTACTATAACCAGCATCCCGAGAATAATGTAATGCTGAGAAGATAATGGGTGTATTTGAAGAGTGTTGGTCAGAGATGGCTCTCCTGGTTCTACAGCCTCATTTGTCTTTCACAATTTGACTGATACTACACCGATGAGTAGATGTTATCATCACACATCTGTCCAACAAGTCCTCCAACCCATATTACCATATACGTCATTTGTTCCGACTCTCAATTCCGACCGACATGAGTGTTTCCTAAATCAGTGCCCTGGTTAGGTTTAGACACAAAAAACACTTTGTTTATGGTTAGACAACAGTGTTGGTTTAGGTTAATATGATGACCTGAACCATGTTGTGCGTTAAAGTTACTACTTCCTTAAAGTTATGCAATTTATGTCGTCATGGCATACTATACAGCCATGACTGCAGGTTTGACACAAAATTAAGGGGGTCAGCGTTTGTGCACAACAGGACCAGTCACCTCTCTATTGAACAACAGCCTCAAGTGGATTTGAAACAAGTTCCAAAGTTGTTTGTGTGTCTGCTCAGTCTTGTCATATACACCCAAATATGTCGTAACACTGTCTATATAACTGACATGGTCCTCAATACAGTCTATTGTGTACAGCTGTTTGGTAGATCAGTGTCATGCATACTAACCAAGCCACACTAATATACTCACAATTATTCAACTTCTAGACTACACAGATTTTAACCAGGAATACAGATATACAACAGGGATCAAAAAGTTCAGACGGTTTCTGTTGCACATTGATGGAGCGCTGCTTGATCAACATCAGCACCTGTGTTACACAGGTTTTTGTGACCAGTGGTCAGTGTGCGTTTGTGATTCCACCATGAGCAGAGAGTGCACATCAAATTTTGTGTCAAACACGGAAAATCGGCCACAGAAATTCTTGAAATGCTTCAGAAAATCTACAGCAAAGAAGCAGTGAGCCCAGCGAGGTGCGTCAGGTCAGGAGCTCTAACTGGCGGGTTTTCTTTGATATTGGTGCGGTTCTGCATCGTAAATTTGTCCCCCAGAGTCAGACTGTCAACACCGAGTTCTACTGTGACGTTCTGAGGAAAAACACTTGGTGCAAATAAACTAAACTGCGGCGCCATGGCACTTGGGTTCTCCAACACGACAAAGCGCCCGCTCACAGCGTGCGAGTTTCTCGCCTGCAGCAACACAAACTAATCACCGGATTTGTTCCTGTGCGACTACATTTTGCTCTCAAAAACTTGACACATAATTTGTTGTGCGCTCTGTGCTCAAGTTTCATGTCCATGGTGAAATTGCCAGTGGTCACAAAAACACAGGTAACTCAGGTACTGATGTCGATCAAGCGACATAACTTGGAGTACTTACTCACGAACGTTATTGCTTCCCCGCTGCTCCATGCACATCACTGTGCCACGTTCCACTGTACACGAGCACACATTCATGTCTTGCATAAGCAGTTTTTCCTCTCCAACTCTCACACACACATTCACACACGTATGCACACACAATCGTGTAGTCCTCCTTGGGGGCCTCGCTGCAGCTGGCAGGGGATTAAGAGGTCAGGAAGTCAAAGGGTGAACTAGTCAACCCGCAGATCGGGAAGAGAAACTGACAAAGCAGAAGAAAGAGAGCTGCACAGAGACTGTTGAATCAGCCTCAACATCACAATCCTGATGATCTTAAATAAGAAGAAATCGACCCTACTGGACAAGCACCACACGGTCGGTGTACAACATTCGAGTTCACCATGTTTCCATTTGGCCAGAAGCCCACCGTCTGATGATGCTCGGACCACCAAAGAAAGACAAACAGATTAAACCAGCAAGACAGGACTTGTGCAAGATTTTCAACTGTTGCTTGCTTATTTATTGTAATGAGAGCAGGTTCTGCTTTCAACAGACTCAAAATTACAGATCTGCCAAGGTCTGTGGCCTTTTGAAAGTAGAGGTGTCTTGAGATTAGCTTGAGATAACTAACCTTTTTTTATTTATTTTTATCAGATAATGATGAAAATGCAGCCCTGATGAACTTGTCATGGTGTCTGCTGGGATAAACAATGAGCAATAAATCATCAAAAGATCAAAGGGACAGAGTAAATTATCCATATAATACAAAAGTATCAAAATAAAACTATTGTAAATGTGAATGTTTCTGCAAATTAAACAGTTTGTCTCATGCTGTAATAAAAAGGAAAACAAAACATGGTGTATTTGATTGTGAGTGACACTGCAGTTTGTTTTGTTGTTAAACAGTAATTCAAATATGAAAATGGGCAGAAAGCTGAGAGTATTTATACCAAGCAAACATTGTTCCCCCCCAAAAAAACCTTCTTTCAGCTTTGACACAATAAAGTTGTTGCTTTGAGTCAACGAGGTGTTGATTGTTCCTCTTCATTCTCACATGGCGTGTTAGCAGTGTGAAGAATTCCAGTCAACAAAATCTGATATTTTTATGATTAAAACAAACAACTTTTTAGTGTGTTCCTGTCCCCAGCAGACGACTGAATTTTTGGGTTAAAAGTGCAAAAGATAGTTACTAACTGACAAATTGTGAAAGTTTTTCTGGTGAAAAATGGTCATCAAACTTTATTTGAAACGATTCCCTCCGGCTGTCTTAGTGTCTGAGTGCCGTCTCATCCGACCCAGATGAATCGTTGGCATTTGACTCGGCACTTTACACATCGTTGTCCCGCTGAACCCAGCGTAACAAACTGTGGCTGTGGGCGAGCCTGTGGTATTTTTAATTTGGACATCTTGTTCACATATGAGAACCAAATGCCACTTCAAAGAGATGGAAAGGGGATCAAAAGTTGGGCTGCAGCAGCTTTAATGCACCCTGGCAGAAAGAGGAGCGATTGTACAAGTGTGTGTGTGTGTGTGTGTATGTGTGTGTATGTGTGTGTGTGTGTGTGTGTGTGTGTGTGTGTGTGTGTGTGTGTGTGTGTGTGTGTGTGTGTGTGTGTGTGTGTGTAGAAAGGCAGCAAACACAGACAGCATGCATAAAAGTCAACAATCAAGCAACGGAAAATCAAGAAAGAAGGTTGGATTTATTAAGTTTCAGGTTTCACTAACTAAAAGTTGACCTAAGACACCTGCCAGGCTCTCTTTTAAAGTTCTAGAGAGAAGACAGCGTGTATTTATTTGTGTCTGTCATAATGTACCGGTACATTAGCTGTGGCTAAAGCAAGACACTCCATAAACACAGACAGACCGATGCAAGTCCAAAACAAGCAGTCAGCAGGTCAGCCGACTGCTGAAACGTTACTCCTACGTATCTCCGACGAGGCCAAGACACACCAGACCGCTCTCACTACAACACATGGGACGTATTAGACAAATTGATGTAGAATGGACTGATGGAGCGATTTCACAGGCAGAGTAAACTCACTATATCTGTGTTGAGTCTTGATTGGGTTGTTAGTCAGGTCAGAGACTTCTGGCCTTCACTATTGAACTATTTTCAATGGAAATCAGCCAATTCGATACAACGTGGTGTTAGATTGTATCAGTGGCAGGGACGCTCCGCCTGTTATTGATTGTTACATTGTAGGAGGGTTAAGGTTGTGGTTATGGAGAGCTGACCCGTCCAGCTGATCCAATCTGCCACCAACAGTTGCCAAAGCCTGTTCGACCAATGTTAGATCGCTTTAGATGCAAATTTGCATAGCCCTAATTTCACAACATAGCTACAATAAACATAAATACAATATATATTTTTTAAGACGTTTATGATTATGAAAAAGTCAAGCTAAAATTGCTAGTCTCAAACTAGCTTTATGATTAGCAAAAAATGTTTGCTCTCTCTGCAGTACGGACCTGCCTGAAAGTTTCACTGAGAAATATTTGTGACTCGATAAGACAGATGAGTTCTGTGCAAAAAAAACACAAAGTCGTTTTTCTTTTAGTTCTTAAAGGGATTTAAGTTACCAGCTCTTGTGAGATCGCTGTTAAGTTTGCAGCACTGCAGAAGGCTGGGATTCAAATGTTAAAGTGATTGAAGTGATCGGTGTATGAAAGTACGTGACTTCATGTTTTTCCTACTGAACTCCTCCCACCTCAAATCAGTGGCTCTTCTCACTGATACAGAGACAAAGCTATTTTTTTTTTTTCAATACAAAAATTGTCATGTAAAACAACTGAAACTATTCTAACATTGACCAAAAATGTTCATATCGGACGCCTTCACTCCTTTAAATTGAGTTTAGTCTGTCAGCTGGAAATGATAACACATCAGGATTGGCATGCTGGCCAGCTGAGTAAGCAAACAACAGTGCGCATGAAGTAAAAACTGCAAGTTGACTCAGACATATTGAAACAAACACAGTATTTTTATCATTGGCAGCTTGAAGAACAGCTGAATCTATAGAGGCTAGTTCTTTGTTCCAACCGCACGCACACACACTGTAGTTTTAGTAACTCCATGTTCTTATTAAACCCTCAGAAAAGCAACATTTCCATATGCAGAGCTGAGTGGAAACCACATGAACTCAGGCCACAACAACTTGAGCCGACACTGAGATTTACTTTGGATGTTATCTCCGGGTCTAAAAACCAATACCAGTGCAATATCACTTAGAGCCACTAGGGGCTGGCTTAAGAAAACCTGGTTCCCTCAGACTACAATTCAAAAAGAGTCAAGTTCTGATTAAACACAAAGTCCATACATTTTTTCCACAAGTCATTCTGGTGTCATTATTTTAATTCACTCTCTCTGATCATTGTTCTGGCGGTTGTTCGGAAAATAATCCCATCATTAATTAGATATTAGTCCATAAAGAGAGATATGTTCGGGGGTGTTTTCAATCACATCCACTCCTCATTCCTACCCAGCTTGTGCAAATATGTCACTTTTGGCTCCAAAAAACTAAGATGGCGATGTCCAAAATGCCAGAATAAAACTAGTCCAAAGAGGATCGAGAGGACGGCTAAGGGGTACAACAGAAAGCATTGTTTACCATTCGGTTTCATTTTAAAACAGTATGTGTTGATTTGAAAACAGCTGCCTTGATTTCTCATCTGGGTTAATGGACATTCTACAACATTGTGCAAGTGTTTTGTTGTTATTCTTTTTTCTTTTTTTTGCTGGTATTTTATGAATGGTAAACAATAGTTGGTCCAGTGCACAAACAAGTCGTTGGGTTTCAGTCTGGTTGCAGCCAAAAAATACATAAAATTAGCTTGTACTACAACAAATATGAGCTCTTTTGCATTATAAAATGAAGTGTAACATTAGCCAAACTAAAAATGAACAGTTTCATTAATCTCGTTTACACAGCAGGGATATTAACCCAAATTTTGTAACTAAAATTAGCCAACGTAAGCTGGCGACAGACGATGTGTCAGACTCAAGTCTTCAGAAACACAAACCAACGGGTGACGTCACGGTGGGTTGTCACTACAATTGAATTTATGTAATCTTGATTTAAAATAAGACAAGTTGGACCAAACATTTGCTAAATGTATCCAGTGAACTTGAACTCATTTTGGAATCGCAGCAGTGAGATGAAAGGATTTCTAGGAAGACAGTTCAGGTGTGAAGCGATGGGGTTGGGCTCCTTTTGCTCAAATGAGATACAGTATCTTTACTCATTACTGTGTTATAAAACAAAATTCAGGTTTTGAGGTATGATTGAAGTTCTCTTCTGAGGTCGGGCTTTGACTAATCTATGACAAAAACAAGTTTGTGCCTCAAGGAAAGCGTGTTTAATTAATACACACATCTTCATTTCTCCACATGCAGGTATGCATACGGTTATGGGTGTTAACTCACAGCTGCCCAAGCTAATGTGAGGAAAATCAGCCAAACTTGCGCATGCACAGAAACTCACCCCGTGTTTGGTTGTCCTGTTTGTTGTTGAGCGGAGCCTCAGTTCGTCCCTCGACTAGTTACAACACTCACATATCTTCCCATGAAAATTTAAAAGACAGATACTATCTACAAAGGAATCTAAAACAAGCATGCATCGCTTTCACTGCCCCATTTCAACTTCTATGAAACTGATTTCAGATACTTCAAAGGTTCAAACTGTTTACGTAAGGTTTATAAAACTATTTGGTAACATTTTGGTGGCTATTATAAATGTCTGACCCCCGCTGCAATCCGTTTCTTTGTAGTTTAATGAACATTCATAAGTAAAAATAACCAGCATATAATAAGCAACCAAGTCATTTTATATTCTGAACAGGGAAGTGTTATTTATGCTATAAGTGGCAAATCAAATCAGTTCACTTGTGGCTTCTGTGGGAGTGTGTGTGTGTTGGAATGCATGTCTGTATTCACATTTTTCTCCCCATTCCCTCTCCAAACATCCCCACAAGCCTCGAGGCGTTTTTCTTTTCTTTTCAGAGTCGTGTGTCAGCGCCTGGTCTGCAGTGGAGCGTGTCGTCGCCCCTTCCTTCACATTTCCCCTCCTCGGATTCCAGTTCCACCACACAGTTTGCAGCGAGACTCGCGATTTAACTGCCAACATGTGGACTGACATGTTTGTGATCTAAAAGAAGCATTCGATCAGGCTTTTAAAACTTAAGTTCTGAAGTGCATGGAAGTTTTGACATCTTGTTCGGCATCCTCCAATAGCTCCAATGTTGCCTGCTATTTCACAGCAATGTCATGTGACTGGCTGCAGTGTTCATAGTTTTAGCTTGGACAAACGACTTTACAGTATATTGACTGTTTCTTTACTTGAACTTTTGGATTTTGTGATCCAAACGTCCAGTTAAATCCTACCAAGTCTGTTTCTGTCCTGTTGGTGTTCCACGCACAAAACACTCCAGTCTTGGTTTGGCTAAACTATGTGACTACAAGAAATGCTCTTTGAACAGTTGCTTTATCAGAAATACAAACTGCAACCAAAACATTTTTTCATAAATAAGGAGGAATGTCCGATTCAAGTTTTGTGCCGCCGACCTCTGAGTCATTTAATATTTTTTATTTGCCAATAGCGAGTCCGATTCCAATACTTGAGTTTTCCTCCATAATCCAGGTGCACAGTGCACACTTCAAGTTCATAAAAACTATGAAATTCAAACCAATACATGCTTGAAAACTGAATACATCTATAATGCATTAAGCAAAAAAAAAAAAAATCCTCTGAGCCTTCCTTTTTTTTTTTTAAACTAAATACGTAAACAACAACATTTTTTTAATTTTTTTTTATCACAATTCCATGTAGTGCAGCGCTGGTTTAAAGTTTTTGTATTTTTTTTTTTTTTACTAATTAACCATGTATGTACTTTTTAAGTAGCTCTTATCATTTCCACTTATTACTACATCTCGTCAGAACATACAGATGATGAACGTTATTTTCACAATTCTACTTCGAGGTGGTTAAATAGCGTAACTTTAACATTCACAACAAATACAAATCTCAATTCCATTTTATCACAGTTACCTTTGTGAACTGAGTGTATTTCATTGTGTTTACTTCTTAGGTGCTTTAGCACATTAGTAGTATTTAACGCAGCTCTGTTACTAACGCCTTGCAAACTGCTTGCATTGTAGACATTACAAGTGGCAGCTCACGGTAGCAGCCCAACCCGCATGTGGAGAAATGGGTGATGTGTGCATCAATGAAACACTCTTTCCTTCAGGCGCAAACTTATTTTTCTCATATATCAGTTCACAGACATGTCAGAGCACACTTCTGCCTCCTGCCACAAACTGTACTCTCTGTTTATGACAGTTGATGTAAAAACAAAGGATTGGGGCTGAACATAGCTTAGGATAGCCGATACTATCTGGTTAAAAATGCTTTGATCAGCCCAGATCCAGATCTTTGAGATCGTCTCTGGACATCAAATAATTCAGCCAAACAAACTCTTAATGTTTAACAAGAATAGTTTTCCACACAGCGGTTGCTCCTTCGTACTGCCTTCCAAAAATGACATGCTCATAAAAAGTGACTGTCTTGTTTTGCGCGTCTGCTTCACACTAACAGCCTCTTTGCACTTTGTATCGTTCGCAGCTGAAAATTCATCCCATTCCATCTAAAAAAGAAAACAAACAGAAGGAGCAAGAAATAGTGCTAACATGACCTTTGACCTCGGAGGGCAACTTGAGTAGTTTTTCCTGCCATGTGACAGTTACAGAGTAACAGTGAATTATGGCGATTGGGAGTTTGAAGATGGCTTCTTTTTTTCAAGTAGAGGATTTGTGAGTTTAATATCAGTCACTGCTGATAGTGGAGAGAGTGCAAACAGAGTGAGAGAGCCTGGTCTCTGGTGTGATTAATGGTCTGTTGGGGAGATAAGCACTGATGTATGTATGTGTGTTTCTGTGTGATGTCATCAGTGGTCTGAAATCAGTATTCGGTTAAACATCAGCTGTGGTCTCGGAACGAATTCGGAGCTTTAGGAATTCTTTGTCAGTAACGGTTTGCTATTGTGAAAGAGTTTTCTTCACCAAAGTAGAAAGTGCTGCACAAACTTTTCATGACTGCGGTGTGAAACCTTTTTTCTTTCTTTTTTGCTCTGGCAACACGCTGAGCTGATACAGGACAAACTTTGTCCAAAGTAAAATTAGTTCCATGTCTCCCCTCTTGAAGACACAAAGGGTTTCTCAGCAGCGTCGCCCTCCCAGGACACATTTTACGTGTCTGTAGCTGCTTTCCCACTGTGAAAATAATGACAGGGAATAGGTCTGGTCTTTTAAATTTGACGGAGCAGACGGCCCGACGTGGCTCTGAACGGCACCACAGAGAGTTCAAAATCCGCTTTTTTTTTTTCTTCTTGTTCCTGCTTAAAATGCAGCCTTTGTTTCTGGGTCATGAACCAGACAAGGTCAGTGGCTTTAACCAAGCCAAACAAACACACAGTACACACAGTTCAGTTTGCACTAATTGATTCCCCTTTCAGCAGTGACAAGAATGAGTGTGTGTGCATGTGTGTGTGTGTGTGTATGTGTGTGTGTGTGTGTGTGTTTACTTTAAAGGATCTGTCAGGGCTTAAAGTAAATAGATAAGTGACAAAGTAAACACCCATCCCACGCACATGCCAAAACAACATCCTTCTTCAGGGATTCAGTTGGACACAAACATTTACTATTTGTGCCTCATTTCAGGGAATTGTTCTGTTTTCCCTGTTTTCAGAGGCTGAACTCATTTCCCAATTATAACTCAATTACAATTGTGTGTGTGTGTGTGTGTGTGTGTGTGTGTGTGTGTGTGTGTGTGTGTGTATGTGTGTGTGTGTGTGTGTGTGTGTGTGTCCCTACTGGCAGGTCCTATAGAAGTCTCTCAGCAGTAAATCCGTCCACACTCCCTGACCTAACACTGGGTTAATGAGGTGATCCAGCTGCAGGGGACGGTTGGCAGAGGTCTTTGGGCCTGCTCAGTTTGTGTGTGTGTGTGTGTGTGCGTGTGTGTGTGCGTGTGTGTGTGTGTGTGTGTGTGTGTGCGTGTGTGTGTGTGTGCGTGTGTGTGTGTGTGTGTGTGCGTGTGTGCGTGTGTGTGTGCGTGTGTGTGTGTGCGTGTGTGCGTGTGCGTGTGCGTGTGCGGCATTAAGTCGGTGTAGGAAATGCAGCCTTCATTAAAGTGTAAAGTCATGTTTGCACGGGACAGATTTGATCTGGAGATGTGTGATTGTGAATAACAACGCTGCTTGTTGCTGATTTTTCCGGTGCGAGTCTGCCGTGCTCACAAATGTCCAGCGCAAATTACTTAGTAGGTTTTGGTGAAGGCTGAAGTCACATGATAATACCAGGCTCTGCTAACAGCACTGCAGCATGCAGTTTGTAGCTGTGGTGAAGTCTGAAATAACTTCAGAGCACATTTATAGACACACATTTAATGTTCTGCTTTGCTCTGCAGGAAAATTATAAACTGTGATACAAATTCACAGTGAACACATTTGTATTGAGGTGAGCTAAAAACATCCACAAAGCATGCATATTATCATAACCTTTAACTGCAGATACACGTATTTATCCAAAGTGTGACAACAACAACAACAACAAAAGGCAGCCACAGCAGCTGAGTATGACAGTTAAGGAAGTCATTCAGTAAATGAAATCTGGTACCTGATCTGATATGTACTGTATGTGTATTGTCACATCAAAATGTGGAATAGATACGTTGTTCCGTAGCACAAAATGTGTTAGTTTCACAATAGCAGCTCAGACATCGTAAGATGCCTACATTTTTCTTGGTGTACTATTTTCTATTGACCCACGTCCAGGTCACGTGACTGTCCAACAAAGCCTGATGGCGTCTCAGACAAATGCACAAGCTGCATTAGGTTTAGGAACCGAACCTAATGGTTTGGGTTCAAATAAGTGCGTTAATCATGTAAGTAACATAACGTACGCAAGTTACGTTACATTACGTACGTTATTGAAATTAAGAGCATTAGATAAGTTTACTCATTGCTTTCTACCATTAGCAATAAATCAGAGGGGTTGGGGGATCAAAGAGAGAATAAATGATCCATATAATACAAAGTATCCAAATAAAACTACTGTGGAAGTGAGTGTGGAGTGAAAGAAGGCAGATAAAGTGTGTATTTTATTGTGAGTAGCATTACAGTTTGGATTGTTAAACAGGAATTCAGATATTAAACTGAGCGGAAAGCTGAGAGTAATTACAACAAGTAAACATTGTAAATTTCTGTCAGCTTTAAAGCTGATTATTCAATGTTCCCTCGGCTTTTTTTGTAAAGGGAAGACATCTGGTCCAAAAAAATTGACCTCACTTAAATTCTTGTTGCTTATTGAGTTCAGATTTCCTCCCTGTTACATGACTTCCCTCTTTGACAACCAAATCTCAAACATAGATGTCTCACAATTTTCATTTTGAAACTAATAACAAAAAGAAAAAAGAATCGCTCAGAACCGGGCCTGCTGTTTGTTAAAGAACAGATAAGCTGTGATAGTGCTGTATCTGTCTAGACTTGTACAAACCTGGAGGGGAAGCGTGTACCACCGCCACTCATCCCCCACAGTCCAGCCCAACCTGTACCCTGCCACAGGCCAGAGTCTGGTGACTGACAGCTGGGCTTAACAAGCACGAAGAGGCCCCTGTTGGGTAAGAGTCCCACAGGTGATCATCAGTCACTAATCAGGCCTGGGGGAGGAGGAATGGATGGTGGCAGGAAATTAAAGGATAAAGAACAGTGACGAGGGAAGTGTATCTGACATTAAATCTGAGAATGATGGAAAGCTGTGGCTAGAAAAGAAAGTGCAGGGAAGGTTATTGCATTGAAAACAGTGCCAATTAAAACCTCAGTGAACCGTCGCTGCTGCATTTATTGCTGCTGTGGCTTCTGTCAGTATCTCAGCTCGAGAGGAGATGCCGTTCCCAGATGTGAACAGTTCATTAAGATAAGCGACAAGTGATGGCAGGCCAAGAACTGACAGATCTGAGGCGGTTGAATGAGAGACTAATAATAGGCTTCACTGCTTCCGGGTGACAAGCCAGTGTATCAAAAAAAATCAACCCAAGCTAACGCGGAGGAGTAGTTTAATATATACTTAGAATTTGAGAATAACAATTAAGAAATGGGTACAACTTGTAGGGCGAAGTAGCCTTAGGTTATATGCCTGACTCTGTGTACTAACTGCAACAATTTCAGAAAATAAATGGATCTGTATTTTGCTGTGAGGACTTTGAAATGTACACACCACCTTAAAGCATATGGAGGATTTGTAACTTCCCTGGGAGAGTTTAACAAATTTGTACAATCAATAAGGAGAATACGAAGCGAAAAAAAAAAAAAAGACATTCGATGTGTTTGACAGGGTTGTGTCTGTTGCCGGTTGCGTGCTGGCACACCTGTGTGAGGCCGACTGCAGGTGACATGCTAATTCACAACTGTTGACAGACAGGACGGGCTGGGAGCCACTGAAGCGTGAAGACGCATACGCACAAACGCCGACACGCAGCCTTCACATTCGTGACTGTGTTGCTGCTGTAGTTGTGGAGCCTTAACGCTGGCATTTGTACTTGTATTACCTCGGTGGAAAAACCAGTGTCACCGAAAGTCATCCTGAATGGAGGGGTGTGGCCAACTGTACCACAAAAAAACACCAGCAGTTGGTTAATTCCTCTTGTTGGGGAAACAGAAGTTTGTCTGTGGTTCAATTCTCTGTGTTTACATACTTTGATCTATCTGTTAAATATTGACTGAATTTCATTTGGACAAAATCATTTCCTGGTTTGAGTGTGTGCTGACATGATCCTTTAATATACATTCATAGTACAAAACATGAAAAGCAATGTGCCACCACCACATTTTGTTATGCTTCAAAAAACTGTCCTTTGGATTTTAATTTTGCAGATATATAGTCTCTTTAAAAATACCTTACAGAAAGTCTTCTTCCTTCTCGGAAGAAGGTCGATTAAACATTAATGTGCATGAAGCAGAGTGAAGCCATAAACTAACTGCAAGTATTCCAAATCACAATGTTACAAAAAAAGCACATGAAATGCGATCTTTGCAATGTGGATCCAAACCACATTTGGAGTTTTGAAATGCGATTCCAATCGGATTTCTAAAAATGCGTCTCAGTCCAGGCGCTCTGCTGGTTCAGACGGACTTCTTGCGTCACTCGCTACGTGACACGCAGTGACGTTATTTTAAGAAAGACAGAGTAAGCAGAATCTATGCTACCACTAGCAGAACAAGAACAACAGTCTGTGGACAGAAGCTAAAATAAACTGTCCGCCGTCACTTCTGTTCCTGCAGCTTCTGTGTTGGAAAGCCGCCTCGCCGGCGTATAGCTGCGAGTACATCGTTACCACAGCAACACATGCAGATGGGTCTGGAGACACCAAATCAGATCTACTTACTTGCAAATAATTGTGTGTACAGTCTGTCCTTAAGATCTGATTTGAGATTCAAAATCCAACTTGCCTGCAGTCTGAACATTGCCTTTGACATTTGCAGGGTTCAACATTCATTCTATATGAATCTGTTCTCGTTCTGTCTGTTCTGAATCTCGAGAAATTAAGGATTTGACCATTTGCAGCTGTTGGTTAAACAGTTTGAGGAGCGGTCAAAGTGTCCAAACCACAATAAGGATTCAGCTTTGAGAACAAATTCCCCCTTAACAAACCAACAACTAACACCAGCACCAAAAGTTGACAGTTGTATACATTTGTATAACTATGATTGAACGGTATGAGTCAGCTGGAAGGCAAACAGCTGAGGAGTGAACCCCTGAAGGTGTAGCATGAATGAAGCAGCTCATTGAAGCTGGACTCTGCCTGTGCTTCATTTGTGTACAACAAAAACTACATCTTATAGGTACTGTGATTAGGTCTGTCGAAGGTATTACATAATCACCTGTTTGCAATTATTTAAGCTGACCACAATAATTTTGTGTAACTGTAAGAATTGTTTTCTATCATTTGTAAAAAAAGAAAAAAACAATACTGGATAAAACTAAAAGATTATAGTTCCTTTACTATTCCCATGATGTTTTCCACTGTTCAATGTTTGACTGGTGCTCTTATAATGACTTCATCTATTTGCGTTTCCTTCAGCAGCTCTGATTTAGTGGCAAATGAGTAGAAAATTAGCGCCACCAAATGTTTATCTCAAGGCGTTTATTTTCTAATATTTGAGCAACTGCATTTCAATGAGCATCTATTGACATAATGGCTTTAACAACAAAGACAAACAACCCTGTACTGCAGTGAGCACATTTTAATTTAAAAGATAAAAAAAAGAAGAACCCAATAACTTGAAAGAAGCAATTCATTGGATGTGCACCAAAACGTAGCAGTCAAAGGTGCAATTTATATGTTCCAAGGTTCAATACCAATAAATGTCTCTCCTTCTTCATGAGGTGCATATTAAACTATGACGAGGCTTATAAGTATCCTTTACCTTACCTTTCTGTAATGGAACTGAGACTATGTAGTAATTTAACACAACAAACACCATGTTTGCTTGAACTTTCAGCTTCACTTCGTAAACACAATCTTCCCGTACAACATTGCCGAGGGCCGTGTCTCATTTCGGTGTGCCAGACAGCCAGCAGGCACAACACCAGCGCCCAAACAGCAAAATGGAATGCAGCAATTATCAGTGATGGTAGTTACATAAATCAAATGGCTTAGAGTTTAATCAAAATATTTCAGCTTTAAAAATGCAAAAACGTCTGATTGTTAACAACAAATCGCCCAAAGAGTTTAATACCTTGACCCTAAAACTAGGCCTCATAACAATCAAACAGTACTTTAAAGAAGCGAAGACAAGCCAAAATATCTTCACTTTCTGTATGCAAGAGTGTACAAATACAAATACACAATTAGCACACCTAGATGCCACTGTGCATTTTCATCATAGCAGCAGAAGCATAGCAGGCATCTCTGCCATACCTGAGTGCGACATGAACGCACCGAGGCATTGCTGGCGCCGATACAGAGGCCAAAACACTAAGCTGGAGAGGTCACCGTCAGATGAAGATGGATTAGAATCCAGTTTGTTTGACGACATGACATATAATTATCTCTGCACCAACACCAAAGCCAATGGGGAGTAGCCAGGTTCATTGTCATTGTGTTCTAGCATGCTAACAGTCATACTGCTTTTATCAGTAGAGTCTTTTTTTTTTTTTTTACAGCATACCATGAGTCACCTGTTGTAACCTTGAAGCAGACACTGGATCCCTGTCCTTACCCTGACCTTTGACCTCTGACCTCCACATGGAGGTTAAAGATCTAAAATACTTCTGCTGTAGACAAAGGGTTGTCCGTTCATAACTCTCAGCGGGTTTACAGCTATTCCAGTTGACGCACCAAAAGCAGAGAGAGAGCGGGATAGAGTAACAGAAGTCGACTGAAACAGTTGAAAAAGAGGCAGAGGGTAAGGAGGGCTGGTGGAAAGGAAAAAAACAGCGGGTAAGAAAATACCTGATGCAGATCAGATCAGTATCAGACAGCTGATGAAAGCTTGAAGAAGAAGGAGGGTTACTGAAGTCTCAAATAAGAGGAGGAGACAGGCTGTCACACATGGTGTTATTAATTTGTTCCAGATTTGACTAGTCATGGTCCACTTATGTGTTTGGGTGTGTGAGTGCACAGTTGTGAGAATATATTTTGGCAAAATCAATTTCAATATTAAAAACATATTAAGGCACAGAGATGAGAAAGAGATGAGGTCAAGCATGCAGCTGGAGTGAGACAGAGACAGAAGGGGAAACTGTCATTTTTAGTCTCATACTTAGCATGTGTTTGCTATTTCATTTCACACAGTCCATTGTTTTTAGCGTGACATATTTATACTCTGCTTTTGCGAGTCAGGAGGCGACTGGGCTTTGTCCGCTTCACTGCAGACATGCGGTTGGCTCACCGTCATGCAGAGTGAAGACCACTACAGGCCCCGAGCTTCTCGTATCTTTATGTTGTTTTATTACGAGAATTTCACGTGATTTTTGTTTTAGTTTTAGCTGTTTTTAATTTTCGAGGACAGTATCTTTGACTGTCTGAGTCACATTATGTTATGTCATTTGTAGGTAGGCACTGCGTAAATTTAGTCACATGACTTAATCCTCAACGATTAATCCACCACAACAAAAGTACTTTGTAAAACAAATGTGATTCACTCAGTTATTTAACTGAGATCATCCTCCGATCACTTGCATGTAAACACATATTCCAATGGTGTTTTGTAATGTACATTGTCAAATTCTAAACAATAATAAAGCTGGGAGGTAAAATTTTTGTTGGCATTGTTTGAACTCAGTCGGTTGTGTCACCACTTTGGTCTGGTCTGAAATACCGTTAACAACTATCAAATAGATTCCAGTGAATTTTTTTACACATGGAAATATTGAATACTTGTCTCTTCAGTGGTCAACTGATTTTTGATAATGGAGTCACAAATAGGACAAGTTCTCACTTGTCCTATTTCACAAGTTGTAATCCGTCAACATTTACGTGACGGATCAACAGATGTTCAGAGTTCCCAGACGATGCACCCAAATGATTTTGGAGAACTTTTTCTTCATTACCACGATAAGTAGGACTAGATATTGTTCGCAAATTTTCAATACCGGTACAGATACTGTGACTTTGATATTAGTTTCGGAACAATACTTTTTTCAAAACCAATTTTACATCTATTTTGAGAAAAAGAAAATGACGCGCGACATATTGCCGTGAAAATCTTTAGTTTTCATGCAGTTTAGTGGGGGAGAGTTTAACCCAGGTTGTTTTTTGTAGCTACAATTAGCAGTTGTCCCCTAAACACCCCACATGCAACTTATCACTACATGCAACAATTTACCAATGTTGCCTAAACGCCTCACAGGCTAGTAGATGCTAGTTTGCCGGCATCACACAGAGAAGCTCAAACTTAAAGCAGCACATGCAGGGGTGTGTCCAAAACTCTGTTTGAAAAGAATGAAATAAGGCACTCTAATGTGAAGTTTGAACATACTTTGTTTATATGGGAGGGCTGGCCAAGAAGATGGCACAGTAAATACTTTCCCTCTGATACTGAGGAGATTTACTCGTTACTAGTGAACAGAGCAAAAGTTATGCGCTTAAAAACAAAAATGTGTTTGTGCGGATGGAGTGTAAACTAAAAAAAAGAATTGGTACTGAATGAAAAGGTTTTTCTTTATACTAAATAGTGGCAAAACAATTCAGTCAGCGCCAAAAAAGTAGTGTGAGGTTGACATTTGTTGTTCAAACTGAATTATCTGAACAACTATTGGATGGATGGACATGAAATTTGTCAGAGATTTCATCCTTTCATCGCCTTTCATCGAGCACTCCATCAGGTCAACATTTCTACCTTTTTTTGAGAGTGCTCAGGGTTTAAGCGTCATTATATCCTTACACATTCTTGTCTGTGCATGTGCGTATGCATTCCTGTGCAACACCAGAACAGCACACATACGTAAAGGGTTTACTTTATCTGCTTACACAATAGTTTGGGGGACTAAGAGTTTACAAAGATTGAAACAGATTTTACTGCTAAGCCTTTCAGGCATTAGGTAACAGGATATTTTACGTTGGGGAGTTGGTACCACTAACTCATGTCCCCCTTGATTTCAAAATGAAAATGAAGTAATCTCCCAGCAGACCAACACTAACACAATTTATGATGCCCACTCTGCTTCTTTGTACCTTCCTCCCTGACTCCCCCTCTTTCACCTTTGCCACAGCCCCTCCAACTCCTCCCTCACTCTTTTCCTTTAAAGTGGTCATCCTGAAAAGATTTGTTTCATAAATTTTGGAGGCAATTCACGCTATTGCTTTTGGTGAATTGACTAAACACATATCCTTTTTTAAAACGTATTTAATTTTCTATTGACATCAGTGTCTGCTATATTGCTGCTCATACTTACTAGAGTTTTGCACTTTTATTTTAACCCAGAAAAGAAAAGCACACCACTATCTGCCCATGTAAGCATACGTAGCAGACATCAAATGTGGGACAAAAATGAAGGAAGAAACACTGTTAATTCAGTCTGTAAAGAGAATTGACACTTTTTTTTTTTTCTTTCTTTCTTTTTTTTTTTTTTTAATTTTTTTTTTTTACTATTTTACATCTGTAACCTGGTGAACATTTTTGTCCACAGTACCATGAGTATAAACAGTTTTAGTTGGAGCTTCAGGGGAAAAGTTGCTTTGTGTCTGTATCTTTACAACTGATCCAAAAACTCACAAATTTCCATTGCTTTTGTCGCTCCTTTAATGCGCCCCGAGGGTGTGATTTTGTCCTCAATATTTTCAGCTTCCCTCAGACATTTTTCTGCTCTTCATAAAGCATCTCCACTGGCGTGGCGTGTAAATAAATGAGGAATAGAAGGACTTTGCCATGGCAATATTAGCTGTGCTGCTTTGCAGGATTAAAGAGACAAAACTATACAAGTATATGACAGTTGACGACATTTTTATGCTGTGGTTTATGGAGTGCCGTTCTGAAGCCTCGAGTTCGTCATCTTGCTATTTTGGAGCCAGAAGTGACCATATTTATACGAGCTGGAGAGGAGCGAGTGGTGAATCTGACTTGATCTGATTGGGAACTCAAGGACACTACGCCCCGCCCACCTATAGTAGAAACCTGACTGCCTGTCAATCAAACAAACACCCTCAAAAATACAGCCTTTTGGGGCCTAATATCTAATTAATGATGGAATTATTTTCAGATTGACCACCAGGGAACTAAAAAGGAGGAACTTTAGCAGACGACACCATTATGACTTGTAAAGAGACATGTATTGACTTTGTATGTTGTGAGAGATGTTGAATGGGAGTCTGTTGGCCTCAAATAGATTCTCATGCATACATAGGCTAGCATACAATACGTGATACATGGTTTCACATGGCATCCTCCACCTGAACTTGAGAGGAAATCCAACACTGTCACATCTGGGTTTTGTCATGCACTTTAGGTTTAGGGGAGTCAGCTTTTTGTTTACAGCAGATTGTAGATTAATGGAGGCAGTCGTCAGCAATCAGCTATTAAAGTACCAAATTTCTGTCTCTCTGTCTTTCTCTAGTGTCCTCTCCTGTATCGCCCCTCATTAGTCTCCCTCTCTCTTCTCGCTCACTACCTTCCTCTTATCACAGGGGAGGACAAAGGTTTACGTGGGCCTCTCCTTCTGTTTCACTGTCAGAGATGGCTGCACTGTATTGTGGGTAACAGAATCCAGCTGTGTTGTAGACTCTGGTTTTGTGTGTGTGTGTGTTTGTGTGTGTGTCTGAACATGTGCAGGATTGTGTGTGTGAGCATACGATTATCCGTGTGTGTGTGTGTGTTCATGGCTGTGTGTTGTGTTGCTGTGCATTTTAACGGTGTGTGTTGACCTGTTTCATGTCATTTTGACAGTGACGTTATGTCTTTCATCATTCGGCCTTATCACCTACAAATAGCTGAGTATACAATGTGTGCTGTGAAGTCTGACTGTGACGGCAAGAAAACTCACGTTTAATTATGAATCCATGAAAGAGCAAAGAGAACTAGTTTTGCAATTCCAAGTCATGTGATTGCACACAAAGTAAATACAGTTAATGCTCCCTGAGTTTTGACTGCTGTGGTTAATATGGTACCTGACAGATTCTTGGCTTAATGATGTGGGTACCCGGTCAACATGAAAACAACAGAAGAGGGCCAAGGTGCCAAAAAAAGAGGGAGATGTACTTAAAATGGGCATGCACAAACCGAGCTGTTGGTGTTCCTCATTTCCCTCCCACTTATGCTGTCGCTCCTTTGAAAAGCAGAGCCAGTTTCAGAATAGAAGAGGAGGAGAAGCAGGCTGATTGAAGTTAAGAATAAATGTGCTGTCCTGCAAGTTCTTTGGAAATATTGTGTTTAAACCATTTCAGGTCTGTTATTGTTTTTTTTTTTTACACCAAAGCGCTTTAGACTTTCAACTTTTTGTACATGGCTGAACTGAATGGCAGGCAAAACTAAAACATGAATGTCACAAGCACATCATAAAAAATGTATTAATTCTGCTACATACGCCAGGACTACTGGTAGTATTTATACCAATAATGGTTATTATCAGTTATTGTAATGTAAAAGGTCTTTGTTAAGATGATGACAAGACAAGCCAAGAGCTATAATCCACTGCTGTGATATTAATAAGTTTTAATAGGTGACTTAAAAATACAACAAAAGTCATGCAACACCAAATCAGGAAAAAAGATGAGAGAAATTGACAACAGTCTCAAGTTCACAGCATAAATTTGCATCAGCCCCTTGATATTTATGTTGAAGCACCCGAGGGCAGCTGTACATTCTCAACCCACTTCTGTTGCAAGTAACTCTCTCTCTTTATTCTGTTTTAAGGCAGTAAAAAATGATATTCACCTTCTCATCTAATTGCTCTGGTGTGGAGGTTTTCAGGACGCTGCAGACTGACGACTTGTGAGTCGTTGCAAATGTCAAATCATCTCGTTGTGAATCTTTGGTCTGAACTAGCCTTGATAGAACAAAAAAAACCTGCTATTTTTGCTACCATGTGTTTAAAAAGCCATTCATGCAGTACGTATTCAGTTAGTTTGGAATCGTTTACAATGTGGCAAAAAAATGTGTTTGGCTTTAATACATGTCATTTAAAAACAGGCAATTGACAAAGACAGTAAATTAAAACAGAATTTAAAAAGACAGTTTGTGAATTCTGCAAAAAGATGCTATTGATTTAATATTTGAATTCATCTGAGTTTATAATAAGGTCAACGGGAACAGCTCAAATTGTAGAAAAATGTGAACAAAAAAAAAGCTACGGTGAAACCCCATAAACAACAGCCAGAGTTAGATACTTTCTGACTTTGGAAGGGTAATTCCCTGTGGAAAGGTGTGATATGAAAACACAGTTATTCTGTTTCTTAAACAGGGATGCTTCAGCAGGGCAGATGATTGATTTCACATTGGCTTAGATTCTTATCCTCTTTGATAGAACGGGTTTCTTACCATCCCACCCAGCAGTGGGTTCACCTGAATTAAACTTGCATAGAGGTGGTAAATGACACATCCTGTCAGAGGGGTTTACTTACAGTGCATGTCCTGACACTGATCTTTTGGCAACTGCAAAGCCACAAGACTAGATGCACAGTTTGCTTGGGATTTAAAGTTACAGACATATTTTATGAAAGAATATATCTTAAAGAGTGTGATAAATACAGTGGAGCCTGTTATGTTAATCTTAATATGGACAACTGTAAGATTTGTCAATGTAAAAGCCTACAGTATCTGCATGGTTTGTTTCTTTCTCTTTCTTTCTTGAATTTTAAACACTATTATTCTTCCATTTATGTCCTAGTCATTCCTCTCCTTTGCTGTCATCAAACTATTCTTTTCGCCGGTGTGCCTGTAGTATCACCTTGAAAGGGCCGACAAGCAGCTTTACTGTAGTGACTGTAGACAAAGAAAGATCTGGATTCAGACGCAGAGCGTGTCTTTAAACCAAGACATGTCCCTGAAACAAAGGCGGTCACATGTCCTGTCATACCAATAATACCTTGTCATCAGTAGAGCATGCTGTCACATTGTAGACATTTTCATTGTGTGCATACTGTATGTGTGTGTGTGTGTGCATTGTTGTTTGAGTTTGTACTTTTATGTGTTGGAATAATGCAGATAATCACAGGTCCTTTTGTCCTTCTGATGTGACAGAGTAGTTTGGTGACTTTAGCAACGTGATGCCACACATTTTTTACGTTAGCTGCTTTGCTGTCTCCACTGATGTCTTCACACAGAACAAAAGTCACCAAGTTTCACTGACATTAGCACATAATTGAAATAGAACATGCAGGAGGAACTTTTCCTGTTCCCACCTCCACTTGTAGATAATGATGATTGGTCGTAAACCAAATTCTTGAGCGCACTCACAAAACTGCAATTAGAGATCAAAACTAACTGTATCAAATGTTTACGACGTAACAAGAACATGAACTGGACTTTCAGTTGTGAGAACACCCTTTATCTCTTATTACTTTTTCCACATGCAGTTACTAGTGACACTATGCCCCACTTATAACACACTCTTTGTTTTGGCTCACAACTGTATAGCAGTTGAAGAATTAAAAGAAAATTTCAGTGGCTATTGATCAAGAATATGTCTGTATTTGACACGTTTTGGCCCAAGCACATAGACATTGCACCAACATGACTCAAACGGAAACAAAATTGATTTATAAGTCAAATTTTTTGTCAAAAACTCACCCTGTCTGATTTACAACAAGACAAGACTGATGGAGAGGTGTGCTCTGCACACACACAACTCTTTGTATTTCATGTCACCTATTTATACCAGTGTGTTGTGGTCACCTTCTATAAAACACAGGAAAAACCTTAGAAACATGCTGTGACAGGTCTCTGGCTGAATGTTGGAGAGACTAGCAGGTTGGACATTTGAGGTTTCTCCAGTGTGCCACTGAAACCCAACTACTACTGCTTTTTTTAGCAGCTAAATTTTGGTTCTTAAGACCAACAACATTTTTTTTATTTTTTTATCTTGTATTGGTCGAAAAAAAATCAGTGCTCTCTCTTCCCTTACTTTTCGTCTTGTTTCTTCATAAAGACAGATTTTGAGGGAATATTTCTAATGCTTGTCACACTGACAGGCTCTGACCTTACGTTGGATTGTGGGGGTAGGGAGGGGAAATAAATGGAGGCGACAGAAAAAAGATAAAAAAATCTTAGGCTTCCCCTCAACTTCCACCTCAGGAGTCCTGGGAAGGACAGGAGTGCAAGAGTTTACTAACACAAACCAGGTCAAGAGCAGAGATGAGAGGAGAGGGAAGAAGGGTAGTGGAGACTAATACACATGATGACAAAGGATATACTGCTACACTATGTATTCACTTAAAATAACAACTGAATCATCTCAACAATTCATTAGGAATTTGTTAATTTGTTATTCCACAAAGAAATCACAGCTTCCAAGTATTTTTGAATGCTGCCATTTTGTATTTTTATTGCTCTAAATTGAATTTCAGAGTCTCCTTAGTTTCCTTTGGTTTAATCTTTCCACCTTCAGTTTAACTCCCCTTGACTGCTGCCAGGTTCAAACTCGTGTCTCAGTGTTTTTGCCTCTAAGACACCCTTACACAACACAAACCCATCCAATGTCAGTCCGATGATATAATTATTTTTGGGCTCCAATTGGTCTGGAGTCTTCAGTCACAGTTTCCATACTTAATCCAGGCGCACCACTGAATATTCTGTGCTGACTACACAGCCTTGTTTGTACTAATGTCTGTGAAATTTGCATGAACTCAACCCATTCCTGAATGGCTGAATAATAGTAATAGAATAATAGTAAAGTAATAGCTTATCCAGAACAAAGCGATTTCCATAGTGGCTATGCAGGCAATGGAACCTTCACTCTCCATGTGAATAGGAGTTTGCAGAAAGAGATATGTTCCTTCTTCAGACTCCAGTCAAATTTCAGTCACATATGTGATACTTATACTGATAATTACCCTGTGTTTCTGCGCATAATTTTAGGAGGTATAGATATATGGGGCTTATGAAGAGAGAAAACAATCAAGTAGAGTGAAGTGAATCCCAACATTATAACATTATGGAGGACTTGCTCCTGATGTCGCCCAAGGCAGTAAATCTAACAACTTTTTTTTTTTTACCCTATTTTTTGGGGGTAGCTGCATGAATAGAACATATCTTTCTTCTTTCCAAAAGGGAAGAAGCTAAAAAAGGAGGAGAGGTAGGGAAAGTTTATATCTTTGATCCACTTATTCTTTAACAGAGCTGTGTTTGGACAATGTAGCTTCTATTCGTTGTGCTGCATCATGGTGGCAATTCAGAAGAAGGCAGATTTTACATTTCATTTTGTTTTAGCCCTCACATTCACATTTATGGTTTGCATGAGTGTTAGAAACTGGATTTTAAAGTTGCACCCTACTACTTTCTCCTGCCATGTCTAACACATGCATTTTCTATATATAGAACATATATACATATAAGCACTCCGTCAAATGTCCCTCCCCCACCCCCCTCCCATTTTCCTGCAGTCCTGTATGTGGCATCCATATTTTTAAGTGAATGTGTGTCTGTGTCTTCGCACCCCATTTGCCTTGGATATGTTTGTGTGTAGTAGTCTTGTGGTTGAGGGTGTCCTCCTGCATTACTGCAGACTGGGTTTCATGAGCTAAGGACCGTGTCATAAACACAGGGAAGCGGCTGAATGGACTTCTTACTTACCCAGGAAGGGTCACCCTGGGTGGGCTGTATTAACTTCTCGCTTGGCCTATGGGCTCTGATCCCTGGGGTGTCTGCTCATTAAGGATATGAGCGAAAATCCACTATGAGTAGTCAGTGTTATAGTTTGTACATGTATGCCTTTCTGTGTATTGAAGGAAGGGTTTGTTGATTTAGCAAAGGTTTACGTGTATTGTAGGCTCCTGTAAATCTGTGTCCCTGTGCTTGTGTGCTTGAATGTGATTATATAGACATGTTTAAAGAAAAGATAAAGAAAACATCCTCTGGCATTTGTATTTGAGCAAACAGAATTAAGGTTGTGGAGGTATAAGGTTGAGAAAAAAATAAACTTTCATTTACAGTATTTTATAGAGTAATTATTTCTATCAATAGTTGATAGTCTATTTTATGTTTGAATTTGTATTTTATGATAAACTCAACCAGCAAATGGTGATTAACAACAACCATTTTCTCTTTCTTTTTTGTCTTTCAGAGCTGCAAGACTGTCATCACCATGTTACATTACTTGCTGCTCTTCTTCCTCTCTACTGGTCTGGCGTTATCGTCTGACTGCCCAGCCGACTGTTCCTGCCAGGTGCAGGAGTCGATATTCTGCATTCATCGGCACTCCAGCACTGTGCCCCGCGTCCCCACCACCACCCAGAATCTCTACATCTTCCAGAATGGCATTGTCACTCTCACCCAAGATGACTTCAAAGGCCTAGTGGAGTTGGAGTTGCTAGATCTAAGCCAGAATGAGCTGACAGAGATTCCAGATGATGTATTTGGGATGCTGTCAAAACTAAAGAACTTGGACCTCTCTTCTAACCGCATCACCCACATTTCCAAACACAGCTTTTCTGGATTGGTCCAGCTGGAGAGGCTGTATCTCCATGCAAACCACATTAAGAGCATTCATTTGGAAGCTTTTGAAGGTTTGGAGATGCTACTGGAACTCAAGCTGCAAGAAAACCAGCTCACGTCTCTGCCATCCCTTCATTTCCCCAACCTTCTCCTTCTAGACCTTAGCTACAACAACATCCCAACCCTTAGAGCCTCAGACCTCGAGACTCCCCACCTAGAGGCCCTTAAAGTGGCCTCTTTAGGGCTTATCTCTGTGGATGAGGATCTCATAGCCTCCCTCAAGAACCTTCATGAACTGGACATCTCGATAAACCAGTTAGATGAGGTTCCCCTGGCCCTAAAGCAGGACTCCTTAAAGGGGCTGATCAAGTTGAGCCTGGCTGCCAACCCATTGGGTGAGCTGAGGGTGGAGGACTTCCAGAAACTGTCTGGACTTCAGGAACTGGATCTCAGTGGACTTTATCTGCAGGGATTTCCCCAGAGCTTTTTCCAAAACTTCCCCAGGTTGATTCACCTGACTGCAGCTGAGAATCCATTCAACTGCTTATGTCCGTTAGTGTGGTTCCCTGTCTGGCTAAAAGAGAAGGGGGTAATTCTTGGGAGGCCTGAGGAAACCAGATGTCACTTTCCTCTTGTTAACGCTGGGAAGATGCTTTCAGCGCTGGAGCATAACGATTTTGGATGTCCACAAACCACAACAGTGATGACTAGCTCCCCTATTGGAAGTACTCCCGTTCCCCAGATGCCAACCACATCTCCAGAAACCACCCATACCAATGCTATTCCTCCTCCTCCACCACCCAGTGATGAAACCATCCCTTCCAAAACAGATAGTTACCCCCTTCCACCAGAACCTCCAGTCTCCCCTAGCTCCACCAGTGGGGAATACGAGCAGCACATCTGCCCACCAAACATCTGTCTCAATGGGGGTACTTGTAATTTTGATCCACTCAGCCAACTCAGCTGTATGTGTCCCTCTGGAACATCTGGCCTCTACTGTGAAAATGTGGACGAGGTTCCTGAGCCACCAAAGCCTTCAGTTACAGAGGTTTCTGTCGTTGCCCCCCCGATGCCCGACAAACTTGATGCCATCAGCTCACGGCAGGTGACATCTACGTCAATCCTTCTTGACCTGCATCGCTTCATCGAGACACGGCCAAATATCCGTGGCATCAGGTTGACCTACCGTAACCTCTCAGGGCCTGACCGCCGCCCAATGATACTTAGTGTACCAGCATCCTACCCTGAGTACACTTTGCGCGGTTTGAGACCCAACTGTACCTACTCAGTCTGTGCCAGTCCCTTGGGTGAGAGAATCAACTCGAGGGTCAATAGCTCCGTGGAAATAGGGTCATGTACCGAGGCTCGCACGGAAGGGGTTCCATTGACGTCCATAGACCCCTGGGAGGAGCCTGAAATATCGATGACTTACACTCTCATCTCTGCTTTGTCTGCCCTGGCACTGGTGCTGGGGTTGGCTGTGGTGGCTGGGACGATCATCTGTCTGCGGAAGAGGAGGCAGGCCAATGCAGGAATGGAGGTGGAGCTGGGCCCGGCTGATCCTGATCCCATGGAACTGGAGGGAATAAAGGCCTGCCTGGAGAATGGGGGAAATGGGACGCTACCCCTCAAGCAGCCTGAGATTGAGCGTTGTAACACTCCCCAGCCGCCTCCATTCTTGCAACAAAATGGGGGTTTTGACTATGAAGCGCCTTTAATGCAAGGACGCTGCCCATCAAATAACAATTTAGCATCCCTAAAGCCGTCTTATTTCTAACATTCGGGAAGATCTTGGAAAGAGTGCCCATTGCACTTGGACGGTCCTGCTATTGCTCACTTCGTGGTTAAAATAAAAGTTTCATTCCAATTTCAGATATCCACAACATGAGAAGTGGCACTTACTATGCTTTGTTGTTCAGAAGATGACACTACAGAATGGATTTCAGAGACACTGAATGGTGGATTTAAGATAATAGCACATTGGAAATGTGCTAAACTACTGTGGGACAATGAACAGGATGTGGTTTAAAGTCATTGAGCCGAGTTTGATGTGGTGAAACCTAACCCAAGTGATTAAATGAAGTGCAATCGACTAGAGAGGTCCTAGTAACAGACTAAAAACGGAAGTGCCTTTTCGCATTGACACAACTGTAACTGACAGCTCATTTAAAAATAATTCTTTGTTTATATAAAAGAAACAGTATGAATGAGCTGAAATCCTGTTGCTGGATTTGGGAGATATGGAATGGAGAAAGTGCCTCAGCGTTTGGGCTACAGAACTGGAGGACATGACAGTGGTTTTAATGGACACAGCGATGCAGATGTAGACTTGCCTGAACCACACATCCTGGTACAAAACGAGTTTCAACTAACTCCAACGACTCCACGAGGATTATATAAAAGAACTTGCACTGAAAAGAAATATACATTTTCCTTTCCAATGTCCCTCTCAGACTGCCACAAGACTGATGGCCATAAGGAAAAGCAATAAGAAAAAATACCTTGCAAAAATTAGTAAAAAGTTGATGACCATTAAAGCGGTCGAAACATAGTTTTATTGTTAACATTAGCTACTCTTAAACAAAACTTCCAAGTTTCTTCACATGGGGATTTGGATTCTTCACTCAACAGATCTTCCAGAACAATCTCACATCCCAAAGCTTTTGGCTTTGAGGGGGATACATTTGCTGTGAAAGATAGATGAGAATGGACTTTGCCTGCATTGTTCTGTTTTGTCGACAGGCTGTTTTGTCAAGTTGATGTCATGATATTCTGTTTTTGTCATGTGTTTTTGTATTTTTATCATGTTTTTGCTGTTCATGTTTATTCAGTATTGCCATTGTTGTGAGTGGGAAAATGAGTAGTCCCTGCTTGAAAAAGCCTTCATTCATCATCATAGATTTGGTTAATTTGCTATTTGCATCTTAGGTTACATGTAGCTTTCCTGAGTAAATATTAGCGCTAGTTCTTGGAAAAGCAAATCGAAGACACTACAGTAGTCAGATATTTACTAAACTCTATTAATGAAAAGATTTAAACTCATGTTTACATCAAGTACAGAATAATTTGTTTGCCACCATATTCCTGAGGAACTCACCAAGTGAATGTAACCGTTAAGTGTCAGACAATATACTCTCTCCCAGCTCTGCTGAAACTCCATAAAGACCTGGTCAAGACAAGCCTCAGACTGTTTTTGAACACTAAAGCTCCCAAAACTATGTTCAAAGGCCTTTTGCCTCAGAGCCCACTCCTACAAAGCAGCACACGCATGCCAAGAAATGAAAGTAAGTTCCAAAAGATTTAAGGCAATTCAGTGAGTTTAAGCCACGAGTTTCGTGCTTCTGACCATATCGCCTCAGAGATATCGTCTAGACAGTGTCCCCCTGTAGCGTTTTGTTCTCTCATAACCTCTTGTTGGTAGTCTGCCTCTCCACTTTAACCATCCAGTGTGTTTTTGGTCAACAAAGATGATGGGTTTGTGTGCTTAGAGACTATTTGGCTTGTTTACTGCCAAACAGACTGAAATGTTTAGGCTAAATGCAATGTTCGGATCTCTTGTTCTTTATTTGTGACAGGTTTTAGTGTTTGTTTTTAAGCCTTTTCCCTGAAAAAAATACCATGAAAAAGAAATTCATATCACTCAGTATAATCGGTTTACAGAGACATGCCTCAGCAACATTGGTACAGAGCCATACTGACATCTTGTAGTGTCATATTACATGCTGATGTGTATTTCAAGAACAAAAGGGCCTTTATTTAGTCTCACAGCGCATCGTATCATATTACATTATGAACTAAAAATGAAGAAACAGGAAATTGCATTTAGTTTAGTTAAGACCTGACTCCATTTTTGGCTATCCAACGACCGAAAGTGCATATACCTGCATATCTCTGCCAGAATTTTGTTTTTGCTTTTTGCTTTCATTTCTACACCTCATTGAGTCCATGCACTATACTCCAGCACTGTCCAAAATCCACTTAACACTCTCTGGCCTCAATACTTTCTGTCAATATTCCAGTATAAACACAGACACAGATGCTCATATATCTTCTTTCCCCTTAACATATCAACTGGAAGACTCTTTATATTACTCTGGACAGTGAGAGGGGCAGGACATGTTTGAAATATTTTCAACATGCTTGTTACAGTACCTTCCCTGTTTCTTTAGGGAAATGTATATTTTTTTCTTATTGTTGTATGTTTTTGTCAGCTAGTGTGTCAATAGTGTTTCTGTGTACATTTTTGCCAAAAAAGCAATGCTGAGAGAAAGAACAGTATTAAAATGTCCTGATGATAATACGGCTGTGGTTTTCTGTTTTATCAAAATGGCTGAAGCTTCAAGTCACTTTTATATGCTTTTCTTTAATGGTGCAGTAATGTTCATGTTAATGTGCTCAATAGCGAGAACTTCAACAGTTTGTGGATTTGAGGAATTTATTTGAGACTGTAAGTTGGTTTGAGGGTGTTGTCATAGAGAAGTGTTAAACAACTGAGGAAGGATTTCCATTAACAACAGAAGCTTAATACACACAGCGTGTAGCTCCTCATTACCTCATTACACTCACAGACACACATTTGCACTAACCTCAACCACAACACGATCACTGTGTGACGTTATGTTGGTTTGTGGATGGAGGTCATATTCAGTGTTTTCCGCTAATAGCCAAGAACAGATGCCAGTGGAAAAAATTACACAGTAACACACACGTTTCAAATCACAGACATTACATGGCTCTGCTGCTTTTTGCTAATGGCTGTTTCTTTTCCACGCAGAATTTAAATTTGTATTATCTTACCAACAGCCCAATAAAAACAGTAAACAAAAAGTCCAAACTTACTGGAATAACGCAGGGGCAGAAAAGTATGATTTATTTTCTTTAATAACCAAGTGAATGTTTATATTCAGGTAAAATGGTAAAATGATAACCCTGGTTCACGGTTGTGTCACTAATCAGAATCCATCCAAGCAAACCGAGACAACATTGATTTCACTGTTCAGGTATGTCTGCTCTGATATGAAAACAGAGTCATGAACATTTCTAATGGACCCGCCTTGAAAGAATATCTTAAATCTTAAATTTAATGGGCCTTTTTACAGCAAGTGTTTTGAAACACACATGAATTATCATTTACGTGTATCATCAAGCCATGATAGTGATCCAGCATGTAAAATCACCAGGGGCCTGGAGTGACTCAGCTGATTGGTGTTTGAGCTTTACAAATTAGTGAGAGGAACCTTTTTCTACTCTGTATTATTTCCAATCCTTGTGAGCTTATTTGCAAGTTTGTATTTGGACACAATTTAAAAAGAGAAGAACTTATTCTAAGAAGCCACACATATGACTTCATTTGAGTAGTCATCTTGAAATGCTTGCTTTGCGTCATCAATGAAACACATCTCCCTACCGAAGTCTGCATTTATCAAAGTTTTCCAGTTGAACACATTTAAGAACAGTAGGAAGTCTGAAATACAAATACTTAATTGTATATTCATGGGAAGGATTATACCCTTTCAGTATATCAAAATTAAAGGCATTTAAATTAGGGGTATTTATTCAAAGACCTGGAGAAGTGACAGAAGCCACTGTGGCTCAGAGGGCCGGTTTCTCAGATTATCATCCTGAATTCCACAGAAAAAACATTAAGGGGGTAAACATTTGTGTTTGGCTGTTGCGTGTTGGCTAAAACAAGAGCCACTGTTGAAGGGTGCGGCATCACTTGGCATATTATAACTATGTCAGTAAGGAAAGACAGATTTCTGTGTACATAACATTCAATACAAACCTAATACATGTCATAAGAGTACAGAATGATTTAAGAGGGAACTAATGAGCCATGTGAAGCATGTTTAGGAATGTCTGGGATATTTTTTGTTGATTGGTTGGATCAGCAAATGTCTGTGAATTTCCCCTCCATTTCCTGGCAACGTTAAAATGAAAGATGGATCAATCTCTCATGAAAGCTTCAAAGAGACACACAGTAACTTTGCAAAGCAAGGATGACATTCAGTTTTATGCCGTCTGAACCTGTCAAAAACATGGATGCAGGCAAGGTGTTGTGGTAAACTGGGAAAGCATACGAGGGTGGATCAATAAGTTCTGAGACTGTGTTTGTTGTGTGAACGATGCGTAGCACCGTGATGTCCACGGAGGAGGACGAAGGTATAACCTTAATGAGTAAGTGTTACAAATTTCAGTCGCCTGATCAAAATTGCGTGCCTGGCTCCTTTTCCGATTTTGGACTGTGACGTTTTGCCCTTTGGAAATACGAATGTCACTCAAAACACCTCGCTTGGCTCACTGCTTCCTTGCTGTAGGCACCCTGAAGCATTTTAAGGGTATCCTTTGCCGTTTTCCAGAGATTAACATTACATTTGACGCGCACCCTGTGGTCATATCCACAGACAAATCACAGACGTGCTTGACCAGCGCTTCCAAAAATGTGTGTAATTCAGATACTGATGTTGATCAAGCCATGAAATCTGTAGCACTTACTCATGAGGTTTACGCCTTCTTCCTGCTTGGTGCACGTTGCTGCTGCGCGTCGTTCACGCACAACAGGAGCAGTCTCGGAACCTTTCGATCTAATCTGCTTTCCAGTAACAGACCCAACATATTAGATTAGTAGTAGCTGCAGCAGCTGCACACTGGGAGATAAACCTTCTGACTGGCTGGCAGTTTGCTTCTTTCCACTACCCGGTAAGCAGGAACCATGGTAAAGATGGGAAACTTATCCTGACTTCAAATGGAACTCTCGAGCTTCCGGTTGTGACATTGGAAGCGTGAACAGCGGCGTATGCTTGGCGTTCAAGTGGTTAAGTTGTGAAAACACTGCTGCTCGGCAACAGCAATATGGAAAGTTGCAGACGCCAACAATTGAGCAAGCTAGCAGGCAGGTAACGTAATGCAAGAGAAGAAAAGGCATCGTGACAGAGGGAGAAGATGAGGCTCCGCAACGTAAACGTAACGTCAACATTTTCCTCAGACTTGATATTCAATTGCAAAGACAAACTGTACTCCTAAAATTAGAATATTTTATCCTGCCATACATTGAAAAATGAAAAAAAAATGAATGAACCGCAACTCGTGAACTCAAAACTTTCAGAAATTCCATGATGCAAGAGGGCAGCATTCATGTGGACTTTTTGCGTCATAAACACAATCGCCGCTGTAAAGGCCTAAATTAAAACAAACCCCAATTTCACAGTCCATCACCCTCATTAGCCCTGAAATGTGCTTCTTGTTAAGAGACCTATGTCCACATGGACTGCTGCAGAGTGCTAAGTGAAAAGAGAAAGACGCAGAGAGAAAACGCTGGCAGGGGAGGGGGAAGAGGCTTGATTCATTTGAACAATCTGTTTGTCATGAAAGCAGTCAAGACTTGCTGGGGGTGGATGGATGGAGTGAGCGGAGAAAAGGGCGAATGGGGTGAAATCCAACTGCAGACAGATTTTTGGACTTGATAATGGTTTAAACGGACCCAAGCCTCATATTTCCCTAACTCAGTGTGTGTGTGTGTGTGTGTGTGTGTGTGTGTGTGTGTGTGTGTGTGTGTGTGTGTGCATAAACACTATACTGGACCTAACTTAACCCATTACAGCCATCAAGTCCGTTGCTACGGATTTGTGCTGGAATATATATTTCAGTAAATGCTGACGTACATGTGGGATATATAAGTGTCAGCGAGAGAGAGAGAGAGAGAGAGAGAGAGAGAGAGAGAGAGAGAGAGAGAGAGAGAGAGAGAGAGAGAGAGAGAATATTTCCGGATATTTGCTCCGGCACACTAAAAGCATGGTTTATGTCTCTTGGACCAAGATCTATTATGAAGAGAAAATGTTGGCACACAACAGCTTGAATGACTCACTTAAAAGGCATTCATATATATACTTCATACTATTTATTGCATTAGCCCTTTTGGCGCTAATTCATAATGCTTGTCCTGTCCTTTTCTGGAATGCATTATTAATCTTTAAAGGGAAATATTTAACTGAAGTTTTAAGTCCCTGGGCTTAAAGCTTGTATCCAGGCCTCCAAGACGAATGCCAACAGTTTGCTGAGTGTATTCTCTACACTACCAATGTAATTGTATTTCTTTCCGTTTAGATTTTTTCTTGCTTGGACTAATTTATAATTGACCAATCTGTACGGGCAGCCGGGAAACAAAAAGACACAAATAGTACCCATCATCAATTTCCATTCTGTTGTGTGAGGCAGCAAACAACTGAAAACTGATATTTCCTTGATTTGAGCTGCATTGACCATGTGTTTGATAAAAGAGGCATCTATGAATTAAAAACTGCAGTTTGATGTCTTTGAGTTTGAGACTAAACCTTTAGATTCAAAATTTTGACTTAAATATAACTCACAAATTTGAAGTTGTGAAACTTGACTAAAACTGCCAAGATGTGTCATTGTCCTACTGTTCAAAATATCCATCAGCTCACCAAATCATAGATGAAAAAGGTCCCCAACGAGTGCATTGAATACTCCTGTTCAAGTGACATTTAATAAGACTGCAGTGCTATTTAGGGAATTAGTGAGCCTTTATAAATAAGAGTTTCTGTCAGACTGTATTTGCTAACATTGCTCTCAACTGCTAATTACAGCTTAAGTTGGAGTGTTGTTAATGTTGTAGTATTTTTTCAGGAATCTAAATATTGGACAAGAGGGAATTTCGACCCGGCAGATGAAAAGTTTTGGGTTTGCTAAAGGTGTTAGAATATTCATTTTTTTCTACGAGGAACATTAATACAAAATGTCATGGCAATCCATAAAATGGTTGTTGAGATATTTAACAAATATAAGCAAACGTAAGCATTGTGGTCGTATCAGAGAAAAAGTCAGTGGTTTGCCAAAGTCATCCCAGTTCTCAACCCTGTTCTCATTTCAGACCGTCAAATCCTGCTGATTTGTCACTGACCGCTGGTGTCTCCAACAAACGCACAACGTACCTTAGGTCTAGGCACCAAAAACCATGTGGTTAAGTTTAGATCATGGTTTTGGTTGAAATAAGTAACGTTACGTAGGTAACATTACCTATGTCACATATGTTACTTTACATATCTTACTTAAGTATTTTAATCACGTTGAAATCTGCCTTTACCTCTGTTTTCTCATGGGCTTAAACACCAGTCTCTCGGTTAAAGTCTTGTGTTTGTTTCATTCACCTGCCCCAAATTTCCACCCTATGACGACCTCTCTCTTCGACCCAGGTTGTCACGATAGTTTTATGCTGCTGTAGCGAAAAAATTTCCCCTCGGGGATTAATAAAGTAAATACCTACCTACCTACCTACCTAGTGACACCAAAGGACACATAGTGTGTATCACTCTGACACCCACAGCTTTGACATAACAATAGTATTTGATAACCTTGCATGTATTGGAATTCATCCTCTTGGGACGATGAACATCTGAACAAAAATAAGAACTATTCATCTACTAGATAATGAAATATATTTATCTGAATATCAGTTTTGCAGGTATAACGTTAAATATGGTCTGATATAATGCTCAGCAATTAGACTTTATAGCCTGGGAACTTGGCTTATTTTTTTTGCTCATTTGTCTTAACACGCAGACGTCATTAAAACACACAAGGTAAAGGGCTGCCTTGAAAAACATTTGAAACAACCTGTTGTCTTATTTCCAATTGAATGAAACGTACTCTTCAACATTAAAGAGGAGCAGACTTACGGTCACATCAGTGTTTACATCAGCACTTTTAGACTAAATTCATCGCTTAAAGAGACACAACACAGGCTAAGTGTGCAGTCCTTGCCAAAATGGGTTCCCACACTATGTTGGTTGAGAGCTCATGTTCGTTCCTCTCGAGAAAAATTTAGTGGATAATGCTGTGGATGTCTCTTTCCCTCACTGAAATGCAATACAAGGTTTAATTGAATTAGCTTTAATTGCCATTCATCTGCTCGTAGAACCCAAAGGTCTCCTCTTACCCAGGGCCCTTAATGATTTCCATGTTCTCTGAGGCAGAAGTTAACATTTAAGTCTTTAACACAGCATTTGCACTGGATCACCCGAGGTTTGGCAACTATTTGGAGATGTTAGTTAAGAACAAGTATGCGGGATGGAGGTCTTGCTGTAATTAATGGATGAAATGAAATTGCTTGAAGAAGCGAGCAGGAATGAGAAGAGAGGAGGAAGGAAACTGGATGTTTTTGTGGTTAAATCTTACATTTCTAGTCAAATCAAACTATTAGAACTTGTTTGTTGTCAAAGTGCATCAGTTTCCAAAAGCTTGCTTGAAGAACAAGAAGAAGAAGAAGATGAAGAGCAGCAAAAGAACACATGAAACCAGAAACGGAGACGACCAAACTGAAAGCCGGTGCAGTCAGCAGACGTAACTCGCAGGTATATGAGGGGAGCAGTTGTGTTCATGGGGCCTTGGAGCAGCAGCTCAGGGTTTTACTGGGTTCTAGTATTTTTGTGGCACAACAATAGTCCCTCTGGGCCAGGCAGGGTCATGTTGTGATAGGAGATGACATGACTGCACAGAGCAGGGATTACCAGGGGCTTGCACTTTTTTAGGCCTTCACTGCAAAGCATAACAAGCAAGACTAATACTACACCGTGGTGAGGGATACGTGCCTCTAAACCATATGCTCGCAAACATGCATATAATGTGCAAAGAGGCATAAATCATGCATGAGCATGGGAAAGGCCCATTCATGCATGCAGGCATCTGAAACACATGCAAAGAGCAATTACAGTGCTGATAGAGCCTGTAAACACGTAGGATGTTAAATGTAGGATTTCTTTCTCACAACACATTCATTTTGTCATGGGAAAACCATGTAACTAAATTTTGGGTTGATTTGAATGTATGATAATTACATTTGTCATGGGACTTTATTTGACCACAAAAATGTGGTCAAACAAAGTCCTTTCAAGCAATTGAAGGGAAACTGGAGCTGGACCCTATCGTTTTGGGTCGAAGTGACTAATGAGGAAACCAATTTTTGACACAGAAATTGACAGTATTGAGTGAGAGTGCATCAGCTGGTAGCCGCAAAACGTGCTGTAATATAATACTTTGGGGCAACTGTCAATGTACATCCACTAAAAGTGCTTGTTTTTGCCACAGACAATCTCAATTTCTTGAAAGAATTGTTGGACATTATGAAAGGATCCCTAACCTGAAACAGAAGTCTTGCCCTTGAAGCTTGCAAGAGGTTGCAGGAAATAGCAGGATGAAAAGAAGTGGAAAAATTAGTGAAAGTTGAAGAGAGGAGTGATGGGAGGAGTTTGTTGTGTTGGAGTACTGGATAACTCCTTGAGTCATCACTTCAAAAATCAGTCTCAGATGTCACAGATGTGAAATGAGTTTGCTCTCCAGCCATTGCTACCAAAACCTTAATTTCAACAGACTCAACTGCATCGACTCTGATGACAACAAAGAGGAAGACAAAGAAGAAGAGGATGGGAGACAGTATCAGCCAAAGAGGGGAAGAAATCCTTTACCAAATCACTTTTTCTCCTGCAGAAGAAACTGGATGTAGCTAAAGTTACTGTTTTGAGAGAGAGTTGAGCGAGACTTCTGTGTCGGATTCGGGATCCTTTCCATAATGTTGTCAGGCAATTACATTAAGAATCTGAGCCTGTCAGTAATAAACAAGCACGTTAAGTGGACAAACATTGAGGGGATGCAGTTAATCAAAGTATTACATTGCACCCCATTTGGCATCTGGCGGCTGAAGCACTCTCACTCAGTACTGGACACATTTCAGAAATGGTTGTCCTCATGAGTCACTTAGATCCAAAATGATGGGGAAAAAAAGGTCCAGGTTGAACAAAGGCAACGTTTCCCTTTAAAATGAACTAAAATTGAGATGAAGTCCAACAACACTTTCATGAATTAAAAAGTCACAATCACAGGTTATCTCACACAACTGACACAGACAGATGAAGGTGAACTAAAGAGCATGACTCAATATCTCCTTCATGTTGTGTCACATTTGGTATATTGGTGTTATTGGTAAATGTTAATATTAGAAAATTCCACCAAACACTGGATTACATTCACTGGCAATATTTTTCACGTCTGCAGAATCGTACCTACAGTTTGGTTAAGATTAGGGAATAATCATCGTTATGTTATATAAAGTATATTTAAGATGTGGTTATGTTTAGAAAACAAATAACACTTCACAAAAAATTGTGGTTGAGATTGTGGTGACAGTTAACAAAAAGATATGAGCTGGAGGTACATGGCAGGATACATTTTTACTCTCTGCCTTGGTACCATATGTAAAGGGAATACTTTACAGTGTATTGCATATCTGTGGTTGTCCTGGACGTTAGCAATGAAATTAATCATCAAGCACATAATTTGTAGGATACTGGGCTGCTTCCTAGCTCCCAAACTCTGAGCATTTTCTATTGCAAGTTTTTTTTTCTTGAAATCTGAGTCCAAGCTAATTACACGTTCTCCCAAGATAGCAAGCTACAAATTTATAGAGCCACCTTTTGACAAGTGTTCGTCAATGACTGTTTGTTTGATTTGTTCATTTCTGTAACTCACGAAGCAGTATCCAAGCTGTTGCAATCAAATCTACTGTCTAAACCTCCCTGCACAAAGCTCCTCCCTAAACACTTCCCTGCTGCAGGGCTTGTTCCCCTCGACCTTTCACCTCTTAACAGGTGACCTCTGACCCTTTGGCAGGAATAGGCCATAAACAGCGTGTTTATGCCCACTTAATGAAGTAATGGTGTGTTTGGAGTCTGCGGCTATTTTCAGGAACACATCTCATCTTCTTGTCAACTTGAATTACTTGTTTTCTCTCTCTCTCCCTCCCCTTGTTTCTCTCTTTGAGTTCATCTGCCACTCGTTATTCCACTCTGTTCCTTTTGAATTTATGACTTTCTTTATATCTTTCTCATCCTCTATCTTCCAGACTCCAAACTACATATGTTTCATCCATGTTCTAGTTGCTTTTTTTCTCATTGATGTCTGTCTCCCCCCCCTTCCTCATTTTATCTCCTCCACCCTGTTCCTAAGAAATAACAGGCGTTGATGAACTGATACGAACTGAGTCACTGAATTGTCCCCCGTGTAACAAAGAGCCTGTTTTATTGGTGTTTGTGAGGCCAGACGTGAAGCAGGTTTTAACACGACCTAACAGGAAAGAAAATGGGAAGAGGAGGAGAGGGAGGAGGAGGAGGAGGTGATGTATTTGGGCAACTTTAGACATGTTGATTTCTCATATGTCTTGTTATTTGTTAGTTTTCAGGAGTACACTACTCTAATTGTGGGACCACGATGTTCTCTAACAATATACAAGTGATTCTTGTGTTTTTTTCTTCAGACTTTAAAGTTGGATGCACCAACAAGAATGAACCTTTACACTGGACTGAGCCATTCTGTTTTAACAAAATTACGATTCTAATTAATGGTAGAACTTCTTTACATTTTAAACCCTTATTGGCATTTTTTTTCCCCTGAAATCTCGAACTTTAGTTTCAACTTCATTCAGGCTTTTTTTGTTGTTGTAAATGTAGGAAAAGAGAGAGGGGGAAAATGTATTAATTCCATTCAAAAAGCCAGTAATTATTTCATATTTCCCTCTTGGTTTCACGATTCCCGCTGATCCACACAAATCTTCTGCCAGCTGAAGCCACGTGACCCTTTTGTCTTCTTTTAGCTTAGCATTTGTTTTCCTGTCATTCAAAACCGAGGGAAACAAAACATTAACCGACAAAAGAAAAGATTGCCTCCTAAATTTCCAGCTTTGGGATCTAAGACCTGGGACAAAGTTTATCTCAATAAACACGTGATTCAGATTTACATGTAACTGTTTAAAGTCTTTAAAAAAAAAGGGGTTATTTTTTGTTTTAGCCTGCAAATTATCCACAACAATTAGTTCAACACTGGGAAATATGCTTCTGCTTTTGGGGGCAGTTGGCCACAATTTGGCCAATCAAAGTGAGAGCACCTCTCCATTTAAGAGGCTCATGGAGCAGATGTGTTAGTTTTAATTACTTGTCTCCTTGGTAAATTAAACACATTCTTTGTGGTTCAATTTGGATTACTGGATTGTGAGGTAGGAGCACAATTGCGCCCTGATGTATTGGATTTAATTAATTTGTTTTTTACTACAGAATAATTGAGTTATAAAATGATGGGCTATTATTTGTTGCTTTTGTGAAGGGTCTGAACAGTCCAGGACTCGTGACAGGGAAGGTATAATGATCTCTCTTTTCTCTTACATTGTGTTTACTTGACTGAGTTTAACATGTGCCGTGTTCAGTTCCCAGTCCAAGTGGTAGGTCTTCATTTCAAATCCTTTATTTTATATTCTTTTACCTGTGTTTTCATGGATCGAGATCGAGTGCAGTGGCATTATACATTTTTATCTTTTTTAAGCCTCTAGTCATGCAAGTGGCGGGTGCAGTAGTCTTATCATTTAAGGTTAGCTGGGGCACTGGTAACAGTCTGGTTGTTTTTTCTGTTGAAGGGGAAAAGGGGTGTATGTTGTGTGTAGTTTTGGTTTTTCACCTGTGCAATCAGCTGATTGGTGTGCTTAACCAATGCTGCAATATGCTTTAACTTTTTATGAAATGAATGTTAGCGATGCTGATAAATAATGTAATAAATCAGACTGTTATGGCTTTTTGATGCACACTTACTAAATGGCAGAGTTAGATGAAAAGGTTAGTTATATATTAGGCTATAGACAGCAGCCAGTTAACTTGACTGAGACAAGGTGGAAATTGTTAGTCTGTCCAAAATCCACCTACCAGCACCATAAAAGCTCCCCTATTACCTGTGTTACTGTTCACAAGAAGGAGAAGGAGGAGGAACACAAAGGTTAAAGTAAAGTTAGCTTTATGTTTAGAAAGGCTGGTTTACAAGAAAGGCAACCCAACAAAAACATAGGATGCACCATGGAGCAGAATCCAAAAAGCCAATGACAAAAAGTGCAGATAAAAAAAACTGAACTCGGGTCGAATCCAAAATGTTCGACCACTATCCAACACGACCATCTGGCAACTGGGCAGCGAGCTGGAATTGGCGGACAAGAGAATTCCATGAACTGGTGTCAGGTTGTTTTGCGTACTTCAAACTTTCCAGTGGCTTTTCAGACACGCTCTCACCATAATCCTTATTTGTTTTTACCTCAGAGGACTGGTTTTTTTGAGTGTGGTTTTATGCGACCAAACTCTGGGCTTGTCTTCTGTGTTCACTGTTTCCTACAGAAAGGCTGTGTTTTAGTGGCCAATGGTTGGTGGAGGTATGGAGGGAAAAGGGAGCTGAATGAATGACATTTTGCACGTCAGTGGAATACAGGATTAGTATATGAATCACTACTCAGTGTGCCATACTGTCTGCAGACTGTTTTGAACTTTACTTTTAGAAAGAGAAGGAAATGTCAGGTTTTGTATCGGGTGGAGTCTGTCGTGTCTGTATTGGAAAGCACAATTCGCTTTTTATCCCCGTTTTTACATTTTACATCTGCATGTCAGTCATCAGTCACTGGCTACTTTAACTTAATTTACTCTCACGTAGATGGATCCGCCAGAGCCTCCAAACAAAGGAGTGACCTCCACTCCAAGATATTACATTTTCCTCCTCAAACAAAAGATATTGTGTCCCTCCCTACTGCAGCGACTGAGCGTGATGAAATGTTTACTCTTGTTCCACTCTGTGCAGAAGAGATTCGGTTAGCAGGTGCAGTCCGACGAGGGCACAGTGATTTCACCGCGGAGACCAGACAGACGAGGTCAGCTATGCTCCCATTGTGAGAGAGACGCACACAAAGGCCGACTGCACACATGGTGAACTTTGCTTCCTCTATCCTTTACTGTACGGCCCCATATGAGCATCAAGCAACACCCATGAAATGACTTGATGTATTACAGATACAGATGTGTTTCCGTCTGCTGCATGGGTTCAAATGTTATTAAGTGTTGATTTTATTCACTGCTGGGTGTGAATATTATTCTGCCACATAGAGCGCTGGGACGGCCAGCTGATCAAATAGGAAATCATAAAAGAAGTAGAGCAGTTGGAAGAACGCTCATAGAAACATTGTTGTAGTGTTTGTTTTTACAATATAAGAATTCATGGATATTATCTGTTTATTTTAACTTAAATGCTGAAAACTGAGCTGCAATGTCACAATTTGAGAAAGCAAAAAAGGTTTTTGAAACTTTAACCAGACACTGGTCAAGAAATCTTTAAATGTATCTGCTTGGTTTTTGATTAATAAAGACAAATAAAGACATCAATCACCAATCACATTTACTTCTAATGACATCCTGAGTTTCCACTGGGGTAAGTATTCATTCAGAGGCTGCACTTGAATCACTCATGTATAAGGATTTCTAGACCACCGTCACATGTTGTCGGAGCAGACAGAGCTTCGTCCGTGTTGGTCTGCGCATCGGTATCATCAGATATGAACCCAAAATATTCCCAAACAAAACGTTTTCCACCTACAGCCATATACCTTAATACCTTAATACCTTAACACCTTAACACAACTGGCAATGACTTTAAAAAGATGTGAATACACAGGTTTTTTTTCAGAATAATCAGCTGACACATCGATTTAAACATTTATTGAATAACTTTGACAAATATTAATCACTGCCAGTATGAATAGTTTTGATGTGAAATATTGTTTAATTTATTCATCAGACCCCCGCTGTGTAAAGGGCTTTAAAATGTAGGCCTACTCTTATTGATTTTGTTACAATGCTAAATGGACCTCTGACCCCCAAAAAACAGAATAAATATATTAACCTTCAATGGAAAGATAAAAGGACTGAATATGTGAGGAGCTCACCAGACATCAGGAGCAACTCAGGGTTCAGTTTATTGCCCAACGACACTTCGGCAGGACTGGAGGAGGCAGGGATTAAACCAACTATTCAATATGATCTGGCCACATCAGCCAAATAAGTTCAATGACCTTTCACTGTGATTTGCAGCAGCTCCAAAATATAAAAAAAAGCAAATCCACAAAGTCAACAATCCATTGAGCTATGAATGCCAAACTTATATTAATTATATGTCAAAGAATAACAACTATTTGAACTCTGAATGCTTTCAGCCAAACCAAACACACGCACGCACACACACACACACACACACACACACACACACACACACACACACACACACACACACACACACACACACACTTCATGGACAACTGACAAACTAATCAGTTTCCCTCTCTAACACACCGGGAGATTATGATTGTGCTTGTGTGGGATCAGCAGTGAACTGCTGTGTGAAGACTAAAAAGCTTGCAGGTGGGAGATTGAATATTAAAACTCAGCAGCAGGTCGTGTGCAGCCAGCTGAGAGGGGATATGAGAGAGTATCACACTGAGAAAAAAACACTACGATGTGTTGGGAGGTTGTCTGGGAGAAACCAGCAAAACAATGTTGAAACAGGACACAAAACAGCATAACAGATGTATGTTTGAGAGGAGAGCAGTGTGAGTACATCATGGATAGATAAACGTAGAATGTATTTGTACAAATATTCAGACATGCATCTATTTAAATTGTATTTTTGCTTTATAAGATAAACTTCCTTCCTTTGCAACTTTCTGTGAAACTCCACAGTAGTTGAAATATTTCCGCATTCAGTTTTGCCTCATCTAAGGTCATGTGGGGTTTTGTATTTGTTTGACTTTGCACAAATTTCCTGTCATCTTCCTGTCACTCTCATATAAACACAGTTAAATGCCAACAAGAAAAACTTCCACTTGTCATGAGTCATTTCAATAAACTAAACCTGCATAATTCACCTCTGACAGACAGTGGAAGAAACCAAAGCAGTCAAACGGGAAAGACAAAAGTGTGCTCCAACAAACAAAGATGCTAAAACTAGAACTGTGATGACAAACTAATCTTGACGCCCCTGGCAAAAGCTCTGTGGAGATCTCTTGCTTCTGCTGTGGGAGTCAACATGTTGGGCAAAGGCTTTATCACAAGCGATCAAGAAGACACGCAACACACTATACACATCTGTGATGCTTTTCAATCCAAAACAGCATCAGTGTAAACAGTTCCTTCCCACATTTTGGTGCCACAGAGTCTCCAAGCTTCGTTGCAGTTCACAAGTACTATACATTCAGCATTCAGCATTATCTTCTTTTTCAAATCAACAGATTTGTGTTCCATAATGTTAAAAAATATAAATCAAATTCATGAATCATTTTGATCAAATTTAGTTTACTGTGTATTTGTTGAGTCTTGAATTTGATGGATTGATTCTCACATGAACACCACTCTAAATGTATGATTTTAGCAGGAAGATATTAGTAGCATCATCTGTTTGGCTTATTGGATTATTATTTAAGTAGTTTATAAAACACAGTTTATGTCCCTTAATGAGTTTTTATATCTCAAACCAGTACACCAGCAGACCTTTGAGCCACATTAGCAAACTGAAATTGTTAAAAGGAAAGAAGATTTCAAATACAAACAGTAAATAACAGCCTATATGAATTATTTTTGGACTAATTTATATAATTAAGAAATTGTATTGCTCAAGAGATTTCTTTTTAAATCAGATGCTAGGATGTCTTGACTTTTTGTAACTGGAGCCTACATTTCCCATAATTCTACTCACCTAACAAACACAGGAACTTGTGTTTGCGGTGCAGGATTGCAGTATAAAGGGGAGAGTCTCAAACCCAATTTAAGATAACCCAAGTTATTTTTCAAGCTGTTAATTGCTCCCCCAGACAAGTAGACTGAACTTCATGTGTAAACTGGAGTGCCCCTTTAAGCTAGAAAATTAGATTTCCAACAGTGTGTTGTGTCTGTCAGCACTCTCCTGGGTGTCTTCACCATCAACCGTCCAGTTCTCAAAAAAACAAGTTCCACCAGTGTCCATTGTTCACGGTAGCTCGCTATGTTTTAATCATCTACTGTTGCATAATAGTTAAAAGGTGTTTTATGTAAATTGTTTTGCTTATGTTTGGAAATTAAATGAATAGATGGATTACAGATTTAGAGGAACATGAGCCACTATTGCACAAGGCGAGCAAATCAAAACTGCCGCTTCAACTGCAATTCCCCATGAAGCAATCTCCTGCTGCTGAGTGCTCTGTTGAATGTTGGTAAATATGAATCATAAAACCAGCTCACTCACTTCTATTCTAGTCATACTACCGGATGCCGTCTTGCTGTGTGTCTTGGATCCATTACTCTTTCTTTTGTAATGCCTCCCTGGCAACTATTTCTGCTGACTGCTACAAAGAATATTACTTTCTTCAGAGGAGGTAAAAGAGAATCCCAAAACCATAACTAACTATTAAACTATACCACATTACTGTCCAGGAAAAGCAGACTTTGACTGGTAAATGTATTTCAATGGGATGTAAAAACAAAAAAACAAAACAACCACAGGTCAGTGATGGTGTGGAATTATTCCGACTCAAGCACTCAGAAAAACTGACATAAACAATCAGCAATAGACCAGTGAGCATGAAAATCACATTATTGTAGTATGGCCCAGTTTCATATCAAATGTGTGATAGCAAGTGACGTAATTTATGGAATGCAACTTAACTCACACGAGTAACATTACTTAAGGAACAAACTTATTTTGAACCAAACCATGATCATTCCCATTGCAGTATGGGTAATACTGCATGTGTAACATACCCAATCCATTATCTTCTCCTAAACAGAACCACATAGTTTTGGTACCTTAACCTAAAGCACCTTGTTCATATGTCTGACTTTGTTGGACAGTCACATGGACACAGGCCAAAGGAAAAAAATGGGCCAAGAATGAGTTATTCTGAAACTAATATGTTACTGTGGACCAATGTTATATTGGACCGGAGTGAGTAGGAATATATGATATGTATCCAGATATGTTATCTGAATAACAGCAACAGTCAGACAGTCTACTAAACATGATCATAGTTTGTGGGTCTGAAACGAGAAGCCAATGTGGAAGAGTCTGTAAAGTGCAATACCCCTTAAGGACACTAAAGGCAGGTTCCAAAAAATCTCAGGCTCGAATACACTAAAAAGCATAATCTTCTCCAATGAAAATCAGTCATTAAGGTGTCATTAGTTAAATGTATTCCCTCTGATCAGTGTTCTGGTGGTCCTTCTGAAAAGAATTCCATAATTAATTAGATATTAAGCCTCAAAGAGACGTTTACTTGGGGGCTTGTGTAACTGACATACCTGTGGTGCAGTCAGCTTTCGGTATAGGTGGATGGGCACCTACCCCGCCCCACCCTTTTGTTCACGATGACCAAAATGGCAGACGTAAAATGGCAGTTTACAAACCAATGGACAACATCAAGGTGGGTTGGCACTTGGCATTGGCAGGAGTTCTTGTTATCTTGATTGTACTTGCAATGATACTGGATTTCAATTTGCAGAATAAGAAAGTAGAACCGGTAGGCTGCATCTGAAGACAAGGGAAGGCCGCTGTATGAGTTCAACTTTTCTGATCTGTCAGCCTTCTGATTAATTTGCTATAAACACTCCAAAAATGTTGACCTTCCTTCATCAGGAAAGACAAAAAAATATTTTTCTAAACAGATTGTCGGTTAGTTTCTAGGTACACTGACACCACTGCATTCACAACATTCATTGCTGGTCAATAACATTGGAGTAAGTCAGTAAAAGTACTTTTACAATGTGTAGGCTGCAAACGGAAAGAGACGTTGTTACAAGATTGTAGATAGTCTTTGTCCAATCCTGAAATGCTGTATCATTAATATTGATGCTAAAAGTAAAACATTTTTACTGTTGTAATAATAATGATACAAAAGGAAATCTACAATTTTATAACATTTGGGCAAACTCTATGTTCTGAGAGAAACCAGTAATACATTAAAAAGAAGCAGAACGGCAGTAGCAATGCACTTCGTCATTAGATTATATGTCATAATAATATTATGACATAGTTACAGTATTTAGCCTAGCTTATTAACTCTTCACTCTGTAATGAAATGAACAAAGGTTGTTTGCAACATGTGCTCTACAGCAGCTTCTTGCTCCACCAGTGTTGGTTTAAATCCACCAGTGGGATGAATTTCCTGTCTGCGTAATGTTTCTGTAGCTAAAACTCGGATCTGCTTTTCTCATTCAGTCTTTGTCTTCTGCTCTCCGAGGTTCGAGCGGAGTGAGTGCTGACTGATGGCCGGAATTAAGAACGTGCAAACACTCTGGCAAACCTCCCTGCTGTACCTCATAATGTTTAATCAAAACCATGCCCGGCACTTGCCCCTGACTTTTCCACCGCAGCTCTTCCAGTGTTCTCAAACAGAAATTAAAGCAGTCCCCCCCCCCCCTTTTTTTTTTTTTCTCCTTGTTGATCTTTTTTTCATACAGTGGAAAGTTTACACAAAGGAGAGCCTTATCCCTGGAGCCTGCCTCTCTCTCCCTCCTTTCCAAATACCTGCAGGATGAAATCAAACTCCCTTTTGAAAATTACATTATAAGTCTCCCTCTCTCTTTCTCCCTCTTTCCCCTCTGAGCTTGTCAAATCAGTCCAGCTTTCCCACTCTCCAGGAGAGGATCAGCCATCATTCTGTGGGCGTCAGGAGGAGATGCAGGGCTTAATTAATGCATGGAGGGGTTTCATGGGAGCAGGCTGCAGCAGCGAAGGCTTTTGCCAGGGAAAATATAGGAAGCTGGACGAGCTAAGATATGGGTTCGGTAGTTGGATGGATTGTGCATTCTTATCAGGTGATGCATGAACCTCAACCAAATTATCTGCAGAGTATTAAATGAAATGGCAGGGAAAAACAGACTAATAGGAATTACAAATGCAGGGTTCATTTTGTTTTTTCATTTTGCACGTTCACCACGTGTCTCTTTGTATCTAAGTTGTAAATTATGGTTAGTTTCTTATTGGTCTAGTTTGTTCCTGTGTGACCTGTCATGAATCACAATAAAACCTTGCATTATAACTTGAATTTGGGGTACCTCTGTAATCTAATGGTCAGACTGCATCGCATGTAACTTGCAATACAATTCCTGGCAGGTCAGACCATTGTTGCATGTTCTACCCCCACCTCTTTTCTCCATTTCCTGTCTTCATCTCCACTGCAGCCATGGAATATGGCAAAGCTAAACATACAACAGAACTGAAAAAAAAATCTTCACCTAAAAAATAAATATTTTTTTGTGACCACAGGTTTTCTGTTAAAATGTACAACACATAGACAGGAATACTGGTTTTACACTAAATATTGAGCCTTTTGAGGTAAAATTGTAAACCCAACCTTCCTTCTCCTGGGAGGTCAAGATCAGCTGCTGAACAAAATGAAAGAGATTCAGGACATTTACTATACCAATAAGCTCTTCACACTGAAGTGCAACCTCTATAAATATCAATACTTTTTCAATATTTCAAAGAATGGTACAACATTTACTGATATGTGTTGTGCAGTGAGGAGGATTTAGGGGGATCGATTGGGAGGAATTTAAAATAATATTTATAATGTGTACAATGACCTGAAACTAAGGATCATTGTGGTTTTGCTAGCTTAGAATGAGCCCTCTATATGTACATAGTGAGCGCAACATGTGGCACTGCCATGTTTCTACAGTAGCCCAGAGAGGACAAACCAAACACTGCCTCCAGAGAGAGTCTTTCATGCTTTTTGCATCCACTGTAGATTGTCCTATAGGCTTGGAAGGGAAGGTGAGGGGAGGGCTGTGTAGTTGCCATCATATCTTACACACTTTCAATATAATGGTTGATCGCATAAAGCCAAAACAGAGGGGGATACAAGTCGCCTGGCTCCGCCTGCCCACAGCTTTCGTCTTTGCTGTGATTATAGTCTGGAAACACTGTTCACATTAAGGTTTACTCAGCCACTCTGAAGGGTGGACCAATCAGTGACCAGTGAGGGTGGCGAAGTGTGATGACGTTGAAGTAGTTCCAACACGGGCGGCGGTTGTGGAATTTCAGCACACAACATACAATTGGTTAAAGGCTGCTCCAACAGTTATACAATTAACCAAAGGTCTTTGCCCAGTAAACTGCAATGACTAGAGACAATCCTACATGGAGCGTGGTCAGGTACTTATATTCACACAGTGAATTTGGTTGTAATACCAGACGAGGATAGAGCTGGCCCTGACGATAAGCGACAAATGGCAACCAGCAACTCAAAGTTCACTAATCAGTTATGAATATGGTGTATTCTTTTAAGCCACAATATATGCCAGCTGAGGACAGCGAAATAAAACAGAAAACTGGAATATTGTCCTATGTAACAGAGAAGACCACAAATATATTGACAGTGGTATCCAAAGTCTTCTGATTATATCCAATAATAAGAGAAATGAGGATTTCCACAAATTGAGTTTTGCTCTTAGTGGGCTTTGCTCATAAAGACCGACAGTTGGTGTAAAATTTACTGTGTTACTCACTGTGAGCTTGTACAAGTAAACTTGGTGGATATCTTTATTCTTTTTTAACTTATTCAAGGGTTTAAACCAAATTCTACTTGAACAAAATGGGATAACAAAAAGGTGTAAGTGTGAGTGAACTGTGTAAAAGTGAAGCATAAAAGCTATTAAACCATCCAGGAGAGCCTTTCCTGGCTTTATGAGCTGGAAAGAGGGCACGCACTGAAAAGTGTAATCGATGGAGCGGCTTTCCACTGAGCACTCCTTCTGTAAATCTAAGGTGTAAAAGGCTGAGGGATTTACTGCAGCCCTGCCCTGTGATCCAAGGCTCTTGTCGTAATTTGTTCATCTGAATGACGGTTTTATTCTGTGATGGCGAAACAATTCCTGGATCTGCAGCCTATTCCTGTTAAATTTATACCCCATAATCTAAAACTCATATTTCTGCTTCCTTCAAGTTCGTATCCTCAAGTCTTTTATGCCTTCTTTGGGCTATGAGCCTTTCCCTGCTGGAATTTCTTCTCAGTTTTTCCCTCCTAAACCTCACAGCAACCATTCAAGACAGGAGGGCTTCCTGTAAATCATGTCAGGTGTATACAAAAAGCTTTAAGCACGGGAGTAAAATGAGCTCTGAATATGTGCATGTGCGTATCTGCAGTTATATTGAATGAATAAACACAAACAGCTCTCTCAAGGCTCGCCACTGTTGGAGCCTGAAGGGAGACCCGTCATCTGTCTGTAATTTAAGGAGGATGGAGGTCACAACAAATAAAATGAGAAAAAAAGGGTCCAGGAAAGACAGAAAGGCAAATTAATTAAATACAGGATTTTTTGTTTCCATGGTTACTGAGGTGCACTGGCAGCACTTCCTTAAGGCAACACATCCTGAGGGGGGCATCAACGTTGCGTAATCTCGCATAGGGTCCACCAAAAGGTTGCAAGCCGGCTTGATCAGTTACAACAGGCCGAGTAATGGAATTAGTTTATTGTTACTCCTGTTCAATAGTTATGGCATAATCTGTGTAAACTAAAATGTTTACTCAACAGTACAAGTCAAAAATAAAGTATATCACTCTTTCAAATATGCGTGCAACCTGAAAAACAGCCTTAAGTATGTAAGAGCCAGGCTTTGAATATTTACTGTCATAAATAGTCCCAGCAGCATGTCACTGTTTGATGATAGGTACAAATATTTTCTATTTCAGTGCACTTGAGTACTGTACTTGTGATTCATCCAGCCGTTTCAAGCCCATCTGAACCTTGGACGTTCAGTAACAGTCATTTAACTTGTGCAGAAAAGGAACTTGAATTTTACATCCAGGAGCCTGAATACCCCAAACAACCCCATTATTTTTTGTACTCTAAATTGGTAAACTTCATTTTAATTCTTCTTTCAAAGATATTTGCATCTATTGCAGTTTACTAAACTTAGCATTTCACACAAAGAGATTGATAATAAATGACTAAACACTTAAAATGGGTCTCATTTTCCAGACCTGAGGGGAAAAAAACTGTGAAAAAAGGAAAATGATTAAGAAAGTGAGAGGACTGTCCCAGTTCAGGGTGAGAGTGGCTGCTGCGTATAGGAAGACCTAGCATAGCAAATATAGACTCTTGTGTATGTGACAGACACTGATTGCTTGTTTGCCAGACACTGATTACAGAAGCATTGGTCATTTTCAATCTGAGAGACGGAGTCAAGGCCCTGTAAAGCCTGTCAAGGCAAACAGCCAGGTCAAAGCGTCACATGACCCCGACAACTTCAATCAGACAGGCAGTGTGACAGACAGCCCAGCCCTCCCCTCATCCTGTTTCTGACAGGACCCCCACACGGGGCCACCCACATCAAAAGTTTAGACCCCTGTTACCCACCACCTCCACCTTTGCCGTGAGAGCCAGGGTGTACAGACTATAACATTTTGTTTATATGAGCATTTGTACAATAATGTATGTGGATTTGTGAGAAAGCATGAGTTCTGTATGTGTGAATGACCTTTGTGAAACCTCAGAGTACCCTTAGGGGCTAAACCTTCTGCTAATTGCGAGGGGACGATCAAAATGTTTTGAGGGTGTTCCTGTTGCACATGAACAAAGTGCAGCACCTTCACGTGCACGGGCAAACTATAACCTCGAGTAAGTATTCCAAATTATTTCTCTTGAACAACATCATCACTTGTGTTACATGTGTTGTTGTGATTTCACCATAGTTTGGATAATAGTTTAAAATGTGCTAATTAGAAAAAACTTGCTCTTTAAAAAAAAGCCGAGCGGCCATCGTAAACCTCAAAGACACTTCCCATCACTTCTGCAAGTCTCTAAAGATCGAGAGGAATCCTATACACGTCCTCCAAAATCTAGCGGTTGCATTAGTTTTAGTGGAACAGTTTGTCTGACATGTGGCTCCAAAATCAGACTCAATTGTTCAGTTGGGTTGAGAGCCAGTGACTGAACCCAACCCTTCACCTACATACTAATCAAACTTTTCAGTCACGTGGTATTTTTTTATATTCACAGTAACTGACAGACAAATGTTCGAAATCACTGAAATTATTATATATGTGAATGTTTGATTGCAAAGCCTTCAGAAGTGGTGACAGATCGAGTTTTTATTAGTTGCTCTTAGTAACGAAGAGTCCCACTGCTGTCAGTCCGGTCGCACCTCATCTGTATCTCAGAATGTTGTTTTACTTCAGTGAAACTGTAACACGCTCCCCTTCCCACACACTGAAGGTCACAGGTCCTCCGCTAACTTAAACACACACACCAAAGTCACTTCCATCACCAGTTTCATCACTCAATTTTATTTCTTGCTCAGTTAATTACATTTACCAATGTTTCCCCTCAATTTAACAGCAGTGGTACACCCAAGCAGCAACCAACAATGACATCACCCATTGCTTTGTGAACTGCCGTTATGAAGCCTCGAGTTCGGATTTTTGCCGGCGCCATTTTACTAGTTCGAAGCACATTTGGAGCCAGAAGTGACCATATTTGGGCGAGCTGGGGAGGAGCGAGAGGTGGATCTGACTCGATCTGATTGGAAACGATATTACGTCCCGCCCACCGATAGCCGTAACCTAACTGCACCACAGGCCTGTCAATCAAACAGACGGTCCTGATGGTAAATCTAAGTTACATTTACCATCACTCTCCTCAACTGCATGCTAAAGTGTTGCTGCTCTAGGATGGAGATTTATAAAACTGAATTCTTATTCCTCAGTAATTGTTCAGAGTATCTGCATTAATCTGTAAACACGATGACTTAATTCAGGGTGTTCAACACGTTAGCTATCTATGACATAAAAGTTAGATTTGACATGTTATCTCTGCCCACAAAACACAGCTTTTTAAGGATTATTTTCTCATTAATTAATGAGGGATTATTTTCATATGGATCACCAGAAAACATAAAAAGGGAGCGCCTTAAACTAGCAAAACTAAAATAACTTCTAAAGAAAATGTATTGACTTTGAATTTGATAAGAGAAGTTTAATGGGAGTCTATGGAGCCGGAGGCTTTTTGGAGCCAAGCTCTTGTGGCACTCAATGATATTGCAGATCAAGGCACTTCTGCATCGGTCTCATTTGTCAGAAGCTACGTCAACTTTTGTAAACAGTCTATGGATACACCACTGCTGTTCATTGTTTTTGCTGAAAAGAGAGAAGTTAGATTCTTAACTTGTAATTGTAACGAGTATAGTTTATGTTCAATAACATTTTTATTTCCCTACATCTTATATGTTAGCCAGACAGACCTTTCCCGGATCAATACTGTTCACAAATGTACGATATATGTTCTGAGGGCCTCAAGAGCTCCTCAAGTGCTGGAAAATACATGCGCAAGTGAAAAAAACTAAATGCAGACACGTGTGCTTCACCTTCGCTGCTTTAACCCTGTGGTGGCGGGGCGTGGTTTTAACTCAGCTTTAATTTCAATTAAACATCTCTGCAACAAACTGAAGCCAAATTATCACAAATTCAAGTGTTACCTCAGACCAGAAAAGCCAGTCTTACACAAGACTGGCTTTACACAAGGCTAGCTAACTTTGTTTTTGTTTATGTACAAGGCTGACAAACGTACAACTATGAGTGAATCATAGTGTTTAAAAAAAGGGCCACGAGTTTCCTTTTTTTTTGTGTGTAAATCTTCGCATGTGAGTGTCGGACTTCAGAGTCTGGGTTGCATCATGCAAATCGCTGGGTGGTGTGATTTCAGATGGGTTCAGGCGTAAGACTAAAAACAGTCTGTATTGTTAGTTTCAGCCTAAAGCCATTCTGTCAACACACAGTGCTGCTTTTTTTTTTGGTGGATTAACGAAATAAGAAAAGCATGAAGTGTCATGTTCCTGTGTGTCACAACGTATTACGAGAGTTGGATCAAAGCCACACCATGTTGTTCCACAGACGACACTGTCCCACTGTTTGCATGTGTCCTTAATGACAGTGCTCCTTTTGTCTCTGGCATGTCATCTCTCAAGTCTTCTGTAATGTGTTTCCAGCACATCAGTGACATACTGACCATGTCATTTCCAGGGAATTCTTCTATTAAATGGTTATATAGAGATAGCATCAAGCTTGTAATACACAGAGCATCTATATGTATTTTCAGTCACAACAGTGGTGTGACCAGTGTGACTCAAATGGGCGGTAAATTTGTCCGGAACTCACCAGAGGTGAGCTGAACAAGCTTCCCTTTATTGTAAATCTGGTTTCTTCTCATGTGAGGGCCAGCCTGCAGAACGTGGTTTACATCATGCAACTCAATTAGCAGCCGGATTTCAGATGGGTTCAGAGGCTTTAGTTGGTGACATCCTACTTCCTGATATCTAAATTGTGCCCTGGCGGAACTCGGCTCCGTCTCCTTCAGTGTCACAGCATTACCAACACAATACAGTTCTTGAAATTTACTTTTTCTATCTTCTGCTGAATAAACAAATGGGAAATGTTGCCTTTTCTTCTTCAAATTGAATAAAACGGCAGTAGCATCACAGCAGCAGGATCCATACTGTCTAAATTAAATAAGGGGCGTTGCTCAATTTGTTCAGGTGGCAGACGTAATATTATTATCTTTTGACGTAATATTTCTCTTCTCACGTAATAATCTCATGCAGCCTTTATAATCTAAAGTGTTCCCTGCACCTGAGTACAGAATCTGTGAAATGACTGGCAACATGTCTGGGTCATGTCTGTATTGTTCAGTCCATTTGAAATAGGCAATGGGGCAAACACAGATTTCAAAACAAAACAAAACAAAAAACGTTGAAACTTGTGTGAAGTGCAGAAGTCTTGGAAATAGCTAGAGGACAAGATAAAGTGCAGTTAGAGGATCCGCCTGCATGGTTTCGGTCTCCTGTACGAGAGCATTATGGGTCTAGTGTTTCCAATGACGATGGTGTAAAAAAAGTGGTGAATAAATTGTCGACTACAACAGCAACATGTTTTGCTTATGTAAGTGGCAATTGTGATGTAGCATTAAAGAAGACATCACACCGGTGTGTCTCTGAGCAGTGAGAGAGTCTGGGAAAGAGTAATTCCTTCTCCCTGCAGCATTTAAACAGCCTCTCCACAGAGCAAAATCCTTCACTCAAGCATTGGGTGTGTTTATTGCTAAATATATGCAGCCCTATGCAGTTGTGGAGGGTGTAGGCATTGAAATAATAATAAGTATATAAGCCAGGCTATAATATCACCCCCTTCCATCGACACTTGAGAAGTTCAATAATTCCCAAACTATATAAACAGATATGATAAAGAATTGTCCAACACAGCCATTATAGCTCTTCCCACAGACAGATGGACCTCCAGAGCTACTAAAAGAGATCCAACTCTGCACTGAGTTATCAGCAAGTTATCAGTTAGAAAAGAAGTCATTTTTACATTGTGCTGTCCAATAACCGTAACATATGGAGATTAGGTACATGTTCAGAAAGTTACTTGTTGCATGTTGCTTGTGTGTAGTTGAACACACAGAAAAGAATAACAAGATGAATAGTTCAAATGCTGCTTCCTTTCTGGCCAATCTATAAAGTAGGCCTATGTGTGGGATTTTCTAAGTTTAATGGTATTTATTGGCCCCACCTAACTATCACTTATATGTGAAGCATTAAAAGGCTTGTTGAATGTTTTGTGTCAGGTCTGGTACTGGGGTGAATTTATTTGTTTACACGGACCAGCTGGAAGAAAATCACAGAAAATGATGAAATTCTTGTGAGTTAATGTGTTCCATGAAAACCAATAAATCTTCAGACTTCATTTTTGGATCTCTCCTTTATCCTTCTCTTCTTCATCTCTGTTTTTATATGAACTAAAAGAAGATTAATAAAAAAATTCCGCAATCTCCTACATGATGTGGAGCAGGATTGGAAAAACAAATATGTCTACTTCCTATTTTATCTGCTTCAAGCACACATTTATTTCAACACTTCATTCTTCAAACTAAACCTGTCCCTCAGTATAAAGTTGCACATTTTGCCAGGTAATCATTCCAGCTTTATTTCTTGCCAAGTCAGCATGCCGCCTTGATTAAGTACACATTGAAGTGATTTTTTTTTCTTCACTAAAAACACATGGCTGTGTCACGTCTCCAAGCTTTAAGATATTTTCTTGTGGTGGAAATAGTGATCTTCAGTCTCACAGTCACCACATGGAACATTACTGATGTTGCAGAAAACATATTTGCAAATGGTAATTTTCTCTTTATTGGTTGAATTGAATCAGAAAGCCTTCAAAACCACTTTTCATAATTTATTACATATGTGAACAAAGCTGTTTCATGACATACTTGTATTATTTGTGGTGTCATTTTGCTTTAATTTAAGGAGAAAAGATGTGGTGAAGTGAAGCTCGCACACACATTTCTCAACTTGTGAGAACACCGAACCATAAACTTAATCATTACAAATATATTTGAAAATGCTGCCCTTATTTTAACCTCAATCTTTAAGCTTAAGTCTTTATTTTCCAAAACTTTACTCTCAGGGTGTAAATCTCAAATTAGTCCAAATAAAGACGACAATAATTTAAACAGGGTATTACCTCTGAGGCCAAAAATGTGTTTCCTTTTTCCACAGTAGAATCTTACATATGTTGTCTATGTAGAATACATTATTTTATTGTGTATTTCAAGTACTACCTTTATCTCTAAGCCCAGTTTAAAGAGTCTCAATTGTAAGCTTGTGCAAATGTGAAAAAGCCAACAATTTCCATTGGATTGACTTGGTTGCGTTCAAAGTTGTTTGTCAAATCTCAAGACCTTTATCACACTGGGGGCATTTTTTTTCATGCTGTTAGTTTGCATGTTAACATATTTTTTTCAAACCCTTGTTTTTGTCATCAGTACTTTCACACTGAATGCTGATATTGCACAACTAACAAGCACCGCTATATTTTTTGGAAGGAGGTTGATTTTTTTTTTTAGAAGCGTCACCCAATCACAAAGTTCCTTTCTGGTATTGTGACATCCCGATTTTTTTGCTGTGGAGTATATTCATTCAGAAGCTGCAGTTGAAACACACATGCAGACGGATTGTCAGACCACCTCACAACTTTCATCTGTGTGGGTCACCTCAGCTGTATCGTCAGGTCTGAGCCTAAAATATTCCCAAACAAAACTCCTTCTTGCTCAGATCCGCTGCCAGCGTTTCTGTCCAGCTGCTTGTATCATGACTGACTTCTGTGCACTATTGTAGGTCATGTTAAAGTATTTCTGTCTCAGGTTAAAAGGAAAAGGAGCGCATATCTACAACAGTGGAATACCTTAATATATTAATATAATTAGCCAATTTAAAAAGAGATATCCATTTGACCTTTTTTCGGAAAAACGGTCGTATTTTCCATTTTTGTGCTGTTTATTCATCACTCTACCAGTGTGTGAAGACCTTCAGAAAGCCTGAATAGTTTTCGCAGACACAGGAAACTATAGTTCACTGAACATGTTATCTCAGAGTAGCAAACATCTAAAGCTTTGTAGAAAATTAATTGTAAAGTGCAAAGGACTTAACAATCTTGAGGCTTTTTCCATAACTGTTTCCTGCTACCACAATGGCTGAAAGGTCGAGGCTGTGTACCATCTGTGGGGTCACCTTTCAAGTATGTGTGGGTTGCTCTAAGAAAAGGACCAAATGTGAGGAAGGTTTCTGTCCCTACTTGGATTGAAGGAAAAAACAACATTCATCTATTTTTTATCTCTGAAAACAAACTGCAGGCAGAACAGGCCGGATGGCAAAACTGATTTCTTGGAAAAACGCTTTAAGAAACATCAATCTGACAAACCTGTCAGCCTTCAAGCTCCGTCACCATCGTCTGATCTCTGCTGCTTCACTGCTGCAAAAACAATACAACTCCCCAAAGTCAGGTTGAAGACAGTCATTTGGCAACATTACAGCAATGGCCCCTAAAATTAGGACAATTTTGGAGAAAATACTTGCGGCTAAAATTACTTAGGAACAACAATGGATTTGCTATTTGTGTCTGGATAGCTTTGTTTTGAATTATGGGCTATTTGCCTCAGGAAACTGCATATGAAGAGACGAGCTCAGCTTTCACAGGATAGAACAAATCTTGTTAATGACTAGTGACAAGGAGAATTTCTTTTGACAAGCAATAGTAATATATTGCAGATGAAATCAATACTAAAGAAATATTTTGAGTTCTAGAGTTGGATTTTGTTGACAGAGCCAGGTAGCTGTTTTATTCTGTTTTCAGTGTCAAGATAAATAAATCTAAACTAAGCTGCTGGCTATAGTTTCGTATTTACCAGTAAGACTCAACAGTGGGTTCATCATGTCACCATGCAAAACTATTGCTTTGAAATTGAGGAAGTTGTTAATATTAAAGAGACCTAGATTGTTTTGTTTTTTTATTAAGTAGCACCATGTAAACAGTTTTGGAAACAATTACGAACCATGAAAATAAAATGCAAATAAGGAAAATGAAACGACTGTTGACAGATGGAAAGAATGAAAACGTATTCTGTTGTGGATTTAGTAGTATGCGTTACTTTTTAGAGCGTTGAGAGTTGGTACTACACATTTCCACATGGATTTTTGTTAATTATACAAGAGTTGTTGAAAAGATATTGAAAGCAAAAGAGTCCATCTGCTTGCAGAACATTTTTGTAGTGTCTAGAACAGTTTAGAAATAAAGACAAAAACCCCAATATACTATCTGAGAATAAGAGCAAGATTCAGATAGTTACTGTATGAAATCAAAGACGAGATAAATGGAAGGGAGATGAGAGAGAGAGAGAGAAATCGGACATATTGTCAGCACATCTTCTCTCTCGACTCTTAAAGTACACTCTGTGCTGTTGCTAGTTTGGGTGCCCATCGATCTCGATAGCTGATTGTAGTCCACTACCTTGGAGCTGTCAAAATTCATGAGGCAATTTGGTAACAATCAAACATCAAACAAATTATGGGCCAAAAACCCCAAAAAGGATTACCAAAGAAAAACCCACCAATCAATGAATAAATAGATGCATGAAATAAAAAGTGCACTAACAAAAGACACAGTCGCTTAATATGCTCAAAGTCCTTAAACAGTTAATGCACGGAACAGCCATGGTGGTTATATGACTGGATTAGGTCATATTTAATATATATGACACAAAAATACAACTTATATTCACTTGTGGTAAACTCTGATGAATATGGCGGACTAAAGGTAAGAAGCAGGTTTAAATCCTTTTTTTCAGAGAACTACTGGAATGCACAAGTTGACATCAGAGTATCCGAGATTTAGATGCAAATAAAAACAGTATCATCCTCTGCTTAACAATAGTCTCCTTTGTGCAGTGTAGATGAAAAATGCTTCACACACTGGCAGTAGATGAATATTATCTGTTGATATCTCCTGCTGTTTTTTTTTTTTTTTTTTTTTACTTCTATACAGAGAAGTGTTAATAAATTGCCGCCTCAAGGCGTGATAATGTGTCAGGTTTCTTTTACCTTGGCACTGGAATGGAAGAAATATGCTTTTACCCCACTTGCAGCGGCAAATGGAGGGACCACCTATGTTGTTTAACTTGGATTCTTTTCAATATGTCAGAAGAACCTTTGACAAAACAGGACATGTACACCGTCATGTCCATGTTTGTTTCTTTTGTGAAAGTCCTCTGGATTTCAGTACAGCTTTGTTTCACAAGATGCAAAACATTTTCAGATTTGTGTGTGTTAAACGCTGCCAAGCACACAGTGACAGGACAACAATACATACAAAAGCTGGAGATTCACATTTGTTGAAAAGATGTTTTCTCTGGTAACTCTGCCTTGGAGAGAACACTGTGGTTTGGGTGAAACCAGATGGTCCTGATCCTTTTTTTTTTTTTATATAACAGTGTATTATACAATACTCTGTACATTTATGTGAACAACCACACACTTAAAGGAAAAAGTACCCAGCTTTTTTTATGTAGATGTCCACTCGGTGTTGATGGTAAATGTAGTCAGCTGAAGCTATAGATTCTTCAATGTTTGCAAAATTGACAGAGAAAGCTGAGTTTTTCTTAATTTTCCTGCTCGCAGAGCCATGTTAGTCATGCCCTTTTAAGGTCTCTCCGTGTCACAGCTACTCAGCAACAAAAAGCAACCAGACAATATTGTTCGTGGAGAGAAAAAGACAGGAAAGAAAGTGTTTATTAATTAGGAAGGAACCAAAATTGATCATATACTCTATTGTTAGCGGCTGCTGTAAACATAAACAGTGCAATGAGTAGATAAAAAACGCTTGTATAATGTTTCCGTGTATCACCATCCACGTCCACTTTGTTGGCCAAAACCAACGTAAGGTGACAAAAGCACTCACACTTCATGGCCATCTGCCCTCTCTGCTTTGCTGGTTTTAGTTGTCTTTTCCAGTTTATCATTGGTATCCTGAAGGAGGTCTTCAGAACATCTCTTTCCAAATTAGGAGAAAACTTTCATGTGGCTCTCTCTTAGTTGGCGTCGGTAACAGCATCCAACAAAAACTACCCACGCTAAAATGAATTGAAGCAGAAAAATGTAATTTCTGTTTGCGTCGGAGGATGGCCCCACAAGTCACTGTTTACTCTCTAGTGCTCAGTTTGTTGATGGTGCACAAAGGCCATATCCTCTTGTACAGCTAATGCAGCTACAGCATCATTCTCTCAAGGCAGAATATTTTTTGGCCACATTCTCTCAGCTCAATTAATTATGGCTTAATAACACAATCAGCCAAAACAGTGTAAAATGTATCCTCGTCAATAACATCTTCTTTTGAGATGCCATTTTCGCTTCTGGAAACATAGCTAGTTTCAATCCAAGCAAAGAGAAGGTTTTGTTTTGGCATCTAGAGCGCCCCCTGGTGGCCCAGACAAATTTATGTAGTTCAATGTCCTTTAGTTCTTCCAGCCATCAGCTACATCCCTGCACAGGTTAAATGATGACACTGCAGCCAGAACAACAATCGATTTGACAGCTGCTTCCCAGAGACACACAGAATGTATTGCTTGAGCTGACTACATTTACTATCAAAAATGATTGGACATCTAAATAAAAAAAGTGGCAAATTTTCTGAAGATGCATAACTGAAAGTACCATTATAAAACTGTGATGGTCTGATTCCTGATAAAGAATTCCTAAAACGAAGAGCACCAACTTGAAATTTTGTTAAAACTATATACTCAATGATTTACACAGCTTGGTACTTGCTTGCAGGTGCATAGAAATGTAAACATGCATTCATCCCTCTGCTAATTAAACCCGAGAGTAAATAATGTAAACACTTGCTGGTCGGTAAACTTTCTCCTTTTCACATCGTTTTCTGGTATTCTTACTGTGAGTGTCTTTACCTTGATATCATAATGTGTTTAGAAATATAATCAATCTGCCCATTCGTCCAGTAAAGCCAACATCAAATACATTGTAAACTCAACTGGGAGGAAAACATGACATACATTAGAAAGTATACTGATACAAATATAAACACGAGACTGTTAGCATAGCTTAGCCTAGTGACTTAAAGCAGGAGAAAAAGGTCTTTGTCCAGATAAAACAAAATCCTCATATCAGCACTAATCAACACAAGTTAGCACTGATTTCTTAAACCTGTATAAAACATGTTTGCTCTTTCTAACCTTTTCAGATAGGTTTTTTTCTTCTGTATTCTTTGTCACCTTCTCCACCTTTATCTCCGTCTTCTTAGGCTATCTCTGACAACAAACCTGGTATAGTTTTTCTGAAACAGCTCAGTCTCTGCTCTGCTCTCGTCTTTCCCGCTCCTTTGTCCTCAGGTTGTTGATGCTGACTGGTAATGGCTTCTCCAGACTGAACATCATTCTCAATGTGCTGTGAAACTGCTGGCCAAAGACAACAACTGGCTCCGCAAGCTTCCCAAATGATCACTTTGATTATTGCGATAACCGGTCCTAATGGCTACGAAATGCTCTGGTGTGGAAAACGTTTGGCATCAGGCTGACAGTTTGATCCATGAAGGAGCAGAGGACCCAAATTAATTTGGAACAAGAAGCATTTGTGGTACAGTGACCATGTTTGTTATATTGTTATATTCTTGTGTGTACTTGTTTTAACACCGTACTGCTTCATACAGTTAGATTAATTCACACATGGAAACCCACCAGTGCAACCGTAACCTTGGCCACTGAAATGCCTAAAACTGGAGGTTAAGGGAATTATTCCATCAATGCGAAACTCTTTGAGTGTCATATATTATTCATAGTAACAGCAACTTTGTAAAACTGTGTAATTAACTTTTCTGGTGCACCCATTTTCCAACCTAACGCATTTGTTTCCACTTAAAGGTTGTAGTAGCTTCCAAATACTTTTGGTATTTTCTGTGTGTATTTTTGTAACTGCAGATAGCAATGCCTTTCTGTTGTATTGTATTCTGAGCTGTTAAAGTATCTTTGTGCAAATATTTTGGTGTGGAGAGTTGATCTTCTCCTGCACAATGAAAAGATTACTATTTGAAGAGAGTGCTTATCAGATTGCTTGTTTAGAAAAACCACAAAAGATGTCAGAATGCTCGTCACAGTTTTGGTTGCAAAGATTTCCGGATTCCGCCAACAGGACAACAATGTCTGAACAGTGTGAGAGGAGGGGTTTCAGATGTAAGATCCTAGCATTTGACTGTACATACGCCTCAAGTATGCCGTATGAAATGTAGTGTAAGCTCGATAAGCAGACCTGAAAAAACTTGATACAAAAAGTGATGTTTGCTTCCAAACACCTAGAATATTCAAGTGTGTGATACAATTTCAGGTACGGGGAAGAAAATGTCTTAACTGTTTAGTGCTAGACGGTTAATGTACAGTGGATGAATCAGAGCCTTTTCACTGACAGCTGCCTCCCTGATGTTAATTAAAATGGTGAGACCCAAAAAAAATCAGCTGAAAGATAATAAAATGTTCTGTAGCACTGAGGTGAACTGCATATCTGGGTGATATATCTTGATTGATTTGTCACTACAAGCAAGCCCATGCAGAAATACAGCTTCAGTTGTTAATATAACACTAGAAATACAGCTTCAGTTGTATACCTATACGCCAACCAGTTGAGTTGCAGTTGACCTTCATATAACTGTAGTGAACAATTTGAAGTGATTTTGGTCAATAAACTGATTCTGATAGAACAAAAAGTTGTTGCCCTGACAGAAGACAATGTTTCAAAAATGGATGTTTTTGCAAAGAAGGTACAAATTCAAAAACAAGTATGGTTCACAAAAATTCTCAACATGACAACACAAAAGATCTAAACAATCACCACAATTTAAAGACACTCAAGATGAAAGTCAACAATTCAGTATCCAGCTAAAGGTTGCATGTGGTCACAGTCTCTCCTTCTGTTCATGCCTTATGGCATCGCAGTCGAAAGAATGAGGTAAAAGTTACCTCGACCAGCAAAATGTAATCAGTTTATCTTTAGGTCCAAGTAAACGTCACATTTTAAGAAATTCCCTCAAGGTGTTTCTGAGGTATGGAGACGATGGGACAGAGCCACAGTAAACTTGACCTTTGACAACCAACATCTAATCAGTTCATCCCTGAGACCAAGTGAACGTTTGTGCCAAATTCTTGGAAATTTCACCAAGGTGTCCTTGAAATATCACATTCACAAGAATGGGACTACAACCATGCGTAAGGACAAACAACCCGAAAACAACAAGTGATATCACCAGCAAGAAGGCACACAACTATTGATAAGTGCTCCACTATTAAGTGGAAATAACCTTCCAGTAACAAGATCTCATCCCTTTTATTTATCTACCTTCCTTCTGACCTGAAAACTGTTCATCTGAAGCATGAATTTCATTAATATTCCAATGAAGGTAGTACAGACAGATGTGATCAGATTTGAATTGCACACAATGTGGAATGGTTAAGCAACTCACAGCAAGAGGTGGACATATTGAGCCAGCGCTGGACATATGTGAGTACTTAAATTGTTTCTGGCAGCTCTCTGAGTCCAGCATCTGAAAACAAAACAGCAGAGCAGTGAATGAAAGACTTCATAAAAACATGCTGAATAAGTCCAAGAAGCACTGGGTTGCAAAAGATGAGAACTGAAAAAGGGATTGAATAGCCAACGTGCAAACTCAGAAGTGGGGGATTTATTTTATTTCCACTGGAATTTGACTGGTTCTTCAGGGATTCTCTTCTTTTATAACATCAGCAGAGCAGAGAGGTGATGCTGAGACTTTCTATCCCATTCTTCTCTTCTCTCATCCATCTCTCCTGAGTCCTGCTTAAAAGGCAGCATTCCTCTAACATTGAGCTCAACTCGAATCTGTCTCCATAAACTTTGCACTGTTCTTCAGCCACTCGTCCACCATTCTCAGTCTTTGATGGAGGAAGTTTTATTTAAAAGTTGCGAGTTGTCAGACTTTACATTGAAAGAAAGAGTCCAGGGTGAAATAATGCGCTTCTCACTTTTTAACTGGCTGTTAATTACTCTCCTGCTGACTAAGATGTTCAGAATCATCAACAGCGCCTCCAAGAGAAAACTCAGCAGTCCAGAGTTAAGGCTGACAAGGGAGGCAACTTGTTATTCCCACTCTCCCATTGCACTAATAATTTGGACCCAGCATTCCCATTTCACAACACACTCTTTTCTCTTTATTGACCTGGGAAAGTTTTCTGGGTAGGTATGCAGAGATTCAGTGGGACCCAAAAATGAGGGAGATTTTCTTAAGTGTGGGAAAACCTCATAAATATGTGTGGTGTGGGTCTTCATCATTCATCAGCCACTTCCATATATAGTGGTGTGAAAAAGTGTTTGCCCCCTTCCTGATTTCTTATTGTTTTGCATATCTGTCACACTTAAATGTAATGTTTCAGATCATCAAACACATTTAAATATTAGTCAAAGATAACACAAGTAAACACAAAATGCAGTTTTTAAATGAATGTTTTTATTAGTAAGGGAGAAAAAAAAAATCCAAACCCACATGGCCCTGTGTGAAAAAGTGTTTGCCCCCTAAACCTAATAACTGGTTGGGCCACCCTTAGCAGCAACAACTGCAATCAAGCATTTGCGATAACTTGCAATCAGTCTTTTACAGCTGTGGAGAAATGTTGGCCGACTCATCTTTGCAGAGTTGTTGTAATTCAGCCACATTGGAGGGTTTTCCAGCACGAACCTCCTTTTTAAGGTCATGCCACAGCATCTCAATAGGATTCAGGTCAGGACTTTGACTAGGCCACTCCAAAGTCTTCATTTTGTTTTTCTTCAGCCATTCAGAGGTGGACTTGCTGGTGTGTTTTGGATCATTTTCCTGCTGCAGAACCCAAGTTGGCTTCAGCTTGAGGTCATGAACAGATGGCCGGACATTCTCCTTCAGGATTTTTTAGTAGACAGTAGAATTCATGGTTCCATTTATCACAGCAAGTCTTCCAGGTCCTGAAGCATCAAAACAGCCCCAGACCATCACACTACCACCACCATATTTTACTGTTGGTATGATGTTCTTTTTCTGAAATGCGGTGTTACTTTTATGCCAGATGTAATGGGACACACACCTTCCAAAAAGTTCAACTTTTGTCTCGTCAGTCCACAGAGTATTTTCCCAAAAGTCTTGGGGATCATTGAGATGTTTTCTGGCAAAAATGAGATGAGCCTTAATGTTCTTTTTGCTCAGCGGTGGTTTTCATCTTGGAACTCTGCCATGCGGGCCATTTTTTCCCAGTCTCTTTCTTATGGTGGAGTCATGAACACTGACCTTAACTGAGGCAAGTGAGGCCTGCAGTTCTTTGGATGTTGTTGTGAGGTCTTCTGTGACCTCTTGGATGAGTCGTCGCTGCGCTCTTGGGGTAATTTTGGTCAGCCGGCCACTCCTGGGAAGGTTCACCGCTGCTCCATGTTTTCTCCATTTGTGGATAATGGCTCTCACTGTGGTTTGCTGGAGTCCCAAAGCTTTAGAAATGGCTTTATGACATTTTCCAGACTGATAAGATCTCAAATTACTTTTGTTCTAATTTGTTCATGAATTTCTTTGGATCTTGGCATGATGTCTATCTTTTGAGGATCTTTTGGTCTACTTCACTTTGTCAGGCAGGTCCTATTGAAGTGATTTCTGGATTGAGAACAGGTGTGGCTAGAGAAATTGAACTCAGGTGATAAACCACAGTTAAGTTATGTTTTAACAGGAGGGGGCAAACACTTTTTCACACAGGGCCATGTGGGTTTGGATTTTTTTTTCTCCCTTAATAATAAAAACCTAACATTTAAGTGTGACAGACATGCAAAAAAATTGGAAATCAGGAAGGGGGCAAACGCTTTTTCACACCACTGTATATATGTGTGTGTGTGTGTGTGTGTGTGTGTGTGTGTGTGTGTGTGTGTGTGTGTGTGTGTGTGTGTGTGTGTATATATATATATATATGTATTTAAACGTGCATCAGGGTGATTTTGACAGTAAATGTCTGTCTCGCAAGGACAACTATTGGTTTCCATTAGTCGTAGCCTCCACCAGGGGAGATCTGCAAGCATGGACGGGGGAAACAAGGCCCAGGTGATGACAGACTCATCAGGAGGCTTCGGCAGAGGTCTCAGGGAGAAAACAAGGAACAAATATTTGAATTGAGCAGCAAAATCCAATTCAACAGTCAGGTAAAGCCCTAGTTTTGAATTCTGCTATAGTTTGAAACACAAAGGTTTCTTATCTCTTTAGAACAAAAAAAAACCATGATAAACACTTTCATGTTCTTTTTTAACCCCACACTGCAACTGTTCACCACCTGAGGCAATGAAAGATCAGATCAAAAAGCTGATGCCATGTCATATTAATTAACTCATCTGTCGGTTTTTCATGATTTTTGTTATTTTAATGCTATACAGTTTTGAGATTTCCAATATGTAACTTAGATATACAAGAATAAAATCCTATGGCTAAACTTCCAGAGTTATCTTCCCTTTTTCTTCCTCGCGGCACTTTCATATGGAATTTTTTTGTCTTTTCAGAGGAAAGCACAAAGTCAAAGTTCTGCTTCTGATCGTGTGCGGCTTGTTTTTTTTAGTTACTCCCATCTGATGAGGTCATCAGTCTGCGTCAGGATGGCGGCGCGCTGGGTGCCGTCCCGCAGCTGTGCAGCATCAGGCTGGAAATCCCCTCATCCTCAGTCCTGGGCCGCCGAGTGTGTACATACGGACACGACAGTCAGTGTGTGGGGAGGTGTGTGTGTGTGTGTGTGTGTGTGTGTGTGTGTGTGTGTGTGTGTGTGTGTGTGTGTGTGTGTGTGTGTGTGTGTGAGAGGCTGATTATGCCTGTTGAGTTTGGCTGCTGGTGTGTGTATTTAGGTGCTTGCTTTTGTGGATGAGGCATTTGTGAGTGTTTTATTTTGAGTGAGTGAGCGTGTGTGTTGGTATGTTTGTGTGTGTAGGTGGATGGTTTGAATTCTGGATTCTTGCAGCACATATGGGCCCAGCATGTGGTTGTGTGTGGCCTGCTGAGAGGAGGCGTGTGGCATGAAATGTGTGTGTTAAATGGAGAGAGGAGACGGACCAAAAGAATACAAAGCCGGTGTGTGGTAACTTTCATAACTGTTATCTTTTTCTACCTCCCTGTGTGTGTGTGTGTGTGTGTGTGTGTGTGTGTGTGTGTGTGTGTGTGTGTGTGTGTGTGTGTGTGTGTGTGTGTGTGTGTGAGTGAGAGAGAGAGAGAGAGAGAGACAGAGAGGGGAGTGGATGGAGAGAAAATGAGGACAAGGCCCGTTGGTATAATAAACTTCCTTCTTTCCCTCCATCGTTCTTATCATTCTCAGTTTCACCCCGGCGCCCCCACACACGTTCATACGCTGGCTCAATATTTACACTCGGATCTACAGCGTCAGTTTTCCCTCTTTTTCCTCCCTCATCTCCTTATCTCCCTGCTTCAATCCCCCTCACTCTCCTCCTGTTCCTTCACTTTTGCCCTTGTTTTCTGTTCTCCCTGTAAACCTCGGTACACTCCCCTGGAAAGCTGTCCCACTCCCCTTGAGCTCTCGACGCCCACACTTTCCCCACTGCTTGTTCACACAGAAACTCTCCATGCTCGCTCTCTCAAATCCACATGACCAGCACCATTTGTCTCTAGTTAAAGCTGTTGGCTTCTCTGCTGCTCGTGTCAACCACCTCTCTCTGGGTGATTCAGCACAGCTGATGAATGGTGGAGTGACTGTCAAAATCCAGAAAAGATGCAGGGCTAATGCAGGATGTTGTCTTTCAAATTCAAATTTGTTTTTCAAGTGGCAATCGACAAGAGTCATGTTTTTTTTGTCATTTCATCCCCCAATTTTTTTGTGTGCCAAACTCTTCTTGTTTGTCTTCTTGTAACACTGTGCCTCCCATTAGCCACCACTTGTCAATCAAACAGCGTGGGTGGTAATGGGACATTGTTCCTCAGTTTGAGTAGTTGTTAGAAGATCCTTGTCTGAAAAGCCATCGTGGCGTAGTTGCGCGTTTACTTCCAAATATGCACATGCAAAATATTCAAAATTCACATTAAACCATAGGTTTTTATGCCATGCATTTACAGTCCTGCAGCAGAATCTTAGCTGTTCTTGCCATGTTGTTCTTAAAGGATACCTTAGGCTACTCAAAGGGGAAAGTATTTTTGCCATGCTGGTGGAACAATAATAAATTATATCCAAAAGTTTTTAACAAAGCACAAATGCCGGTACATAGATGGATTGTGGTCAAAAATAGTTTCAAAAACCATGTTGTGAGGTCAAAATGTACTGATAGTGAAATTATATACTGATGGTATAAATGATGGTGTATCATAAATACGTGTTTTAATGATTGTTTTTGTACATCAAGTGTATTTTTACACTTCACTTCCCAGCAGGCTTTGGGTGATACACACAGGAAGTGTAATGTTGCCATGAAGTCAGTGAGATACCTTTAAATGGTAATTTTAATTACCAATACTGGATCCCCACGCAATTCAACATCTTCCCTCAGACACTCTGCCTGGTCAATTCAATTTACTTTTATTTATGTAATCCCAATTCAAAGAACACGTCATCTAAAGGCCCTTTATAGTAAGGTCAAGACCTTACAGTATTACAGTAGAGAACAAACCCAAAGTTCCCTCTTCATCAGGTACTTGGTGACAGCAGGAAGAAAACCTGCAACTCTGAATACTTCAATGTTCTAAACTTTAGTTTGTCATGTAGGCATCTGTAAATCACACTTTTTTTCTATAATTTCAGTACAGCTTTATATATCCATTTTTTTCTGCCTGCGAACAGTAGAGCTGGTTTTGGATTCAGTTGAGCTACTTGGAAACTATATGCACTGTATGTAGAGATCTATATGTAGAGCAAGCATGTCACTCATTCATTTCCTTTTTCAAACTCTATAATTGGAAACAGTGCTCCTGTCTCACTCTTATTTCTCTCCCCGTTATTCCCCCATCTCTTTCAGTTTTCACCTCTGCACCACTCACCGAAGTTTCCTGCTGAACGTCTTGTAGTAAAGCATCATAAGTTACTTTTTTTTTTTTTTTTTTTTACAAGCTCCTACTGTCTCATTGCAGAAGAAATTTTTTTCTTTTTTCGTATTTCTCACACTGGCTGTAAAACCTCTGGGTCAAAAAGCAATGTGTAGCCAAACGTCTTGCCTGTTTAGGATTAATTCTTTGCTCAATAAACCACAAAGAAGACAGTACTTGACCCCCAAAACGATACACAGTCACCCTCTGGAATGCTTAGCTGGCTGATGCAGAGGAGCATGCTGAAGAGTGAAATTATGTGAGAGATGGACTTGAGCAAGGCCACGGCTGAGCAGCTTTGGAGAGCCTTCTTATTTGCTCTTTACTCCCTGTTGAATCTGCTCCCTCTTGCTGTGTGGGGCTTAGTACTGGGATATTAATCAATAACAGAGTATTTAATCAAATACTTGATACAAAAATTGTATAATCTTTTTTATTTTTTTTAATTTTTCCTAAGCTGTAAATAATTTTGTTCAGTGCAAGACCAAATCAGTTATACGACTTATAAAAAGTATAGTACAAAAACTTACTTTAAAATGTTGGTACTGTAAAAAGCCTTTTGCAGTTATTATGAAACAAGACAACCAGCATTAAAGGTGCAATATGTAAGACTTTCACTTTAAAACATTCAAACATGAACATAACTTAGCCACAGAATGTGAAGAAATAGCAGTGTTGACGTCTATGTAATGTGTTAGGCTTAAAACACGCAGCGCCCCTAAACACCAATAGATTCCCAGCCTGTCTCATAATACCAACCCACTCCTCAACAGGCGATAGTGAGACATACTGACTTTGTTTGGACAATTTAAAAAGGACCTTTAATGCAGTTAATGACAAAACAAACCAAACAACATTCTAAACGCAGTTAATATTGTGGTTCTTGTGTTTAGTTTTTTGATACAATGATCTCATTAAAAACAAAGATAGCCAAGCTGTAACATAAACTAAACGCATAACCGATCACAAATGCTTTAGTGGATCCACCACGGCGTGAGTACAATAAAACTTTGCAATAATCACTTATAAAAAAAAATGCCAACTATTACCTAAATGCAGGGCCAATATATACAAAATATGACCAAATTGTGAAACTCTAAAAGCTGCACAGAGTGCAGACTGACTGGACACCACTGTGACTCACCATGTCCTTGTAATGTACAAAGTAGTATGAGAAGACTGGTCTTAAATCTTACATATTGCACCTTAAAGGATCCTGTTTTCTCATCCATTAATCCAGAGATGTGAATAATTAAAAACACTACAATGAACACACACAACAGAATGTGATTGCTCCTGAATTCTTTCTGCAACTGTCATCTGCGACCAGAAGAACAAGATTTCTTAATGATTTCACCATCATCAAGTCAGTGTGGGATTGCAGGATGAGACAGTAGACACTGAGACAGCCTAAACTCCCAGAATGATGACAAATGATTTTAGATGTTTGGAACAAGCAACCTGCTACATACCTTAAACAACTGTGCACAAGTGTACCGAGGACAAGTGGTGCTCAGACTAAATACATTCATTTTTTATGTTCCCTGCAATTTATGGCATTATTTGTAGAATCATCCTTTTCAGTACTGTGTACACACACACACACACACACACACACACACACACACACACACACACACACACACACACACACAGTATATGGAAAGGCTCCTCAATAAATCACATAGTAAACACACACACACCCCCTTCGTTATCTGTAGCTATATAAAAGTTGATGCTGATTGGATAGATTTCTGCAGTTGGGTTTGAATTGGTTTATTTACTTGATCTTATTTTATTTATCTGTTTATTTTAGTTTTCAGGCACGGGTATCTTCCCACGATCTGTCTGGGAGGAAGCCAGCAGGATGGAGATCAACGGCTGTCAGAGGGCAGGAGAGAGGAGCACAAGTGTTGCTAATCGTAGTCTCCGTTCAGCCCCTCTTACACACAGAGGCACAGTTCCATCACTTCAGAGGACATTACATTGCCTGACTTACAACCTAACCATGAACACAACTTTTCTCACCTTAACCTAACTTTAGCCTAACCTTTAACCAAGTAGTCACAATATAATAATATACTGTACATTATGGGACTTGCTTTTTGTCCCTAAATGGGAGGCAAGTACCCACACTGTGACCGTGTAGACATGTCCCCACAACATGAGTAATACAAATGTACAGACACCCACATGTAGTTGTAAATCCCATTGACACTGACAGGAAGCCAGTGGATTCATACATTCATCTCTCAGCCAAGTTCTAACTGGCTCCAACTCATCACCCCATTCACATTATGACTAATAACATTTCAACCGTGACTAAAAAAAGACATAATAAATGCTGGAGGAACTAGGAATGCCTCACTTTTAACAAATACAGTATGTGCTGAGCATAAAATGTGTTTTTAATTCTTTAGCTAAAAGTTAACAGATGTTTGACAAGTCATTTCTAATGTAAGGCTTTCCAAGTAAGCATTTCAAGTAAAGGGACACACATTTTAAGTCTAGATACAGTATGCAGTGTTGTTGTTTTTTACTGCATTTTGATCAGTCCATAATTTTAATGCCTTCATCTTTCATGAACTGATAAAAAGCCAGAGGGAAAGGTTGCTTACAGTGCTGGATATAGAACTGAATGCATGAACCTTCCCCGTTGAGGGGAATGAAATGTTGGAAAAATATATATAAATTGTACATTTATCCATTATTTACGTGTTTATTTATTTATTAATAGTTATTCCCACCATCACAGATCATTTTACCATGAACGTTGGCTTGACCTGAACATGGAAAGGAAAGTATTTAAACTAGATAAGAACAAGATTATCAAGAAAACTGTGGTTTCCTCATTTTACTTAGCTTTACTTAACAGGACAGGGCGTCAGTGATGCTTGTTGCTGCTTTTCATAATAAATCTATTGAATTCACATCAATTTCAAGGGATAATATTTTAGATAGCAAATTATTCTGCCCGACATAGCACAATAATAGTATGACAAAATATTGAATTGTGATTGAACCAAGCACTATTGTCCAATGTGATTTCGGCATGAATCAGAAGTTTTTTTTAATCAGAACTTCAAACTCTGTTTACCACCACCAGTCATTTCAAAATGTCAAAATATGTCTTGTCATTTTCTTTATTTACTGATATAGTATATTGTCACATGTTCAGTGCCGAGCAATCTAACTCTATAATTAAGCCTAACCGGAGTTTATTTGTCTGGCAGCAAACCTCAGGGTGACTTTCAGCTTCCTTGTTGTGCTATAGTCCACAGAGGAAACACTTGGATATTTACTGAGGCAGACAGGTTAAGTGCTTCTCTATGTACAGTAGCTAAAGTGGGCCTGGCTAAGAGGGCCGAGATACAAACCACTGGAAACTGACTAAATGTCCACACGTGTTGCTTTTGGAACAAGAAAAACTTGTGGCCAGCTGAGGTACAGGAAAGAGGTCAATTCACCATTTAGTTCAGATCTGACTCAAACTGCTGATCTCATAAGTAGTCAGTGAGATTTAGTCTATTCCTGCCAAGAGGCTGAGCTAACATTTTCTTTTATTTAAACTGTGAATTGAAACCTTTCAAACAAATGTTGGGCAGGGGCACGCGGAAAGTAATTTTACTGGACTCCGCTGACTGTGGAAGTGAAATAAAAAATATAACAGTTTGCATTTAAAAACCAAGCAAAGAGAGCGATCTGATATATGGCAACCAAAATACATTCATTTTTAAATAAATATCTATCATGCCTTGGGTCAGCTCAGACCGACACGTCATTAGTATTGTTTATAGATCTACGAGGGAAAGAAAACAGTGAAAAGTGGGGGAAATTGTGTGGAGAGGATTGGGTGGGTGGAAGGGGCGTCCAAATCCAGAGTGGAGATTTAACATAAAACAGGACAGCATTCGGAACAAAGGAGGAGGATGAGGGAAAGTCCCAAAAGGTGGAGATAAAGAGAGAGGGACAGGCATGAAGGGGTGAGCCAAGGACTGGCCTTGTTATTGTTGGAAAAGGAGAAAGGGAGAAAACGAGTTTCAGAGTGTGTATCAGTGTGGTTGTGTCTATGAATATCTGGATGATTGTCTCACTGACTGCACATTTACCCAGATATCTACGTTCACTGGTATCTGAAAGCACAAGTACTTTGAGCAAATACATTTGTATCCCAGAGAATTCTTGGTACTTGTGAATAGGGTCATTACATTTCTAGACTTTGTCACTGTTTAACTTTACAACCATCTACTGGATTTGAACTTGTACGGCATTTAGTGGGCCAAACGCAATAAGTTGTCATGTTAATGAAAGTGAAAAAATATTTGCGAATCAGATCCAAAACAATTTTTTAGAGGTTCTTCATTTGCTCATGCTACATACCAAGTTTCATGTGAATTATCCAGTAGTTTTTCCATTATCAAACAAAAAATATTTGAATGAAGCTACAGCCGGTTACCTTAGCTTAGCTTAGCTTAGCACAAAGACCAGGAAGCTACAGGGTTTATGGAACATGTGGTCTTTATTATACATACACTTCTGCATTGATGACATTCAATTCAAATACAATTTTCAGTTAACAGCAGGACATATTTACCAAATAACATTTGACCTTACTGGTTATCACCTCATCAATGTGACACTACAAAAGTGTAATCTGTTCTCTTGGGTTCAGGTTAAGCATTTAATGAGGCTTAACAGTGGCAACGACAAATGGGATCTGGTGAATTTGATTTGCTGCAACACATTTTGGTGGGATTGTTTAAATGTATAACTGAAAATCATTTCTCCAAATATGTCAAGACAGGAAAAGATTCATCAACTTAAAGTTTGTGTGTGTGTGTGTGTGTGTGTGTGTGTGTGTGTGTGTGTGTGTGTGTGTGTGTGTGTGTGTGGGTGGGTGTGTGGGTGTAAGAGAGGGTTCAAGCCAGAGAACAACATTGAGCAATCAAGCGAGCTGAGTTAGGATCCAGGCTGTATTTCTCCCTAAGCAGCTAAAAATACCTGTTGGTATGAGAGTGGGCGGTCTGGCGGAGGCGGGTGGTCTCTGCTGCTGATACGGCGGCTGTGCCAGAGCTGCTTTCTCACCAGTGTTGTCTTTCAAATGTTGGCACAGATCCTTAGACGTAGGCCACTGGCCTTTGCTGCTGAATCACTGTAGTGTTGTCCGAAGCCTCTCATAGTGACACTGATGTTTGTCGAGAGCTTCTCCATCAAGGTTCATCACAGAGTCACTTATTACAAATGCCAACATTGTATAATTGTATATTTATGTGCTCTTAAAAATGCCTAACAGTAACAAACTCGGCGGTCTAAAAACCACTAACCAGATACCAGTCAGGTATCTGGTTAGTTGGTCATCACTTTACAAGTCATGAGAGGATACATACACATCGCTCACTTCGCCTGTGCATGACGGCTAACTTGGTGAACTGCAAAAGCTTGCACGCATGGATGTGTTCACAAAACCAGCGTTGACACTGCTACTGCCAGCCCCGTATTGATCTTGGCCATCACTAATAAAATGTTATATTTGTTTATTATAAATTGAGTTTACTCTGGATGACACGTCTCTTGCAGGCAGTGTCGCTGCTTCAATCTGGAAAAATGGGCACCAGAATGAAGAGCAAGAGGTTCTCTGCCTCATATCACTTCGTTGAGCCCCTCCCAGTTACTAATGGTTTTAACAACAAAGCTGGTGTGTGTTCTTGTAATGTCTGACTTACAGGTAAAAGGGGGTGCTGGTTTGGTAAGTTTAGTGCAACAAAACATGTTCTACATAACAGATGATGGAAATTTCAGATGTACTGTAAGAAAATGTCCTTACGTTGTTTGTAGGTTAGTGATAATCCCACAGCGGGGCTCATTCCCTGGCATTATTAATAGTTTGGCACAAATTTGTCATTTTAAGCTACTCTGTAATTGTAGATGTGACACTATCAAATGTAACATCAGAAAGACCCAAATGAGGAAAACACTTACAAATTTTAGAAAAACACTAAAGAAGAGAGAAGAGAAAAAAAAACACGGAAGATTTGAAAGACTCACTAAAGGTTGGTCTCATGTTTGAAACCACAAAACATAACCTCAACAACATCCAAATGGACAAATAAATGCATCAAAGTCATTAGAGGTCTTGCAGTTCTCTGTAAAGGACACTACTGACTGACACTGAGGATGTAAACATTTCTGTACATGACGTGACTGTGGCACCAAACACAACTCGCTGATCTGTTGCCATTGTTTCAGTGAAACCACTAATTGAACCATATCGTGCATTTTGTCTTTATTCATCAAGGGGATGTTGTTTTTCTGCTGAGAAAACACAAACATTCCCAGGAGCACGGCTCGTGTATTTCTTCATGCAGTTACACACACTGGCTCATGGGAGCTTCGCAATCCAGAAACTGTCCCACTGCCTGCTACTGAGTTACAGGATGATCTATTTATCTCGCATTCCTACACATCGTCCCTCAAGCAAACGTCTCCCGAAATCACCCTCCGAGCAAGGTGATCAACAAGTCACTGGAGCTCCATTAATTTTGTCTGGTAAGCAAGCCGGTAAGCTTGTGTTGATGTGTGTAACAGTCAAGCAGCTTCTTGGAGAGGAAAGTGATGTCATCCATCTTGAGAAAGGACCTCATACTTCCTACCTTGTTTTTCTAAGTAACTGTTTCATTAAAAGGTCTTCGAGGTGCTAAGTGCAAGGTGAAAGTTCCACTGGGGAGTAAGGGGGACCTGCACTTTCCATTTTTCCTTCATCACTATTATTGATTCAGATTCAGTTTCTTACTGAATTCTCACTGAATATTTTTAGATAATTTTACACCGTCCTTATTGAGTTAAGCTCAATGAGCAGCTGCAACTCTTGCATGGACTTCTTGGCAGGTTTTCTTTGTCGTATGCTTCGTCTCTCAGGCTACTTGCAGACTTTGGGGTGTCTGAAGGAGTTTGCAGGTTCTCCCTGTGCCTGCGTGGGTTCTCTCCAGGTACTCCGGCTTCCTCCCAGCATCCAAAAACATGCATGTTAGATTAATTGGTGATTCTAAATTTCCCATAGGTGTAAAAACGAACATGCATGGTTGTCTGTTTCTGTCTGTCTTTCTGTGTTTGCCCTGTGGAGGCCTGCCGATCTGTCCAGGGTGTACCCCGCCTTCCCCCAAAGTCAGCTTGGACAGGCTCAAGCCCCCCCCAACCAACGTTTATTTTTTTTCTGAGTCATTAACCAATCACATAATGAGGTATTGTGACATCCCAACTTCTCACTGGGGAACATATTTATTTAGATGCTACACTTGAAGCACACATGCAGAGGGATTTGCCGATCACCCCAACAACTTTCAGGAATCAAGCATAGCACACAGCTTTGTCAACTCCTTCTTTTTCAGATAGGGTGCCTGTCTGTCTGTCCACTTGTTGTATAATGACTGACTTCCGTGCACTACACTACATCACGTTAAAACATCTCCGTGTCAGAAAAAGGAGTGCATATTTATCTTACCTTTTAAAGCATGTATTCTAAATTTAAGTAACAGTTGTAAATAAATTGGGCTATTTCTGAATTTTATAAGTGGCCTCCAGTAGTATAACTAACATTCCAACCTGTCTACGGTGTGAGAGTGTGCATGTGTGAAAGGTGTAGAGTCAGGTATTTTAAATCCAAAGACCAAAAGTCAGACACAAATGAAAAGGGAGTTCCTAGTACAGGTGAGAGGGAAATCCCTGCTGATCACTGAAGCTTATTGTATTCATCCCACAAAGAATCAGGCATTTAATCAGCCAAACCTCTTTAATCCAGGAACCTTCAGGAGAGTACACACCATGAAGGGTTGCACGCACGCATACGCGCACACGTACACGCACAAAGACTGAGCAAGCCATCATGAATTAATCTAAAAAAACATCCACTAAGATTCAATTAATCCTCACAGCTGGAAGCTGATTGGTGCTTTAAATGATGACGTCACAAAAATCTCAGTGTCAACTATTAATATACAGCCTGAGTATTGTACGATATAATCTCAGTTTGTAAACTGATTTTGGCAGATAGTTTACAGAAAGAAATTTGACAACATAAACATTTCACCATGTCTTTCTTGTTGGAATAAAAAAAACACAAGACCAGATTTTGACATGTTTAAAATATCATTTTTCTTTTCTTTACAAAAGCTTTTATTTTCTAATGAACCATGAAAGAACTGCGTAATGTGTTGAAAATAGATTTCAACATAAAAGCAGCAAAAACCATCTAAGTACTGAACCTTTTGTACAAGTGAACAACTTTGCCAATATAACATCTGTGACTCCACAGAGTTCTCATGATGTGGACATGATTATACTTCATGTGTATAAGTATGAACATGACTTAATGTATAAACACACACACAGACCACATGTTTAAACTACACACACATACACACAAACACACACAAACACACACACACACACACACACACACACACACACACACACACACACACACACACACACACACACACACACACACGAATAAGCCCACGCCCGCCAGATGATAGGAGATGAGTCTTTGTGGAGACGAAATTAGCTGTGTCAGTCATAGCAACAGGCCTGTTACCCTGTGAACGCCCAGTAAACACACTAACATACACACACACACAGTCAGTAATCAAAATCTGATCCCAGAATTTTACAGGTGGCTCGAACACAAACTCCTCTATGTGGTGAAAAAGTGTTTTTGTGGGTGCTCCCATACACTGCGTGTTGCATTTTCTGTGCCTGCCATGAGACATATGAGAATGATTGAACTTGGCAGGAAAGGTTAAAGTGAAGAAAAGGTGATGAGAGAGAAAGCTGAGGAAGGTTTACCAAAGAAGGGAAGAAAGATGGGCAGAGTGGAAGAAAGAAGGAGATGAACGGCAGTGAAGGGCAACGGTCACATCTGGTCAGAGTTAGAGCATACGAGTAGAATGAATGGGCCAACAGGAGGTCTCACACACACACACACACACACACACACACACACGCAAGCACACACACACACACACACACACACACGCACACACACACACACACACACACACACACACACACACACACACACACACACACACACACACACACACTTCACACATAAATGGCTTTTCTACAATATTCAAGTTCATTAACAGGCACTGACACATAAGATAAAGAAATCAAGACATATTCATCGTTCACTCCAAACTGCATGACAATAAATAAAGCATGTCATCACATTCCCAGAAGATATTTCAGTTCAGCAGGAGTTCAAACAGAGATTGAGGTCAAGTCTTTGTATATTCTAGGAAACAATAAAACCGACCTCTGAATTAGTCGCCACTTATGAGAAAGACCGGGATAAAACAAAGGAATTTTTCCAAGGCCTTCTCACCAGCGGGTTCCCTGATTATTGTTTAAAGTGTTACTTTTTGGGTTTGTATTGGTGTGTAGAGGCCTGCAGCCACTTGACAGGTTTTATTAGAGAAATGTATTCACATCAAAAAGACACTTCCTTCCCTTTTGGTTTCACACGTTCCTCCCATTTGTCCTGTAACTTTAAGGTTTTAAAAAAAAAATCACTGGATGACATTTGCACTCACTAAAATATTAAAGTTCAAGCTTCCGGTTTTTATGGCTCCATTCCATCAAATGAGTCTGTTGTAAATGTCCAGTGAAAAGTGCTATTAGGTGTAAAAAAACAAAAACACCTACACTACCAAAAACATTAACAATGGCACTAATAAACTACATTTTTTTAAATAAAGGTCATATATTATTTGCCGTCAGCACGGTCAACTGTCTAACATTTTGTGGAAGAAAACATCAAGTGGTCATTCCGTCACACTAGCAAGCTACAAGACCAAAGGAAACCTAATGTTGGCTTGGGTGTGTGTCATTCAGAAAAGATGTGGCCAATCAGAGGAGAGATTCATTAATATCATTAAAGACAGAGAAAAAACAGTCTGTTCTTGGTGGCGCTCCAGAGAGAAGCAGAGGCGAGAGGAAATGTAGAACTATACTGAAATGATTTTTAGAACTTAAAAACTTCAACAGTATCTTCTAATAAACATCAGGACTGTAAATCCGAGAACAGGAAAGAGTATAATATAGCACCTTTTAGTAGTAACCAGGTAAATCTTTGGCTGAACAAATGATCAAACTTCTCCAAACTGAATTTAGGTTAGGTTAGGTTAGGTAGTTACTTTATTAATCCCCGAGGGGACATTTTTTTTTAAATAAAAGGGTATTTTTCAAGCATCCCTTTTCATATTCTTTATGGTGTTGTGTCAGTAACTTTAGTGCCAAAAACATCAAACTCCCACGTGCACGTATGTGCATGCGCAGGAACCGGGACGTTAAATGTAGTCGACATTTGTGCAGGTGGTTCTTGCACGTACTATGAAATATAATCCCGACAGCAGCACTGTATTTTATTAAAGGTTATGTCTCTGCATATATATTCTTCTCCACTTTATCATTTCATCTGCACGAGGCTCTATAAAACCCCTTATGCCTAAAATAAAGAGTGCATGAAGAGCTCACATTCTCACTGAACATTTTTCCGGTTTATATGTAGTAAATGGCAAACACACGTTTTTTTTGTGTGTGTGTACATCGCTTATGTATCTGTCCACTGCTCATTTATCACTGCTGTTATGGTGTTGTGTAGAGAATGAGCTAACAACACAAGAAAGCAACGTTTCATTTCTTTGTGATACAAGAAGATGATCAAATGAATAGAGTCTGTCAGAATGAGACAAATGCAATTAAACACCAAGTGTAAATAACAGCCAATGCAAACACGGCTCTCATCACAGCTTTGAACAAGCTTCGCTCAATCATTTCATCACAAAGCGAGATGCGGAGAGAAGTTTCTTTTTACTCGTTCCCACTCTCAGACTCTGAGCCAGCCTCCTCCTGTTTGCATCCATGTCTCCCTGTCAAGTCATGCACAGACAAAAACACCTGCACACCCTCTGAAGAGAATCGTAAAACATCATCAGCAAACATTTACACCTGAGATAGACACTGTTAAAGCACTGTCATGAATCCCACCTGCGTGTGGTCAGGCCTCAAATGAATCATGCATTATGTGGGCTAAGCAAACAGAAGGATAGCTTGGTAAACACAAGAAGGAGGTGTTGTAAACTCTTCACTGCTCTGTGCTCCAGTTAAAAGCTGTGAGAACTGTTGTGTCCTGGTGTTTATAGCTGACTGGAAAGAGGAAGGGCAGACATTCACCTCACAAACAGGAGGACAAGGAGGGCTTTAAATCTAGTTTGGTTTGGTCACCACGGCAACAAGCAGTGCCAGACAATTTGTTTCACCCACTGACCTCATATACGTAAAAACGGACGTTGTCTCCAGGTCTGAAAAGGGAAGACAATGAGGAAGAGCCTTAAGGTGCAATACCACTGAGGGCCACTCGGGGCTGACTAAAAAAAAAAACCTCTGGCTTCAATAGACTGCCATTAGAAAAGTGTCAAGTTCTCTCATGAAATACAAAGTCAATATAGTTTTTTGGAGAAGTCATGATGGTTTCATTTGCTAAATTGACTCCTTCTGATCAGGGTTCTGGTCCTCCTGAAAATAATCCCACAATAATTTACATAAACATGCCTGGGATGCAGTCAGGTTGCCTGTATAGGCAGACAGGTGTAGTGTCAGTCAGATCTACCACTCACTCCTCCCCAGCTCATCCAAATAAGGTCACTACTGACTCAAAAATACCAAACTCAAGATGTAAAAATGGCTGTTCACAATCATTGGGGTGACATCATGGTCGACTGCCAATTGGCTCCATCAGAAATGGCTAGATTCCACTAAAATGCTGAAACTGGTCACATTAAAACGTGGTTCAGACTAGACACAGCGGAATAATAATGTTGTCGAAGCGAGGGGTATTTTTTACAACCTTAAAAACGCACACCTGTTTTTCATTATATAAGATGAACTGCATCTTGTAACCATAATGATGCATGAAGTAGCAGGGGTTCTGGTGCAGCAAAAATACACCAGAGTCAGCATTAAGTGTGGTAGGAAAATACAATTAAATGAGGGAAAAAATTGTGTTCCAAGCCAAATCTCCTGTTGCTCTCCAAAAGTGGAAATGTACTCCATGTCAGAAGATGTGTGCCATGACTTCAGGGTGACAGGAATCCAACCAAATCTCACATTCCCATCTCTTGATTGCAGCAACAAACCTTTCTACAAGTTGATTGAAGGCAGACCTTGGCAACAGTCCTCAAAGTTTGAGCTGCGACCAAATTACAGTGTAAATGGACAGTCAGAGTTTGAGCTTAAAGACGAAAGCTGTGGGGTTGATTGTACTCTAAATACTTTCATTCTTCCTTTGTTTTCATGCCTTTTCTTTCATCGCTTTGAGTAATTAACATGTTCCCCTCGCGCCCTCCAGTTGCAGAGCCAAAATCATCCACTGCTGGGAGTTGGTGGAATGTGCACTGTATAAACAAATTACAAACTGTGTGTGCGTGTTGTTTTTCTTCCTTCCTCATGGGCAATCATGATAATCAACACTTCTACCATACCAAAGGCCCAGTCAGGCAATATGTTAATGCATGGCGATGACTTTCTTTCTGCTCGGCCACAGCTGTTACAACACCAGAGACAAAATGAAACCTCTGTGTCCGGTGTGCACCACATTTTTCTCCTCTCTTATTTAACAACTCAACATCTGTGCTCTACTTTTGTGTATTTGACATGTTATCACAGACATGTTTGTATCTACTTACTGTATATTCATAAAAACAGATAAACATGTGCACAGGACCGTGCATGTAGGAATGATTGGCAGTTGGATTTTACATTGTTAGCCTGTCTTCATTCATGCTTTTTTTTGTATTCTGTGCTGTCAAATCGAAAATGCTTGCAAAACTTCTCAGTTGATTTAGTTGTTTACTTTATTTTGCATTTGCAAATGCAATGAGTACAGACAGTGGGGCATGTTATGGTTCTCGGGCTGGGTACCATATTTATATACTTTTTTTGGCACCAACTGAACACTGCTTCAGTTCTATCAAAAAATGCCTTGGTATTTGGTACAACATTTTTGTACTTAGCTTATATCCACACAAACATGTTTTTGCTTTAAAACACATCCTTTTACTCTGTTTACACAGGAATAAACCTCATCAGCATAATGAGCCACAGCATTAATATGTCGCCTCGACTTGGAAAGTTTTACCAGGTAGATAAAATGAAAGTTTCAAATGAAGTATCTTAAATCTCACATTAAATCACGTTGTCACTCTTTTCAAACTAAACACACCTGTCTGACTTGTGTGTGTCGGAGTGGCTGGAGGTTTCTCTGTGTGCAACTAGCAAGCTAACGTCTACGAATAGCATGCGAGGCATTTGTAAATTGTAGCATTATGGATACCAGGATGGTATACTCATAACTGTGTGTGTCATGATTGTGAACTCGGTCTCTAGTGTAGCCAAGATATTTGAATCACTTTAGTTTAATAAAGTCAACAATATAATGCTGCTGTTTTCAAAGATTGTTCTGAATTACTTATTTCAACTGTTAACACCAAAATTCACTCATGGATAAAAAAAAAAAAAATACTACCAAAGTCGTGTGGTGCCCTTATAGGCAGCGGAACTCTATAGAAACTATAATTTTCCTGTGTTAAAATATCTTTTGAATACAAGTGCCCAGACGACCTGTCTTAACACCTACCACGCACAAAAGCTCACAACTACCACGTGTCAACACGTCTGCGGATCAGGAACTTCGGCACCTTTTCAATTAGCATTTCTATCGGACAGATGAGGCTTGGTACCAGGATGAAGTGACTGAGGGGGAAGTTAAATGTTATCATCCTCCTGTGCACAATTCTGCATGTTTTCATTCCCTGGGTAATATAAAGTCTGTTTCCACCTCGCATCAACATACCTCCTGGCGAGATCGGATCACAGTTGGCCAACTTTAAGCAGTCTGTTTCAAAATAGCATTAACATGCGTCCTAACTGACCACTTGAGATCGGATCTCACTTCCCCGTTCTATATGAAATGAACGTGTAGGCCACATCGTGAAAATATAGGCTACAAGTAAATAAGTGGAGAACAGGAATTTGAACGTTAGAGCTCCGATGATTCGGGTGCGATGCATTAATTGTTCCAGTGTGTCTCAACTGCAGTGGATCAAGGAAGGGTGCGGCGGCTCTGTCACAGCTGCTGGTCTGATGTGTGTTAGAAATTACACGGGATAAACTAAAAGAAAAAATTAAACCCAGAAGAGGCTTTGGTGAAACAAGCCTAATGTAAGCAACTTGTTTTAAAACACCGCTTAATAGCACGAGTTTGCAGCAGAACTCTCCTGCTTTATGTTCAGTCAAACCTATTCTATAACAGTATTTGAATAAATTTGTTTATATTTGGAAGACAGAACATGATCTATTTTTCTATATATAGCCAACCGTGTGTGCGTATGACCTCTTGCACTATAGCCTACTGATTTCTCTCTTCTGTTCTTTTTGAATGAAATGGAAACCATTGTTGTACCTTTTGTTCTTTCCTCACACAACAATACTTCAATGCTCTTTCTTTCTCCTTCTTACTCGCTCACTCACTAATCTCACAGGTTTACTCAACCGATCACTCATGCACTCCTACATGTCTCTTTTCCCTCCTCCAACTCCATCTTCTTCTGTTTCACTTAACAAGTCCCAAAGCAGCGCAGCAGAGGCGGTGGAAAAATGTCGAAACACCGGGCCTGCGTTCAGAACTCTTTCTCTCCTCCCACCGTCTGTCCTCAAACACAGGCCTCATTTCTCCTGACAACACACAATCACAGCCATGTTTCAAGCCGTTCCCGTGTAACTTAAACACACGTACGCTCCCACTGCGGCTAATTACAGTCTCTGTGATTCCTATGTGCATGTCTCAGGTCGTTTGTGGTCATTTCATGAGTTGACAATACACACGGCCTCGTGTACAGCACACACACACACACACACACACACACACACACACACACACACACACACACACACACACACACACACACACACACACACACACACACACGACAGACGCGAGCCCTGTTCTTCCCCCTGCTGAGGCAGCGGTACTCTGTGTTCACCTTTTCCAGCCGAGACCAGCTGCAAGTCTGGAACCTCACAGGACTGACCAAGACCCGGGGAGACAGAGCGCAGACAGTGGGCGTCCAGTGTGGACCAAGTGAGAGAGCAAGGCAGACAGAAATACACTCAACAAAAATATCAGCCCAACACTTTTGTTTTCTCTCCCATTTGAGTGGAAGTTAAAGATTTAAGACTTTCTGCATCCACACAAAAGGTTTAATTCTCTCCAATTTTGTTCACTCGTGTTAAAAAAAATGTGTTGGTGAGCATTATAAAATGTAGATAAAAGGGAGGAAGTTGATGAAATCTGCTGATTCAATGTTTGCTGGCCCTCAGTGTTTTATAACTGAGGGCTGCTGTTGTGGGTGAAAAGAAAATCAGAGATCAAGAGGAGAGTAAGTGCTGTTCAAAAAGAGCCTCATCTGGATGTACTCATGATGGTCAAAGTGTGAAGCGATGGACCCTTCTCACTCTCGATGGTCGCCACCTTGGCTACGTAGCAGAAGAGGACGGACTACTGACCTATTTACAAACTTTTGAAAAGGGCGATAGAGGCTGAAGCTGTTGAAGTGAACACCGCTCAACTCAAGTTGTACAAAAAAGTTTTCCGTTTGAAGCCATCTGTGAGTTTACTGAGGGCTGAAAACATATTCATTATTCAAATAAAATGACCAAACGTAGCCGACATCTTGGGCTGGTGGTGCATTCACATGTTATATAAAGTGAATTAGTGTCTTCTGATTTGTTACTAGCTAATATAAATTTGCCCTTGAGCAAGGCACCTAGCTCTAACATGGTGAAGTGAAGCTACTCCATGGCCCATGTACAGTAGCTCACAGGTGTGAATGGATTTCACTATAAACATAAAGTCAAACATGAGCGTTTGTGTTTACCCAGTTTGAACTGGACCTCCTTTCTATGACCCTCTCTGTTTCACTCTGTTTACACCACGGTGTCAACATCTGTGTACATTTCACCCAAACAAAATCTGCGCCAAGCTGAGATGAAGGCCGGCATCTGCTGTGACTTTGACAGGAAGAGGGAAAAAGAGCAGGACCCTCTTAACCTCAGCTCATACTGCTCCCAGAGAAACACAGTCTTTGAACAGAGGGAAGCCCACAAGCTTCAAACACTCACACCCTCCATATCAGCTGGTGACATTTAAAGTGGACTTTTAACCCACCCACACACACAGTCACACAAACATGCACACACAACAATGAAGCCACAAGCACCCAGTGTTTGTGTTTTCAGTGACACGGCTTCTAAATAAGTCATAATGCACTGGTAGTCACAGCACCGTCTCAACATTATAGTCATGACAGGCAGATAGAGAAAGAGAAAGTTGCTTTACAGCCTTTACTGACATTTCGTTAAATATGTAGATGTCTGACTGGTTTAACAAAAGGTGAACGTGAGTAAGGTGTAAGTGGGTACAGTAAATGCCACAGTAAAGAAGAATGTAAAAACATTTTATACAAGTATGAGTGTATGATTTTTCTTGGTATGCCCAGTATTTATGAGCAGTACACGAAAGTTGTATTAAAGTCAAACTGAGGTTCAGTTCAATCATCAGACTGGCAGGATTAATGAATAAATGAGAATGTTGTGGAAAAGAGAGCTTACCTATTTCCTTGTAACACAAATGCTTATGAAAGGTTGTAATTATCAAAAATGTACAGATAGCCACATGATTTAATATTTCACATCAGTAATAAAAGAAAAAAAGAAAATATGTATATAAACAAATAGTGAATAATTGACTGAACATTGGCATTAGGAAACAGTAAAAAAAAAAAGGATTAGACTCTAATTAGGATTAGACAGAAGCTGTCCCATGTTAGAAAATGCCTTTATTGTATTTATTCTTGCACACTGAATTAAAATGTGTTTTCAGAATTCCTCTATCATCCACTGCATTGTTCCAATATATTCACATTAGCAGACCAACAGCAGACCAGAGGGATGTTCCTGAGGCCAAGTGATAATAATACACTTGTACATATTAGAGGTAAGTTTGTACACATTATCAGCTTTATTTTGTAATAAGTAAGGTACTCTGTCATCTATTTGATAGAAAGACTTTCAATTCAGCGTTAAAAGTTTGACAATATCTCCCCCTTTTTTTAAAAGGAAAAAAAACAACTTTACATTTTGTTGTTCAGTGTTACTTTCTAATAGATGATGATGTTGTACCGACAGACACTGTAGCTTTCATTGAACAACAGCGTTTTGTCTGAAGTAAATGTAATGTCTGAAACAGAAGGAAAATAACTTTTTGTTGTATCAGCTCGAAATATGAAGTGATGGTCCTCGATTGTGGAGGATTTATGTTCATGTTGATGAACTCCTTCAAAAATGTATTACAGTCTGGGTGTGATCCTTTAATGTGTATTAAATAGGCTGACATTTGACTCCCGTCTTTCAAAAAGCTGTTTTACATCAAACTGGATGTTTGATTACTAGAATGACGTAAAAGGTTGTTTTCCCTTTCATCTGCAGAGTCACCTTAAACAGATGTCTTAGACACTACCTTGTCATTGAATGAGGTAACACAATAGTGACTGACTACTGTAGGAACTGATCGAACTGGTTGTCTGTGGTTATATCCCTGTGAAAAATAACAGCGCAACAGTTAGTGATGCCATACGGTATGACCACTCAACTGATACAGGAGCTGAAAAATGGCTATGAAACACAGTTTTGAATCTTCACAATGTGGCTGTTAACTGCTCAACAATCAGTGACAGAGCCTTCATCTCAGCAGGCAGTAAATGCAAGAAAACCCTCAAACATCTTGCGAATGAAGAATTTTGCATTGATCCACAATTTCAGCAAGCTGATGTCAGAGACTGCAAATTGTCAATACAAGCTTCTGTGAACAAATATGTTCTTACTTTTTCCACAGAGAAATATTATACTGTGGTCTGCTGGGGGAGCAGCATTGGAGCCGGCGACACCAACAGACTTAACAAACTGGTTAAGAAGGCCGGCTCCATCATTGGCTGCGAACTGGACAGCCTGGTTAATACAGATAATGGTGGGGAATTTGAAAAAACATAAGATGAGGAAAATCAGGTTTTTGAATCATTTATTCAACAAAAATATCAATAGATGCAATAGATAGATAGATAGTTACTTTATTAATCCCCAAGGGGAAATTCTTTCGCTACAGCAGCATTTATAGATACAGGAAAGAAATAAAATAACAGTAAAAAAATATTAAATATAAAAATGCACAGTATATACAATAAAATAGAATAAAATAAAATATAATAATTAAATTAAAACTAACTAAACAATAGTGCAAAGGTTTTTTATATATATATTTAAACAACCAAGAAAAACAGACAACCAACGGTATTATTGTTGTGTGATGGATTTGACCAGAGGTGAGTTATTGTACAGTCTGATAGCAGTGGGCAGGAATGATCTCCTGCATCGGTCCCTGTGACAGCGGAGCTGGAGGAGTCTTTTGGAGAAAGTGCTCCTCTGTCCCTGCAGCAGGTGGTGGAGAGGGTGGTCAGGATTATCCAATATGGATAATAGTTTCCTCAGCGTCCTCCTCTCCACCACCTTTTCCGTTTCAAAGAGGATCAAGTGTTTGCTCAAACAAGTATGTCAAAATGCCAACAATTTACTTTTAACGTACATGTAGCCTCCCTGCACTGGCTTCTCCTTAAATGCAAAGTATAATTTAAAATTGTGCTCCTTAGATTATAGGGCCCTTCACAACCAAGCCCCATCTAACATTAAAAATCTCCTGGCACACTATTGTTGGAACAGGACGCTACGTTCCCCGGGGGAACCATTAATTGGTTAAATGTGTTGTGGTCTCTTATTGCATTTTTTTTCCCCCTACGTTTTCATATGGTTGGTCTTTCTGGTTTTTAAAGTGTATCGTGATCATATGACAGTGATCCTATGACATGGTGATCCTTTACTGTAAATAAATACACGTACAGTATTCTCATGGCTGTAGCTTAGTATTAGTTTTGAATACAGCGACTGTACTTGTCTAACTATTCAGGCTGCTGTGAGCAGGCTGTGAGCTGTGTACAAATTCAACCAACCACAGTGGGTTTGCTTCTGTAGTGATAATGTCCCTCCTGTTTGTGTGTGATTTTCAGCTGACGTGAGATTTAGCTAAAATATTGTCTTCGAGTTCATGTACACATTTATTAATGATAAAACTACAATCAGTGGCGCCACTGGAAGTGTTGCTGAGCTTCATTTTTCCCACTAACTGTAACCCATGATGTACGACTACCGCAGACAGAACAAGTCAGAGGTGGGAGGTCATTCTGAGGGTTTACGAGCTTGTCCAAGGCCACATTGCCCTGTACAGCGAGTACCATTCCCACGCTCATGGACTCTCAGCTTATTCCAACCTGACTCGGAGTGAAATTGGTGAAGAAAAATAAATTAAAAACAACATGTAGGCAGCACATAGGTGTAGTGAGAAGCTATGTTGACCTTAAATCCTCTAAGTTGACAACAGTACATATATAGTATATATAGTCCCTGGACATGAGCTGATATGGACACGTCACTGTTGACATGTTGAGTTTATGTCCTTGTCAGCAACTTAAACATGTATACACGCCTGACCACCAAATGACAGAGTTCATGTACCAAAATGAGAAAGTAACTGAAGTGTCTTTTTAGTGGGCACTCTGACACCTTTGTCTTAAATAATCTATTCAGAATAACACAAAGTGACTCTATTTCCATTCCAAGTAATTATAGACCACTTGTCTTTTTGCCCTTGCGTGTTCCTCTAATTAAAGACAAAGTGGGGTCAAACTGAGGAAGATTCCCATCCGTTCTGAGTGCAAGACCACAAAGTGTTGGTTAGACTGGCATGTTGCTTCTTTCGAAGTCCAGTAATTATCACGAGAAAACGGAGGGAAGCCCAAAGCTGAGCGATGGAGTTACTGAAATAGATGGAGGCAAATTTATTTTCTTGAAAAACATGAGGTCTTTCTTTATTTACCCAGAGAGAGTTTTTTTCTTCAAGCATTATAACTCCCAGGCTTTACATGAAGATGAAATCCAAATCCTAACTGGAGACGTGCTAAAGAGCACCAGTTTGTTTTAATCATCCAGTTACCTTGCTCAGACTGTTGCGAGGTAAAATCCCATTTCTTTACTCTTGACTCTTTCACTCCACCTCACAAAGAGACAAGTTCAGCTGACAGGATAAACCTCCAGAAAATACAGCACTTGTTTGAAGGACTATGGGAACAAGAGATCTTTTGGGATTTCACAGTTTGATTCTGAATCAATTCTCTATTCAACAAATACAATCGCTGTTGACATGTTGAGTTTGTGTCCTTGAACTACTTTTAGGCTCCTATTGTAGTCCAGTTTGGAGCAAACTTTTCACTCTTTCATCTTGTAGTCTTTAGTCTGCTAAACAGAAGGATAAAACTTGGCTGTCCTGCTAATTGGTCTGGATGAAGGTCAATGCGTAACTGAACAAAACGTGGAGAAACACATGTGAGAGAAGACAGCTTATTTGTTTGAAAAGTTAATTGCAAAGATTTGGAAGCATGTTACAGTCAGGCCTGGGCAAAACTATTGGGAGAATTATGACATTATTACAAGTAAAAAAGTTTCATAAGTGCTGCACTGCATTGATCAGCTGCTCATTTGTTAGTGCTTGAGTTTGGTGCTCCAGTTCATTTATGTCACTTTCTGGATTAGGCCTTTCAAATTTAACCGTAAGTGGGACAAACAGGAAAATCACAGGCGTCTCGTGGGCCACATAGAATACTTTGTCAATGAATGTGTTGCCTGCCAGACCAGAGTGCAACATGAGGCTGGACTGAGCGAATGGCAGGGCGGAGCAGGTGTCATCATGTCGCAGTGACTTCTGGTGCTAACACACAAGCACATGCGGTTTCCCTGATCCTCGCCATGCTATCCCGTCACCAAGGTTCACCAGTCATGACATCAGTGTTAACAGAATACTTTACTTTCATTTCACAAAGTTAACTTTAAAATTCCAAAATCAAAAATCCAGCCACTTGCTTCACAGAAAAAGTACAAAACTACTTTTGTACGAATATGTTATTTCTTATTCCATCAACATAATGATTCTTACAATGTACAAAAATCTATTTTGGGAATCTGTGAATTGACTCAGAATCATGATTCTTATGTGAAGTGATTTTTTTTTTCAGTCACCACTAATAAGTACTCCCTCTGGAGACATAACAACAACAAATTTATATCCTATTTCTTCATTTAAATGTTCTGCTGCCTAATGCAGCAAGCAGGGGCAGTTTTTTCTCTTAAATGTCTGACTCGGATTCAGAAGATACTGGGAACAGGTTTTCTGGTCATTTTAAGCCAAAGTTCAAGAGTTAAAACCTCCCCCGGTTCCTCTTTGTTTCAGCTCACTGCCTTCACTAAATGCAGCGCGTATCAAAAAGAAAACCCTGAAGCAGAACATTTCATTTCACTCTCATCCATCACAGATTCTAACAAGTACAAATGCATGCGTCTTTCAGACAAATGATTAACTTTCTGCATGTCTTTCGTTGCTTTTGGCTGGATGGTGTTACTTTTTAACAAATGATATTATCCTTCCAGCTCCAGTCAGACTTTTATCGGTTAGCATCTGCTCAATATGGTCCTTTTGTCTATTTTCTTTTTCCCTTTTCCCTCCCAATACTCCAGCAAGAACAGTTGTGTTTCGCTAGACTATCATTATAAATAATGAGTTCTTAATTGACTGTACTGGTTAAATCAAGGCTAAATACATTTTTTTTTTTTAAACAATCCAGAGCAATTGGAACCGAACCCCACCTGCAGCATGGGAACAATCAGAAGGGGATGGGTTGCTTTTCTGCCCCAACAGAACAGTTCTGGCTCGTTACAGAGATGATAAATCAAACAGACCCTATCTGCCCAGCCAGCACAACATTTCTTAGTGTTCTTGCTTTCTTCTCTCTCTATAAGACTGCTGCCAAAAGACATTAAGTCTACTCAATTGTGGAAACATGTCGATCTGCTTAAATGAAGATATTTTGAATGTAGCCAGAGTAATAAAGCAGATTAACTTCAATTTTCATAGAGAGGTAATGACAGTTTATGGAGTTTCACAGGACATAAACAGCAGCTGAAAGGCAAGTAAAACATGGTCGTGAGGAATCCTTCGTTCTGATTGGCTGGACAGTGTGCATTATTTGTGAAGAAACACTCAGTTGACATAGCTGCAGGTTTTCATACATGTTCACCTTAAAGGAGAGGTTAGACATTTTATTTTTACCTTTCTTGCTGACAGATGACAAGATATGAATCTTAGATTTAACTACTTCGGACACAGATACAGAATTAGTATCAGTCTACTCAGTTAACTAACTGTCAAACTACTCCTTTAAGAAACATGCTGCTGCATTTAAGTGTTTGAAAATATCATGACATCAGCAGTAGCAGATAAATGACTAGTACTACTCGTAGACTGTATATAAAAATGGACATAGTCTCTGACTCTGGTAGGGGAGGCTAATGTGGGAGGGCCTTAATGTCCCACTGAAAAAGCATCAAAAAGTTTTGTTTTTTTTCCCACAAGTCTTTATGGTGTCTTTCACTAAATTAACTTCTTCTGAAATTAATTCCATAATTGATTAGATAGTAGAGCTCAAAGACAAGTATGTTTCAAGGTGTTTCAAGGGTTTGATTGACAGGTTGCAGTCAGGGTGTCAGTATAGATGGGTGGACAAAGTGTCCTCAGGTTGTTAGTCAGATTCAACCCTCACTCATCCCCTCCAAAAAAAAACAAGATGGCGACAGCCAAAATACCAGACTTGAGATTGAGGAAACAGCAGCTCACAAATCCATGAGTCTCACTCACTATATGAGATTGATTTATGGTCAATAATGAACCTTAAAGCTTTGAGGCAACATAAATGATAAAGCCTTGAAGTGCCCACATTTTTTTTATTTTAATGTGTAATAATTTATGACAACTGGATAAACTCCGTCCACTTGATAAGGTCATGTGATATGATTGAAAGCTCGAGAACAGCTCCTCAGGAGACCTTTTGTCAACTGCTATTTCCAAAGTCAAGAATAAACTATGAAGATCAGTATTTACTCCAAACTGTGCAATTATGAAAAAAATAGCACACTCCTCAGATGAAAATTGTTCAGTTTCAACATCAAAATGCATGTTTTGACAACCTTGTCTCACAATATGTTTTTTAAGAAGAACATGCGAGACATTTTGAAGGCTAGTGGACGCATTAAGTATTTGGTATGAGGTTACAAGCGGTCCACAACTACATTCAAGTTGAACAATGTTGCACTTTGAACTTCCCGCTTTCTTATATCCTTCTTCTTCAAACGCACGCACGCACGCACGCACGCACGCACGCACGCACGCACGCACGCACGCACACACACACACACACACACACACACACACACACACACACACACACACCTTAAAACAGCAGTCAGATATCCTAGATTTACAATAAGTGGCTGCAGTTAGTAATACTACTTCATGCTGTGCTGGTTGCTGACCGGGCTGCTAACACTATGATTTATAGCACGGGTTGTTTGCCAGTAGGCCGACAAAACCCACCAGAGGAGACTGGCTGCAGGAGAATAAGTGGGTGGGAGAGACGGCAGCGGGGGGGGGGGGGGGGGGGGATTTTCCTGAACTGAATGATTAGTGTGTGCAGTGCAACACAGTCTGATCATCCGCTTTTCTCAGGGACTGCGAGCCAGGTGATATTTTGGTCCTGGCACAAGCAGAGGTGCACGTAGAAGCACACATGCACATGCGTGTGTAGTCGAACAAGCATGTGCCTAAATTCACATGTAGCTGCAGAGATCCATGTTATGACAGTGAAAACCTGTGCAAATGATCGTTAGTTTATTGGTATTAGCTGTGGAGTGAAGCTATATTGAGATGTATAAAGTCTCCAAGATCTAAAAAATAATTTAGTATCTAATTTAATATCATGTGCATACATGATAACTAACAACCACGGCCAGCATGTAATACACCCATTATTCTACTAGAGGATATTATGACAGTATCATCTCCGACGGTCATTTATGCGAGGACATTTTCACACCCAGGGGAGGCAATATGTGGCACTGACACGGTATCCTCTAGTGGACAGATGGGTGTATTTCACACTGTGGCGTAATACTGGGCTGTAAATGAGCAATTAGGGAAGGCAACAAGTGGTCATGTACACATTAGACACACATTAAATGAATTGGTTATTAAGGTGGGATTGTATTTTGCTTGTGTTTGAGGAGTGTACGCTCTTCTGTTTGTTTTTGTCATTGCTTTTATGTGCTGAAACAAATAAAAGTTGAAGCGATAAAAATATGACTACATAAACTTCAGAACACCCTCTGTACTACAAAGTCACCCACTTTGGTTAGAAAGGCTGTGACTATATACATATAATCATAGTTCCTATTGTTGTTTGTGTTTCTCCTATAAATATGACGTCAGCTTTGGTTGAAACCGAAATAAGTAACATGCATGTGAAAACTTCACCGAATGTATTTAAATAACTTACGGTACCTTCTTTATGTGTTTGGTAAAAACATCCATGTAAGAAATTTGATAAGGATGTGAACCATTCATTTCTGCAGTTTAAAAATACTTTAGTAGAGTCTTGAAACTTGTTCTTGCTGTGCAGTTAAATGTAGCAGAAATTTTCTATGAAATCATTTTCATAACGTGCAAAATTACATGGAAATTGTTCTTTACTGAACCCCTAAAAAGGACCATAAATTGTAAAACTGTGTAGCATGACTTTGAAAACTGTCAGTGAAAATTAAAGTAGTAATTTGTGGAGCTTAAACCTGCTATTACTCTGGTATGCTCATCAAGTAACAAAAAAACGTTACATCATTTATGTATTTAGAATTAATTGCATGTATAAAACTCTGTATGTAGTGAAAATACAGTACATTTTAGACACACACAAAGCTACCTCAGTCCATCTCCAAATCATTTCAGCATATTTAGTTTTTGGCTAAACACGTATCCCAGAGGCCGCTGGTTTTTCTATAATAATCACCCGACCACGGGAAACCCGGGATTTCACATTGATATCCTTCTTTTCCACAGCAGACCTATAAATCAACCAAAACCTCAAAATGTATATTTTTTTTTTAGGTAGGCAAATTGGTAGCTGGGTTGAAAGCAAACAGGATCCTCAGTCAGCGTTACAAATCTGAAGGAATTGTCTGACAAACATTACCAGTCATGAGGTCATCCATTTGTGTGCAATATATCATTGTGTTTCTAGGGTTGGGTGAGAGCGGGAGAACCGGAGCCAAGTCACAACATCAGCTAAACCTCCATGGATTGATATAGAACGACCATATGGAAGACATTTGGTAATCTGGTAATCTGAAACTAAATCTGGGGTCAGCCTTTTAATAGGTGGAGAGGTAAGGAACGTCTCCTTGACCCCTTGAGATGGACATAAATATGCATGCGTGCGTACACACACACACACACACACACACAGCAGTGTCAGCCCACATGCATGTGGTAGTGATCTGGAACCCTAATTAGCTGTGGATGGGGGTGGAAGGAAGGGGAGGGAGAAATTGGATGAGAGGTTCCTCTGATTGAGGGGAAATGGGAAACAGGCTGGAACCAATGTTACCCTTTAGCCACACACACACACACACACACACACACACACACACACACACACACACGCATGCGCACTCACACACAATGATGGTCACTGGGTCAGCGATGAAATATCTGAGTTGGCCCACTGCTGGGTGCAGATCTATCCCCTGTGATTATGGCCTCCAGTCTCTAGATGCCAATATCCGCTGGTTTAAAGTGAATTTGGAGGCTGTGATCACAGAATGAGTCACTGACTAGTCTGATTTGGATTACTCACTCTTCCCTTCACTTCTGCAGACCCAAAGCACACAGATGACTTGTGTCATAAACCAGATCTCAAACCTTTTGTTTGACACTTTTATTGAGAGAAATTGCATGAAATAAGGAGGTAAAGGTCAGACCTGAATGTGGCAGGAGGATGGCAGCGAGGCCTCGAGGGCGGTAGGTGAGTAGAACCAGGTTCCAGCTCCACGTAAGGAAGTATCCATCGTGATGAAGTGTCTGTGTGCATTACAGTGATGCCTCCCAGCTGTGTGCATGTTGCTCCGCAGCCAGCCATGTGTGTTGTGTGCCTGGATGGTGTAACAGAGACTCACGTTAGCACACCAAAGCATAAAATCTGGGCAGAAATATATAGCAAAAGGCTTAAAAAGACACAATCATCAAAAGTACAGAACATTATCAAACGCTACAATCTGTATTAGCAAACAGCAGGTTAGTTTAGTTAAGCATGAAGCTTGGAAACACGAGGATACTTCAACACGTATACAAGTCTCCCTCTCCTGCTAGTGCTCATGCTGTTGTCCTACATCAGTGACTTGAGGCTGACAGTCAAGATGAGAGATTGAGGGAGTCAAACTACCAAGAAAATGTTTTTAGAAAAAAATTGGCAAGAAATTTCTGCAAAATAGCAAAATAAAAAATAATTTGATTTAAATGTTTTTTATTAAAGAGTGTTTTAATTATTCTGAAATTATATCTTGCATTTAGAATGTAATTTTTTTTTTTTTCAAAATATGAAGTATCAATGAAACGTAATGTCACAAAAAATGTACTGTATGGCCTGCAGTCCTCCATCCAGATCAATTTTTGTCACTTCATAGAAAATAATTTGGACACCTCTGGTTTACATGTACTTGGTGTTTGCTGGCTGTCATTCATTCTCCCAGTTCTTCATTCTTAACCGTCCGTTTAACCAGAATGAACTTTTATCACCTCACACATGTTAAAGGCATTTAGGGGAAACACTGAACTTAAAGGAGGTTATTGTTCAGATTTGCGGCTAAAAGGTGGCAATAAAAAATAAAATAAAAATAAAAAATACATCTTTAATTGCAATTATTTGTATAACAATCATCAACTAAAATGTAATGATCCTGAAAGCTCTCGTGTTAAGAATAAAAAAAATAGAAAGCTTAAGAAACATGTTTAGATCCCGCTAACCTCTGCACACCTGGCCAAACACTTTGTTTTTGCTTCAGTTTTAAAAAGTTACAAAAGCGTTTTGCTAAAAGCATAATGACACCAACTGCATTTCTAATGTACGAGCTATCAGCAGAGCCGCTATAAGAGATAAAGTCATCGTGATTTGTAAATCCACATCCAGATAGAAATTCCTGTTTTAGTTTTTCTCTTGTTAAATGGATCGTTCTGTACAACATTGAATTCCCTTTAATTGACTTCGGTGAAGTCCGTCTGAGAAAACAAAACAACCTGTCACTTAATCGTGTTGTAAAGGTCTTTGTTGTCTTGTTAAATGGATTATTCACCATCCAGGTCTCACCCTCTGCCCTGCTCGCTTCCAGGGACGAGGAACCTTGGCCCCATCTATAACATTCAAGTGTCCTCCATCAGACCCAGTGAACCCACTGGGAACAAAGCAGACAAATCCCAGGCTTAGTGCTCTCCACGTAAAACAAAAGCCAGTTCCCAGTGGACAGAGCAGAATAATCCTGGTAAACCAGGCTTAGGATGGGTTGCTTCCAGGCATGGAGGGTCCTAAATCTCTCACACGGTCACCAGCTGGGTGATAAACTCCCATACATGTGTGCTCTCTAATGCAGGCAGGGCTTCCTGTCACAAAGAGGCAGCTATAATGTTGCACTCAATCACCGTCTTTTTGCTCACACAGACAGCATTCTTCTGCTCTAAATATAATTATCCATCAGCCTGCAATAGTTGCACAAGGGGACCCCACAACTCCAATTACCTGCCACACTCTGCTTTTGACCTTTTTCTATCTCCCCGTGAGAAGATGTGAGGCTGTTTGTAGTGTAATGCTAAAAGGAAAAGTCAATTAGGACTCCCCATGATGCCTTCTTACTTTTCCCAGTTACTCCCAGCAACCACATGTCAATCACACATGATTGGCAGATGGGAGCTTTTATGTGTTTGTATAGCTGCGGGTCTGTATAGCTTTAGGCATTTATGGCCACACAAGGTCAAATAATGTCTTTAGGTTGGACGTTCTGTACAACATTGAATTCCCTTTAATTGACTTTAGTGAAGTCTGTCTGAGAAAAAAAAAACAACAACCTGTCACTTAATCGTGTTGTAAAGGTCTTTGTTGTCTGTTGTTCACATTCAACATTTAACATAATATATAGCTGTGAATACCAAGCTGTAGGGTGAAAGGCTTGTACCTACTAACTGTCAGCCTTTCAGGAACTTCCTTTGAGCTCGACATGTCAGTTTTGAAAGCCCAAAAAGATCAAATGTTATTTATTCCCTCAGATGAACATGTATTCCGTTAAATAACAGCTACATCGTAAAAAAAATATAGGTAAAAATGGGAAACATACAAATCTTACAGTCACAACAAATTCTTACAAATGTTTCAGAATAAAAGCCTTTTAGAAGGTTTCTGTACTTTGAAACCATATAGAGAGCTTTTAAGTTGAAGCAGATACAGGAAGTTGAATCTGTATTAATTCAAAAGAAGTCCAAACAAACAAACTAAAAAAAGGTGGTAGAGTATTTCTTTCAAAATGCAGCCTCAACCAAAAATATGAATAACTAACTGGAAGTGTGCGTGAACATAAGATGCATGCTTGAGTTGAATTATAAATTACCAAAACGATTTAGATTTGGTGAATCACGACTGTGACCCACTGCTAACCTGTGTTATGACAAGATGACACGCTGCACTGCTTCTTTTTGCATTACGGAGCTTAACGGGCTGAGGCGAACTTAACAGCGGGAGCACAGGGAGTTTAGCATGCTAACCTGCAGAGGCAAGTGTCAGTCATTTGGTGTGCATCGTGAACTTATTCAAATTGTAAAATTAAGAACTTTAAATAACTGCACATCTGTTTGCCAGACACACAACCATTCAAATCCATCAATGACACGTTAAATTTGAATTCAATTATGGCTTCAATTTTTCAGGGTTTCAGGGAACAGTAGCAGGATGTGATATCTGCCCAATGTATAGGTCTCACCAACATTTAGAGTGAAGAGTTTTCTCATGATCTTTTTGTTTTGATGAGCTTATTTAACGGTCATTTCTGCATATAAGAGAGCCCGAGCTGCATTGTTTGTCTAGAAACATGATCACCACAGAGCACAAAGGGATAATGGACAGAGTAGAGCTACAACATGTAATGATGAGGAAGATGAAATATGCAAGAACCCATTCATTGTGGCACACCCTACTGTAATTAGTGAACACATTATAAGTGAGTTACACTTATCATGACATCATAACTACTGGGTGGTAAGTTATGAAACCTAAAGCTCTGTGAAAGGAAAGGAGGAAACTCAGGCAGCCTTTCCTGAACTTTCAATCCACTTCCTGATGTGATGTCATCATGACTCAAATTTGTTTTTTAAAAAAAGCTATATTTATCAAGGTTTATCTTTTTTTAGCTACCACGTGGCTCCTGCCCTCCACTTCCTACTTTAGGCTTTTGACACTCTGACCGCCATCTACTTGATGTTTACCTGTAAAGTTTATCTGGTGTGAAACTTTGGACAATAAGATGCCGATTAGAAAAGAGAAGCGTCTCTGGATCAGTGGAGGACAAAGTCAAGTATGATCTTATCTGCCGAGTAACACTGAATACCAGCTTGTAAATACAAATTTAGGGATTTTTGTGTACTCCGTAATGTCTTACTGCTTACACACCAGGGAGTCGTGTCCATATCATATTCTAGTTTGATATTTACATGTTTGTAAAAGGAAGAAACGTTTTCTTTTAAACATCATCTGTTTATATGAAGGAAATAGATAAATGTGAAAAAAGTAAGTGATTGCCTACAAACATCTTATTTCTCCAGTATCTTGTAAAATATTTGATATACAGTTTATACATACAAATTTAAATATTGACATTATCTCATCTTTGACTCGATTGCTTTTGTATCAAAATGTCACAACTCATTTAAATGATTGAATATACGGCAGAAATTTTGTGACAAACTCTAAAGGCATTTATTTAAAAAATATATATATATACAATTGTACCCTCTAGAAATCAGATTATGGGGAATTATGGGAATTGACAACTTGCTTTAGAGTCCCTCCACCCAACAGAAGAAAGCCTTAATAATGCTGCTGAAATAATCTGTCCAGATAAATGCTCATTAGAGGAAAGTTGTTTGTGCAACATTACATTGACAATTGCGGTGATCTACAGCGAGCTTTGTTAGCATTTATAATGTGTTATGGTGTGGAAGATATATTACGGACAGATGTTGAAGACAGCCGCAGCCTGTTCTGTAACGCTCTCTGTCTTCATATTATATATTTACTTTCTCCTGAGAGGAACCGCAAGTCCTGTCTGTGAAGCAGAGTTGGAAAACCCCGATCTGAAGTCAGTGTTCCCGACGACCTGCATAAAAGCTTGTTCAGACGCAGGAGGATGAAGTGAGAAGCTCCACACATCAAGCACTCGGAGGTCCAGCTTGCCCAGTGTTGGTGTGATTAAACAGGCAAATACTTTACTGATTCAACATCGCCATCTATTGCTGTTTTTTTAGTATTACAACTGTAATGTTAAAACCTGGCTTCAAAAAAATGATTCTTTAGTGTATTCTTATCTTTTTAAGAGGCAATCACAATAAAGAGAATTTAACAAATAAAAAAAAAATGCTTTTGTTCTAAAGGACTTGTAATGTCCTAATTATTCCCAAGTAAGAAATATATAATTTGATGCCAATTATAACCAATATAGCGACGATGTTCAGAAATAAGACATATAAATAACCCATTAATAATCCAAATTATCAGAAAACATCAGCAAATTATTAAAAAAAGTTAGCCAATTTTACAGTTTATAAATAGTACATTTTCAGAAAGACAGAAAACAATTTTTTTTAACCCAAATAAATATTGTTTTATTTTATGAACAATTTTACTCTTTACATTGGGTGAATTGAATGTTGTCAAACATCTCCCAGTTTTACATGCTGGCCCACAGTGGACTGACTTACTTTAAATGTCAAATAATTGAAAATGTTTCAATACTTATCAATGTGATTATTACCAAATAACAAAGTTCTTTTCAGAAACTTCCGCAATGATTTACATTTATGAGCCAGTTTTTTTTTTTTTTTTTAAGGAAATAATAAAAAAAATGCAGGACCCACAAAAAAAGTGTCGCGAATAAAACAATAAAACGGTCACACTATTATTAGAACCCTACAGTCCATTCAAATTGTTCTCATCCATTCTGCTTTACTCTCTCAGCCCGGTTAAATGTCTATCTGCCATTTTAAAGGCTCATATAAAGAGATAAAGAGTTCATGTCTGTGGATTACGGCTTCAGTTTAAAAAACACAGTAAGCAGGGAGGAGAGCTGGAAGCCGACACTACGCAGCAGTTGCCATCTCGTTTCCTTTCAAGCAGATCTCGAGTCTCACGGCCGTGCACCGCCCGTGGTGATGGGTCGGTGTGTGAAGGTTGACCCGTCGTCTGCACGGCCTGTTTGCCAACCGCAGCGTCACCAATGTGCGACAGCACGGCGGTCCAGTCAGTGGATTTCATCTCTTCTTTTCCAGTCCTGGTTTTTTGCCTGCAAATGTAGGTTAGAAGCCACCCGGCAGATTATACATTTATGTTCATCAAAATAAACTTAAGTTCCAATAAATATCTGTCTATGAGGAGTGAGATGTGTAAAAGTCTGACCTGCAGTTTGAGTGTCAGCTAAACATGTTCTTTAGTTTGGAAAAGAAGCCTCCCTCCTCCTCCTCCTTCTTCTGCTGCTGCTGCTGCTGCTTGTCCTGTCCCTCCTCTGAGCTGCTCGCCTTCGTACCAGAGCCTGAAGCGCTGCTGCCCCCTCCTGGGCAAAAACATGCACCTCGTCAAGTGAGTGCGGAGAGACTGACCATCTGTGACTACAACTTGTGTGTCTGCTGTACATTAGTGTGGAGTGATGTTTTGAGTTGAACGTTCGTCCTGACCTGAAGAAGGACTGACACCGTTGACGGTCCCCGGGACATCCGTCTCGTCCTCTGCATAACTCAGCAGCAGAGAGCGCTGCCGTCGAGTCAACTTCCTGCAAGAAAAACAGACCACAGTCAGCGACACATAAACCGAGTCATGTCATTATTACTAATTCATAAAACTGAATAAATGAGATCAGTATTTTTTCCTGTCTGTGCCCTGCACTGCCAATAAAGTAAAATGCTGGTCTTTTTGAGGCTGTATCATGATTGGAAATTAAAACAATCTTTTCAAGGTAATTTCATACACATTGTTTGTAATTTATTTCCAAAAATGTACATGAAAAATTCATGTTCTACAATAAAAATGATACTGAGACTTGTGGGTCTGAACTGTGCTTCAGTGAACAACAAATTCTAGCAATTATAAAAATGATTGCAAAATTTAAAAAGAAAAAGAACTGAGTTTGAGCAACATGTCACTGCCATTACAAACGAACAAGAGCTGCCAAAACAATCACAGTTATAAGAATGGAGGCTTCAGTAGTGCAGCACAGTTTCATTTTAAAACGCCACAAGTGTTGTGACAAACTGCTTAAATATTAGCCTGCCTCCGGCACATGTAGGCAGGAGAGATTTAAAATGGACAACAGACAACAAGGTCAGCAACTATTCGTACTTTGTTATCGAAGCTTATTTAACCACAATGTGTCAGAGGAGTGATGAATCAGAAAAGGATGCGTCACGACGGTTGAGAACCGATCAGGGAGCTAACATGAGTCAGAAGGTTTCTATTTCTGCCCGACTCAAACAGGGTCAGCAGCGCTTTCATAGGTTTCCGCCGCAGTAGCGTGGAGGCCTTAACATAGCGGAGGTTGTTATTTTCCACGTGGATGCGGCCTCAGAAGACGTGCGTGTGCGAGTCTTACTTGGGCACTCTTATCTTGATGTGGACGTAATGATCGCCGTAGCTGTAGCTGTTCATCCTGCGGATGCCTTTCCCCTGCAGCCGGATCACCTGATCGGTCGGGCAGCTCGGTGGAATCTGACAACACACAGGAGACATTTTGAGACAGAGATTACCGGAAATGCATTTGTGCACTTAGAAGTATCTGATAGATACACCCCGAATACTACATGATATCAGGAACTCGTCTTTACACAGCGGCAAAATGGACGGGCTGAGGAACAGCAGATCCATGTTCGGTCCAAGGTAAGATCGTTTTGTTGTTTTTTTCCTGCGTGGCGTCTGGTTCCGAATGCGGAAAACGCGAACAGGCCGAGGTTTAGAGTGGGTGGATATTTATAGGAGTGTGGCCGGAAGTGGGGGGAGTGGTTGAGGAGTGGTCCCGCTCCTGAAATTCAGATCAAACTTTATCTCCAATATAGGTGTGTTATGGGCGTAATATAAAATAAACCGATCAGAGAGTCATCTTCCATTCCCTTTAGGAGCCAGGTCCATGTGCACCTTGTTCTAATGACACATCTTCCAAGTATTAAAAGAAAAGAAATCCTCTGCAGAGGAAACAGTTCAACTTGTGCGTTGACTGAGCAGATTGATGTTCATATCAATAACCTTCCACTGCAATCTTATTATATCTAATCTGTTGCCTGTTTGTGCTCAGCTGTATGTCCCTGTGTGCGTAACAAGCACGCGGGTGCATTTACAATCTACATAACGTTCCATAAAAACAGCAGTAAAGTACTGCAGCATTCACTTCAGACACAGTTTTTGTTGGTCAGTCACTTTCAGTTGCCTCAAGATGCATCAACAATGTGCCTGAACACACCCCATGTTAAGACCAACACACCCATGGGTGCTCAAGACAGGACATTTGCAATGTAAACAACATGGATGCTGGATGGGAAACTCACACCTGAAGCTGTCTGAATCGAACAGAGACACTTGCATTGCACGTATTGCTGCTGTGCGCTGGGTGGAGGATCGCACCCTACGCATTTTAGATGGAACCCAATCAATATTACAATTAAAACAAAAATCAAAAGAAATTGATATATATATATGTGTGTTTTGGTATTCTAATGGAGAGCATGTGGGATCATTTCTAAGATGACTGCCAAGGAGGTCCAGCCGTGCCACTGACTCACCACTATATTGATGGTTTCATGGAGGCCCTGTGCTGTGGCAGAGCCTCCCAGGATGGCCTGAGCGATGGAGATGAGCACGTCAGAGTGGATGTCTGCTCCACTACGTCTGAACACCGGGCTCCTCTGGACCTGCACATGTCAAACACAACACATCAAACCAGTCAACATCCAACTTCAACATCATACCAGTACATGGCTAGAATTAAATAACTCTTTAATTGCTTTGAAAACAAAACTTACCCTGAATGTAATGAGGATTTCTCTTGTCCCGACTGCCATGCGCACTGTCTGACCATCTTCCACACCTGGGAGGGAAAAAAAAAGCACAGAACATAAGTAATTGTCATGCACATGTTCAAAATCAGAGCCAACAGCAGTCAAAGCACATTTACACACATCGACAATCTGGCACAAAATAAAATATGCTGGCAATTCCTCAGGATCATTCATTCAGCAGCAGCAGCTACACACACTGGAGTTCATTCCTGCATTAACACAGACTGTGAATTTGTCTCTTCCACTTGTGAGGACGAAGACCCACCAGCAGGTACAGGCACAGAGACCGTCTGCCTCTTCTTGGTCTGGCCGGAGCCTCGGCACAGAGCGCAGTGTGTGTTTATGATTGATCCTTTGCCACCACAACGCCTACACGTGGTCCGCATCATGAAAGGACCCGTGTTGACCGACTCCTGCAGGGGGCGACACAGACAACGATGCACAGACTCAGTCCTGAGAGAACTTCTGAAGGTATAAAAGGAGCCTGAAGATGCTCCACAAGTTAAATTATGATGCTAATTATGCTGCTGCCAGGTGTCTGAAACTCACCACGCCCGTGCCGTTGCAGTACCGACACTGAGACACCCTGGTGCCCGGCTCGTTGCCCTTTCCATCACACCTTGGGCAGTTGTCGTCAATGTTCACACTCAGCTCCTTATTCACTCCCTTTGCTGCCTCGGAAAACTTAAGTTCCATCACAAACTGTGGAAAGACGGGAAACTTATTCAGTACAGACCACTGAAATTAGTATTCATATCTCAGTGATCTGCTGTATTTTCAACTAGTTCTTTAAAAACAATAACAATAAAAACTTCTAAATAAGTTTCAAATAATGGTGTATGGTTACAATTCAAAACACGTTGATGCTACAGTGTTGGGATTGGCTGCACACCTCTGGCTTCTGGTTAAACATGCTGTGGATGTCTCCGAAGCCCATGCCTCCTGAAAACTCTCCAAAGATCTTCCTGAAGAGCTCCTCAGGGTCGATGTTGCTCCCCCCGGCCCGGTAGTACTCCTGCTGGCCAGCTCCTGCTCGGTTCGGGTCTAAGCCTGCTGCTCCATACGCGTCATATTGGTTCCTCTTCACCTCGTCACTCAGCACCTCCACACAAAAACAAAAACAAAACAAAAAAAAGCAGCAGAGAAAATAGTTCATTACACATACAGGTCCGAACAACATCATCTGAGGCATCATTCTCCTGCAGCGCGACATAACTGCATTCACTTGGTACCTCGTAGGCTTCAGCCAGCTTGGCAAACTTCTCTTTGGCCTCTGGGTCGTCTGGGTTGGTGTCGGGATGGTACTTCTTTGCCAACTGGAGACAGACAAAAAGATGAGAATGCAAAAAGAGAAAACATTAGATTCAAATGCAACTCCAAAAGTGTCATAAATAAAATCAAGTGTTCCTATATTCACGGTATTTGACCTCAAACCTGTAGATATTTTAACCTCTCGTGTTTTAATACCAAACATTTGACACACTTATTGTCACTTTTCATACTGCGAAAAAGGCCTAAAATAATATCAAGATATTTCAGGAAAGTTCTGCAATATTCTTGACGATACAACTTCAAGAACATACAACTGCAACCAAATTACAGTTTTATACGTCAGCATAAAGGTAACAAGTTGTGTTCAAATATCCAGTAAAAACTAACACAATCATTATATCATACCATTTTAGAAAAGATAGAGATGTTATCATGAGCGATACAATTGTGTGTCAATAGAACAAAGTGTGTCAGAGACCTGGTAGTAAGACTTCTTGATGTCCTTCTGCGAGGCAGTGCGAGAGACGCCCAAGACTTCATAGAAGTCCTGCTTGTTTGTCAGTCTGCTGCTGGAGTGGAAAGAGTGGCAGGCGATGCCATGAGGACATCTCACCCCTGGAGAGAAAGAGGATATAAAAAAAAGAAGACAATTAATCAAGAGGGGGACATCCGTGTATCAGGACATACAGTAAATTATGAAGTGTGTCAACAAGTTACAGAAACCTCAAGATCATAAGTGTACTTCTCTTTGACAACCCTGCAGATATTAACTGCTATTAGTACCGAAAAAGAAGAGTTTTGCACAGAGGAGATGTATCACACTGAATATCCAGCATGGCTTCACCGAGGTGCATTTACAGCAAACTAAAAGAACTCAACTCATTTACCAAACCGCAAATGCTACTCTATCTTTCATAGTGGATCAACAGACAATCAATCTGGCAAGTGTGATGATTGTTTCTGGAGCTGCGGATCTCTGGGGACTTTCACCAAAACAGTCTGTAATGTTTCCTCGAGTGCTGACGATGGAGGTCAGAGGAGAACTTTTTACAAGTTTGCCGAACACAAAAGCAACTGAGACTGCAGAAGTTGATCCTTCGGGCAGACGACAGCAGGAAACCACCCGGGGTCCCACTCCTGTCGGCCGAGGGCGGACATCGGAGACGAAGGTGAGCTCAGCAAACCTGGACAATTGAAGACTGGAGAAACGTGGCCTGGTCTGATGGAGCTCAACTTCTGCTGAAGCTGCAGATGTGGGATCTGGATTTGATGTGAGCTGCCTCGGGGCTGCTGGCGGTGTCACGATGAGAAGAACGTTTTCACGACTCACTTTGGTCCCTTCGATACCAACCAATCGTGGATTTGAAGGCTGCAGCCTGCCTTGAGTACTCTCGCATCCCTTTATTGCACACAGAAGACCATCGTGTACCGTCTTCGTCCAGCAATCACCTCCAACTGGTTTCACGGTCATGACATTGAGCTCGGCGGATGCCCCAGATCTGAATCAGCATGAGCATCTTTGAGACGTGGTTCGTGTTGAGATTTGAAGCGCCGACGTGCGGACCTGGACATGGAGCAGGATCTCTAAGAGTCAGGATAAGTTCAACTCTGACAGTGGACAGACGGACATTTAAACAACGCTGTCGACGCTTCACAAACCAGCTGATGTAAGAGTCTGCAAAATGTGGAGCTGACTGATCTCACCGGTCAGTCCTCTCAATGTCACCCCGCGTGTCCAGGAGCTCCGGCTAACCGCGATCCCTCCCCGGTGTGTCGGTGGGCTCGTCGGTTGACAACCTCCTCCATGTCTGGCGGGGACAAGAAGAAAACAGCTGCTACGACGTGCAGAAGAAACTGATGCTGTTAGCCAGCGTGTAGTCAGCCGGGCTGCCGGGGACGCCATTTCTGCGTCACTACCGGTGTCAGCGGGTCGTGTGGCGGTCTGCGCATGTGCGGGTGGAAACGGAAATTGACACAAAAAAAATTCAAAATAAGAAGATTACATTTTTTGTAAAAGTGCATCAGTGGTCAAAATGTACTTTTTCATATTTACTGTTGTACATGTACGATTTCAATTTGCAATGTACGTATATGTATATGTGTGTATCTACATTAGTTTACTTGTACGAAAACATTTCCGTTTTCAATTACTTTGGTGGAGAAGTAAAGTTGTGGAGTTATGTTGGAAGATACATGATGTCACCAAAATCTGGTGACTAACAAGTAAGTAAATTGTCCTGCCCTAACAATAAACATACAAATTATATGTAACAAAATATGTTCTATAACAATCAAATGCTACTGTCTGTTGTAATGCATCATTAGTAACAAATCAAAAATAGCCTATATAATACTGTCTTGTTGGGTCCACTAATAAACAAGTACATTTTTCTAACAATATGTAAGTCTAGAGGAAGTATACCACAGATATTACTCTGGTGCGAGATTAACCAAATAAGAATTAACATATTGTGCTCTTGAGAGAAAAGTAAAAATCTCTTTGGCACCTCAATACGGACAACAAAGGTCATCAACAGCACTGTGTTGGGTATATCCTTTTAATTTAATACAAACTATGTGTGTTTGTGTCTCACTATGAAGTAGACGCAGACATAAATTGCAGACATACCTGTGAGGTATATGTGCTTTGAGATGAACTTTAAGACATTTTTTTTTTTATCTTAATATCATTGGTTAAGTACAGTATGAGTTAAATACAGTTGTATTGCTGTCGTAAAGAAAGTTATTTTTGTGTGCATTCAGAGACAGTAGATGGCATCCCTGAGCTTGACAGACACAGTTCTCCAACCATTTAGTGCAGTTTATTTCATCGTTCAGAAAGTGATTCCATAGTGCTAATGGATGATGATAGAATAATGCAACAAAAACAACATATTCCAGTCGTTTCCCTGACACATCAGCAGTCAGACTCCATAAAAGTCTCAAAGCTGTGATGGAACATTGAATATTGTGTCCTGGGGTAAGGGTGCAGAGGTCACTGAAAGGGTGGTGGGGTGCGAACAATGTTCCTCTTCATTGATGTCAAGACTGGGTCATGCATGTTTTTACCCCTCATTCAATTAAATTAATAAAATGGCTGAGAACGTTACCTCTTACACATTCGGTCTAAACACTCTCTGCAGGTCTGTATTGCAAATTCAGGTTTGGGAATGATCAGCTACAGTGATGTGAAATTATATTTCTACGTACTACTGTTGTTTTGTAATTTATACAAAATATATTAAGCTTTTTTGGAAAGTATCTTCCACCTTCTCCAACCCTCCTACAGTATATAGAGAGTGCAGCATGTGTATCTTTTAAAACTCTCTAAATATTTTTTTTTCACCAAGACAAAATTATTGTAATAAGAAAAACCGTTTTCATAAAATAAACTCCAATAAAAATGTGTCTTTGGTGTCCCACATTTAAATGCATATTGAAAAGATGGACGAGTAAGGTCATTTATGTGTGAACATTTAATGCTGTTATAAAAGTGTCTTCCTGAATTGAAGCCATCAATCACGGTTCTGTGATGTTTATTTGAGAAGCTAAGCATCAAGTAAAGCAACGTAAGATAAAGCAGGAAACAGTTCTGCAGGATGTTAAGGCTCAACAGATCTCCTTCAGAGCAGCAGTGAAACAAATCACCATCAAACAGAGACTCCTGGGGACAAAGACAATACAATAAATGTCTTTACAAAGTGTATTACAAACTAAAACATACTTCATAGTAGATTCCAGCAATGGAGAAGGCCACAAATCTTGGACCCTCTCACAGTGTCAAGGTTATTGGGTTTAATGTATTTGAGTTATAGTCATACTCATCACTATGTCTCCCTTATTTACTTAACGCCAAGTAAAGAGAGACTGTCTGTTGATGTGGCAGGAAGATGATATGACAGACAAAAGCGGAGGCGAAGGATCAAGAGTTTCAGATCTGGAGTGATGTCGGGGATTTCACCAGGCGAACATGTTGAATGGATGTCAGTGTGTGTGTGTGACCTGATGAAAGAGAAGTTTGCGCTCCCTTTCAATATTTTCTCTCCCTCTTCATCGGCATCCCTCTCTCTCTCATTCCCCGCCGTCTCCAAGGCAACTTGCAAAACAGCATCCCAGCTGTGTGCGTCTGTGTGGAATGTAATACCGGAGGAGGCTGACATTTGCCACTCAGTAATGTAAATATGACTCTGAGCGATGATCCCTATCGCCGTAAAGATGCTCCAACTTCCATATTGACGTGAATAGTTGGTACGTGCATGTGAATGTTGGCCCTCCAAACTCGTATGTTCCCATCTTTTGGGGGATTTGAATCGTTGAACAGTTTGAGCCATTGCTGTGGTAATTCTCTGCTTTTTAATCTCTCCAGCAATGGAGGTGGAGGGTCTGAGGTCAAGTCAGCCAGTCAGCAGGAGGTGGGGCAGGAGTGTCAATCTTGACTCAACTGCTTATGCTCTTCACCCTGCACCTCTACACACGCAGGCTAAAAACCCACGGTGTTGCCATAAAGGTTCAAAGCAGCCGTGCTCGTTGCAAGCCTGTGGTTGTAATTATAGTGTGTTGAGGTTATGAACGATGATAATGGAGCTCCATATATCAGCCCCGCTGTCAGACACCGGCACGGCGACTTCATACCGTGGACCAAAACACAGACACCCGGAGCAAGACAACAGGACTGGCCCAGATCTGGAGCAACATACATTTTTCTTTGCATTTCTTCTGCAGCGACAAGTGAAAATCAGTGTCAACTGGGCTGATCACATCTGGATTGCTGTTATATTACACTCCTTCACTGCACATGTTGCTGTCGGTACTGGTGTTATGGGCCGGGTTGGGTTTGTACAATGCTGTAGTTCCCTTCGCATTTCAGGCTTAAAAACAGGGTTTACACATCAGCATCATTTGATCAGTAATTAGATGTACAATTTAGCTTGTGAAGCGTCAGCCTGCTATCCAAGCGTGTAATACACCTGTTATTCAACTAGAAGATGCATTTTGCCTCATTTTGCAGTTAAAAGTAAGGTGCCTTGAGATTTAGCACCAAAACTACTTGGTTAGGTCCAGAAAAAGATCATGGTTTAGGTCAATATCATAAACTGTATATAAAAGTGGATGCAATTTCCAGGTCTAAAATATGAAGCCAGTGTGGAAGTGCCTCAAACTGAAAATACCCCTAAGGGCCGCTAGGGGTTAGCTCCAAAAAGCATGAGGCTCCACAGACTCCCATTCAAATTGTTTATTGAAATAAGAAGTCAACCAAGTTATAATGGTGTCTTTTACTGAAGTCGTTCCTTGTTGTTAGTTTTCTGGCGGTCCATCTAAAAATAATCCCGTCATTAATAAAAAAAAATTGCCTCAAAAAGTCATGTTTTTGGGGGCGTGTCTGTTTGATTGATGGACATTTAGTGCAGTCAGGTTACGGCTATCGGTGGACGGGACGTAGTATTGTCGGGCTCCCAATCAGATTGAGTCAGATCGTCGTCCTGTGCTGCAGCATCTGATAACAAGAACAAACGGTAAAACAAACGTTTTAAAGGAATCTGTCATTCCTCTTGTGCCAGTCGGTTTATAAAGGCCAGTGTTTATTGGGTTGTCTGGTACTGGTGTCATTTTAAATGCGCATACAATTTAAATATCCTTTGGTTCCAAAAATATACACTGTGACATTTATCTTACCTGCATGTTGCATGAGATTTGCCCCCTGTGAGTCTCACCCTGTCCCCCACAGCTACTGTGACATTTCATGTCACATCAGAGAGCCACATTAAGTGAGAACATGTTATCTTTTTTCTTTCGCTACTCATGGGTGTGTATGTGTCCAGACAGTAAAGTGATCTCACAGGCAGCGGAAACTGAACCTCGCATGTTCATCTTTCAGAAACACACAGCTGCTGATCTAGCTCAAGGGCAGAGCACACAGAACATCAACAGCAAGAGAGTAAGAGAGCGAACAGAAGTCAAACTATATCCAGCATGACACTCCGCACTCCTCTCTGTTATGGAGATGATGCGACTGTTATGGTTACAGACGGTGCTACTGAATTACTGAATGGTCTCACAGTATCTCTCCTTCAGTGTTTATGTGTCGACTCCAATAGAGCCAATAATGACTGTGTCCTTTCCATCAAAACAGAGAATGCAAAATGCAAAATATGTGAGTGCATCTTTAGCAATATTTTTTTTTTAGCTTTTTGTCACTTTTAAAAATTCCACCACTTTCTTTGTTTCTGTGCACTGTTTTCACCTTGACATTTTTTCAGTTTAACATTTTATTCTGTTCAGTCTAAATCCAATTAAACCTGTAATTTGTTTTTAATCAGTCAGGGGCAGAGAAACAAGTTGTTAAAAAAATATTTACATAGCAAACATGGAAGGAATATTTCCATGTCTAGTGGACAAGGAACAACATTGACAACATTAATTTTCACTCAAGTTTCTGTTCCCCTGATGAATATAGACAGATAGATAGATAGATAGATAGATAGATAGATAGATAGATAGATAGATAGATAGATAGATAGATAGATAGATACTTTATTAATCCCACAAGGGCACTTTTTTTTTGCTACAACAGCATTATAGATACAGGAAAGCAATAAAACAACAGTAAAAAATATTAAATATAAAAATGCACAGTATATTCAATAAAATAGAATAAAATAAAATAGAATAGTTAAATTAAATTAAAACTAACTAAATAATAGTGCAAGGATGTAAACAAACAAGAAAACAGACAACCAACGGTGTTATTGTTGTGTGATGGATTGGACCAGAGGTGAGTTATTGTACAGTCTGATAGCAGTGGACAGGAATGATCTCCTGTATCTGTCCTTGTGACAGCAGAGCTGGAAGAGTCTTTTGGAGAAAGTGCTCCTCTGTCCCTGCAGCAGGTGGAGAGGGTGGTCCGGATTATCCAATATGGATAATAGTTTCCTCAGCGTCCTCCTCTCCACCACCTTTTCCAGACTGTCCAGTTCACAGCCAATGATGGAGCCGGCCTTCTTAACCAGTTTGTTAAGTCTGTTGGTGTCGCCAGCTCCAATGCTGCTCCCCCAGCAGACACCCAGGTACTTGTACTCCTCCACCATGTCCACCTCCTCTCCCAGAACTCTCAGCGGTTGTGGAGCCGTCGTCTTTCTTATACACCCGACCACTGCAGAGTCATCAGAGAACTTCTGCAGTCTGCTGCTGCTGCCCGGAGCGAGGCCTGAAATCCCGGGCGAACTTCAGAGAAGACGTCGGGGTTGCAGAGCTGGAGCTAAACTGAAGGCGAAGAGGAGGAGATATAAGCCATCGGTACTGGCGATTTTAATGGGGAACATGAGGTCCTTGGGCAATATGACTGAATATAAGTCCAATATTCACTTTTCTTTATCTCTGTTTTGTCTCAATCCAGTATCATGCCAAAGAGTGTAATAGATCTATTAGTTCACTCGAAGATAAAGTGTCAGAGTCCTCATTTACTTTTCCTTGATGTGAAAAGTAGGTGCCTCAGAATTAGAATTTTCAAGTTTTGGAAAAAAATCATGGGTTAAGTTAGAATAAGTCATTTTACGCAAGTAAATTTACATACATAGGTGTGGTGCTGCTGGAGCCTACAAGTACAACACTCCAATATTTTTTTTTTCCAAGCGAGGAAATAACATATTCACACTTCTCTTTAAATTAATTTAAATTTTTTAAGTGCTTGAGGAGCCAATCATTGCTTAAGTGTGTGACGTGCAAGAGATCCAATAAAACCAAACAGAACGGTCACAGTTGTCATATTGACATTGAAGGTGCTGATTGATGCATGATGTCAACCCGAAGCCTCCTTTTGATCCACTACCGTTTTCCTTGTTAAAGTTATTGTATTACTTGTTCATAGAAATACAGCACTTCCTGTATCTAACTCAAATTAAAAGTCCACTAATATCTCAGTAAACAGAAACACCTCATTTCTTAACAATGCTTTTATTGTGAAACATTTACAGGAACATGTTGTGACTGAAACAGGACGACCAAACTTGAGAGGAGCAATCTAGAACAACCCTTGAAAAATGGCAGGATTTAATTGTTGATTTTAATAAATTAAAGCTATGGAGACACACATTATTGATTACTGCGTGTAAACTTTCCACCATAGGAGTCGTGGTTACACAACCTTAGAAAAAGTATCAACTGAAATGTGCGTGCGCCCATATGTTTGAACACCATATGTTTGTTTTAGTTCCATACAACCACAACTCACCTCCAACCTTGCTTGGATTCAATACGTCTTTGTGTTTTTTCTCATGATTCCCTTAATGGACCTTGGTCATAAATGTGTGTACTTGTCATGCAATATGTGATACTGACACAGTATCCCAGAGGACCAACAGCTTTACACGCTATGGCCTGTCACATTAGATACACTTTTAATATAAAAAATATTGAAAAGAGCAGCTTTAAACTTGTTTACTTTCACAAGCAAGTATTCCTTTTAAGTTTCAAATACATAAGGGTGCTATTTTCCGGAACATTGTTTGACATTTCCCAGACATATTTTGGATGGCGTATCACATTCACTTTCTCCTAAATGTTGGATGAGTTATTATATCCTCCCAACAGCATGTAGGTGGTCTCCTTCTCCATTAGATAACTTATTAATAGAAACCCAGTCCCCCCATGGGAGTACTTAGATTACACTTTCCTGTTCCAGCACTTTGTCTTTCGCTTCATCTGGCTGCCACAGCCCAGCATTTAATGCTAATCAAACAGTGATGACCTCATGTGTTGAATCATGTCATCAAATTACAGGACAAGAGGAACAAAAGCATGAGAAAGGAAACACACTGTGAAAAGTCGAGAGGTTTATATTCCTGGCTTGGCTTGACGTTTTGTCCTGTCAGTATGGTTACTGTGAATGATGGAGACGTTCAAATTGGTTTATGAAACAACAGTAAATTATGTCTTTGTTGGCCATGGCCTGGCCAAGATGTCAGGCCTACAAGTTGATGACTGTTTTTCGATTCATTTCTTGTCAGTGCTGACCCTTATTTTCCTGGGATGAAACTATTTTTAGTTGAAATAACTATGCTGTGGTGCCACTTCACTGAGACTGATAGTAAAGAACGTGTATTATGTAACCACTGTGGTTACTCTTCTGTACTCGCTGGGAGCATCAGAGAGAAAGGCAGTCTTTGTGTGGTTATATTAAGTCACTAATCTGTGGAGTCAAGAGACAGAAGCTTTCTCTGCCCCTGCGGTTCTGTGGCTGCAGTCCTGTTTGGGTGATGGCTGCCATCGGGCTGCTCATAAATGTCTTTGTGGTTACCTCTAATTCTCTTCTTCCCCAATTCAAGCCAGTGTGTGTTTGTTTGGTTGTCTAGCTACCCTTGTGAGGACCAGTTTGAGGTTCTGACACACCTTCAAAGGGCTGTTTGAGGGTTAAGACTTGGTCTTAGTGTTAAGGGTATAATTAGGTTTACGTTAGGTAAAGGTTATGGTTAGGCATTTGATTCTGATGGTTAAAACAAACAAAGGTGTGCTTGTTATTTCATCTTGTGAAGGGATCGTTGCATATGTGGACTATGGTGAACATCCAAAATGTAAAATACAAGTTTTCCTTAAAACAATGATGAAGATGATGATGAAGACTTGTGTGGGTTGCACCATGTTAGTCATGTTAAATACATATCCCCATGTAAAATAAATGCATTGACATTTTTCACAAACCCAGACAGGTGACAGATTTTACTCCACATATGCAACAAGCCCTTCACAAACTGGAATTACACCAATGCACCTGAAGTATCTAAAGATAACCTGTATGTGACCACAACAAAGACCCAGCAGCACTTCCACTTCTTTGTGCAAATGTGTGTTTGTGTTGTGCATACTGGTCAATTCAACTCCTCACATTTTACTTCCAAGTGCCACTACAGGAGTAAAGTGGACGTGTAGCTTATCAAACTTTCAGAAAGTCCTTGTCCTTTCACAGCCGTGCATCATGTTTCATGCTTTTTAGTAACTACAAATACTATTTTATTCTGAGTTTGAGTTTAACCGACCTATATTATGAATCTGAAATAACTGATATTTTTCAACACTTAGGGGGGACAGAAACAAGCTGTAAACACATCACAGACAGATTTACCAGTGCATAACCTGTTAGGAAACAGTTGCTTTTATACACAAGAGTGACACTGGCATTTCTTTGGAGTTTTTGGCACCAGATGAGTCCAATATTTACTCACTTTAGAGCTGTGTTTGGCTCTCCACTTACTCCTGCTTGAAAATAACTGTCTCTTTTGGTGCTAGACAAGTAGAGTGCAGTGTCTTTCTAGAGCTTTTTCACTAAAAGAGATACAGCTGAAAACAATGCTGATGAAAGTCAGCAGACTCTGTACAAAAACCAAAACGATTAGCTGAAAGACACTTTCCAGAACTGAGGAGACTGTGTAATTAGGTCCATTAATACAAGTGACACATTTTATATACAAGTAGGCTTTTAATGCTCTATTAATATGTGTTGTTTTGAAATATTTAATTTTCCATGACCATTGGGGCGTGTTTGTTTCAACACCAACCAATCAAACTATTTTTTAAAGATATGATTATTTTCCCTTAAATAAAAATAGACTCTTTAACTACAATGAATGAGAGCCTTTGTGCTGGATTTATGGAAAATCCTTTTTCTCTGCTGAGAACCCCCTTCTTCCCTGTTTCTTTTTTTACCCCTCTATCACTCTACCAAACCTTATCCTGCTCTCAATCTCAGCCCTAAAACCATTCAAACGGCACTGTGACGTCTTGTGGTTGATTGTTCAAAGAGTTTGCCAGTTGGGTTTCAGTCTGAGGAGAATATGTGCGGTAAGATGGTTTCCACAGGGAAAATATTTTCATATTAATTGATAGAAGCTCTCAATGAGCAGAACACACTGCAGTTTTAGTATGTTTTGTGTGTGTGTTGCCTGTTGGTGTATGCTCATGTGTAAGGGAGATGCATGGCATATGAAACCATGTGCAGATCTGGCTGAGGCCACCCACTCTGAAACTGTGGACTGGGCCGTTCCCAGGACTCCGACTCAGCAGGCCAAACCTATCCCGGCCAATTTGGACAGCTCCATCCTGACCCTGGGAACATGCTGTACCTGCACTAATGAACACTCCAGTGTTTTCTCAAGCTGTTTTCATAAGGATTTATAAAACTTCATCAAACAGCTACTTGAAATGCTAAGTTGAGAAAAATCATGTTGGCACCATGTTTGTTTTCAGCGCCACTGTCTGGTATTCAGACATTTTTTGTCCTGGAGCTGCACCACAGTCACTCCACTGAGCTCTGTCTGGGTTGCTGTTCATAATCACACAACACATTTCCATATAACTGCATTTAGAATAGTATAATCTAAGCCCTATGTGAGCAATAATCGAGACCCTGAGTAGCACATAAAAAGCTGGATGGATATACAATACACGACAAACTTTTTTCTATTAGTCAATATTTTGGGAACACTGAGCCTTCTTCAGAAAAGTGATTTTAAAAGTATTTATGCCATGATATGAATAGCTTCCAGTGCAACTTAATAAACTTATATGGAACGGGATGATCAAAAAGTTCAGAGACTGCGAATAGAGTGTGGCACAGTAATGTGCACGGAGCAAGCGGAAGCTATAACCCTCATGAGTAAGTATTCCAAGTTGTTTGATACGTGTTTTTGCGAGCAGGGGTACGTGCATGTTTGGGGTTTCACCATGGACCTGCAACGTGAGCAGCGGGCGCACATCAAAGTTTGTGTCAAATGTTTGGGCAACAGAAAGAAATCACTGTGAGCCAGATCTAATGAGTTGGTGGTGGGGAGCTGCAATTGTCTTGTTGTGGGAGAGAAACTCACCTCTTCAGTGTGCTGAGAGCGGGAGTGTTGTCATGTTGGTGAACCCAAGTGCCATAGCACCACAGCTATGGTGGTTTGCACCAAATGTTTTCCTTCAGATGTCTCAGAACAACACAGCAGAACTCTGTGTTGACAGTCTGACCCTTGGGGACAGATTCATGGTGCACATCCCTGCTAATCTCAAAGAAAACCCACCCACTAATTTTCTATTGCTACCCCCCTGCTCCATGCACATTACTGTGCTGTGCTCTATTCCTGCCAGCAGGAGATAATTTTTGATTGCCCCTATGCAATTTTCAAAATGTAGATACTTAATCCAAATAAATTATGATAAAATATAACAAGCATTTTCATAGCTTTGCAGTAAATAAGTGGGAGACATTCAGTTTGGGAATGCCATAAAGATATCTAATACCAATCCCCCTCTCAAAATCTTAACAAACAATTGAAAATCCCTGAAAAAGTATGAATGAATTTGATGCATTTCATTTGTCATTCATTTCTAATAGATTTGTGAAAGATGTTAATCTAGGGTTTTTCAACATAGATACAGAGTCTTTTCAGCAAGTCACAGCAAGAATCATTGGTACCAAATTTTTCACTCATCACTCCTCTTAGTATCCCAAAGTTGGATGACTTCCATCTGATGATACCTCACATGTCTTGTTACAACAATTTAGTAACACCCTGTCCTTAAAGAGTCTATATAGTCTTGACAGAAGTGGTTTCATTAATCCAAGTACATTTGAAAAGAAATAAACTGCAGCCGACCAACAGTCTTTCAGTTCATCATCATTTTGAAGACTTTAATGCTTAATTATCAGATTTTGCTTTTTTCCCCATGAGTACCTGCCACTTGATGGTGGTCATCTGTACTTATTAGTGTTTATTCTGTTTGTTGGTTTTGTCATAATCAGACTATAAATGCTTCTTGTTCTCAGATATAAAAACTGAAATCCTAATCTTAAAGAGACATCCACATTATTATGCCTTATATATATATATATATATATATATATATATATATAGCCCTTATTGTTGTTAACAGTTTTCTGCATGAAGCCTCGGTGCTGGGTTGACCCACTTCCTTCTGAATCACTGCAGACATTAGTGTTTCATCAGGGTCAACTACTTCCAACCTGTGTAATTTGTAAACGTGTGTGTGTGTGCCTAATTCGCACTAGGTGACCACTCTTATACTTCTAAACATCCATTTCCCAGGAAGTCTCTATCTGCCCCATCAGCTCTGCAACAAAGAGGCCTGTCAGTCGTTCACACCAAAGTCCTGCCTTGAGCTCGGAGCACTGTTGTATCTCACCACCCTGACCTGGTCCAGCCCATCGCTTGTGACCTCCCCTCCCCTTAGGTGACATTTGAACCATGCAGAGCAGTGACCCACCTGAGTGCTGCCTCTGGCTATAGGTAAATGACCACCTCAATGCTGACAGGGGAAGACCTCACTCAAGTCATATCAGATTTGCAATAACCCATGACAAAGAAAAAGATGTAAAATTGTACAAAAAAGTTAAAAACAAAAAGACAAATTGCGAGAAGATGCAGGGTTAAGGCAAGGGTTTCTGGGAATCAGTGTTGTCTCTGTCGCTGTCTCCTCTTCTCTTTCTTCCCTTCTCCCCTCCTCATCACAGCGCGGACCACCAAAGCGCCTTTTATCTTTGGGAAAGGCGTCTGACTTTGATAAGTTCACTCATGAATCGAGCGAGGCTCCATTAGTGCGGGAGTTAGAGATGGATGAAAGATGCCTGCACAGGGGAGGAAGGTGGGAGGGCAAACACGGCTGAAAACACAGGACTTGGCAGGATGTTACTTTCCCTGAGCTGTTTTGTCAACAGGTGAAGATGTAATTGCACACTTGACTAGTGCTGTTCTTGTTGAAGTCTTCCCCAGCCACTGTGAAGAACAGACATTTAAAGAAAAAAAAGACAAGGAGGTTGTCAAGTCAGCCAATTGTGTGTTGATGGGACAACATTTCCCCCTGTCAGTTTGAATTGTTTATGGTGACATGGTTCATACCAACAATTCCTAATGTTTGATCACGTATGAAAAGGTGAAGAGAGACTGACCCCCATTCTCTTAAGCTGCAGAGTGATTAAAAATTAGTAAAATGCACTGAAAAAGAAAAAAAGAAGAAGAAAACACAATCACAAGGTTTTAAATGAAGCAGATTTATCTCCCTCCTGTCTTATTGGACTTTTTTACTCAAATATTTAAAGAGGAACACTCTCAAACACGTTGTCTGTTCTTTGTTACAGGATCAGTCAGCTGTGTTGTGTCTTAATTTTTGCATGCAGTTCAAAGATTTAGCACCTCTATCATACAGTACAAAAAATTATATCAAATCAAAAATGTTGTTCAACATTGTTGATTATGAGTGAACTTTGCGCACAGGTGTCCAATGATTGTTTGAAGGTGATGCTTTTTCACTATCGACATGAATTCATGTTTTCATTTAAATGTAAAAAAAATAATTTTCAAATGTTCCTATCATTGACCAATGAAGCATTAACAGGTATAATGAAGTAGTAACTGCTACTCACTGTATTGCAGGAACGATCATGAGGTTGATAAACATGTCATTTTTACTTACATATTAGAGGTGGGTGGTGAATGTCTTAATGGTGTTTTTCTTTTGGCTACTGTGTGCACAGACATGAAACAGCCTTCAGTGTAAGCAGCTGGATCCCTGAACCTTTGGCCTAAATCAGCCTACAAGAGGAATAGAGTATAAATTATTGTCTGATGTAAAGTGCTGTACAAAGAAAAATAGCCGTAATAAATCCAAATTATACTGCACTGATAAAATGGCAACAGATGTTTGAAGGTAAAGAGGTGAATCGGAGATGAAGGAATTATGGTGAAAATAAAAAGGAGTCGTTTTGGGAGGAAGATGTGATCAGGAGCCAAATGCATGTCAAAGATGGCAGTGATCAGTGGATGAGGAACACTAAATGATAGAGAAATGAAGAATATAAAGAGGACTGTAATCATCAACTGATAAATTGTCAGTGTTGTACATATCTGTCAACCTTAAAACAGAATGGGAGTTTCTGTTTTATCATGTTTTGCCTCATTTAGCTGCCTGAGTGTTAGGCACTAAATATACATGGTTAGGGTCAGATCATGGATGGGTTAAAATAAGTAATTTTACTTAAGTAACATGGCGTATGATCAATCCATCCATTTTGTTTCTGCTTATTCAGGGTCAGGTTGCGGTGCCAACAGGTGGAGCAAGTTTGCCCAGACAGTTTCCTTATTCCCGGCAACATTTCTGAGGTCATCCAAGGTTTTCCCGGACCAGATGACATATATAATCCCTCCAGTTCTGGGTCCTCCCCGGGGTCTCCTCCCAGTTGGGCATGCCCAGAAAACCTCCCACTGACGAATGTTACCTAAGTTAATTACTTTGCGTTATGTATGTTACACAGACTACTTGTTACTCGGATTCTAACTATAGACTGTGTATAAAGGTGGACGTAGCTTCCGGCTCTGAAAAATGAGGCCAATGCGGAAGTGCCTTAAATTGCAATACCACCAAGTGCCGCCAGAGGTTGGCTCCAAAAAGCGCCAGTTTCCATTGACTGAAATTTTTGTATGTCACATGACAACTTTCTTTTAAACTGGTTATACATGCATGTACTTTTCAAGGCGATGCAAAACGTGACACTGACACGGTATCCTTTAGTGGACTGACAGGTGTATTACACACTTTGGCGTGATACCTGGATGAACTTAGGATAAACTTATGCATTCACCCAACACATGTGCTTCTTTTCAGACTGGTCTGGATTGTGCAAATCACCCGGCCCCTGCAGTTAGACACTTCGGTGTTCATGACAAACGTAACACCAGCCACCCTCCAGCTCGCAGCAGCAATAAAATTCCCCGTCTCTGACTGTCTTCTTACTGCTTTACCTCTGCACCTGTAAGCCAACCTGCCACCTTCAAGTGCAGAAGAAGAAGAATGAGGAGAGGAGTCTCTAATATGGCTCTGATCCCGGGTTCACATCTGTGCAGGACTTACTGTGCCAGGCACGGTAGCGACTGAATGCATGACAAGTCAAAACCCGGCAACATCATCCTTCATTCACATGGTCGGCTGGAAATCCCAGCAAAGCCCTCCATAAAATGACCTGTCATCTTCACAGAACCCCCCTCCTTGTTCATTTATCTAAGGTGCTTTTGCTCTCATATTTTATTTATTTATGCAACATGTGTTTCTGGTTTGCGCACAAGTTTTCAACAAAAAATGTGAATGTGGTTTCTTGTGTTTTTCATTCACCTGATACTGAATGAAAGAAAAACTTAAAGCAGCACTATTTTAAGAAGGTTTACTACAAGGGTTTATAAACAAGGGTTTATAAAGTCTACATAATGGATTCATTAACACGACTTACACATTAACCTTTGGAGAGTTGAGAGGTTCTCAATAATCCCTTTGGCTGGTGTACCACATGTCCTGTACATTAGTACTATGATGGTCACTAAAACTGATTCAAATTCCTGTCCAGCTAAAATTACTTAGAATAAATGATTCTGTCTTTTACAATGAAGGTGTTTTTTCATCAAGGACCCTTTGTAGTGTTTGACTGACTGATCATTAAATTGAGTCAGATTTTGATGCTGGCTGCAGTTCAGTGAATCCTTCATGCAGGGCTCAGGCTACATGACATTGACACGAAACTTGATCATTTTACCTCAAATTGTCTGTCAGTTGATGACAACTAGTGTCTCATCTCCACCACTTCTGATGTCCTGACAAAAATAGAGTAGACTTGAAAACTCAAACTTTTGCCATGGTGCAACCCACAGACAGGTCTACAGTACTTCTTTCTTCTTCTTTTAGGGTTTTGTGAACACAGAATGGCTCCTTGGATGGATTTTTTTTGTTTAGATTTAGTTTGTTCTTGTTTACACCTCCTTCCCAGTGAAATCATGCACATTGTGAAAGATGGCAAGGATTGGTCATTAACCAACCCCATGCGTCTCGGCCAAATCCATACATCCCATTATTTATTCCGGCTTTCTAATATCGTGAAGGAACCAGGCAAAGTTTTATTTATTTCATAGACCTTTTATAATGGTACCAATTAGGTTGTTTCTGGGATCCAATGTTTTATTTGATTATTCATTTCATGTTTTACTTTTTTTATGTTATCTGTCGTGGGTTATCTTAAATTCATCAATATTGCAGCCTATTTTTTTACCAGGCCACTATAGAACAAGATATTTTTAATCTCAGTGAGGTTTTCCTTATTTAATATAAAATAGGTTAAATAAATATACACTCGAAATGCACTCCGAAATGAGAAAACAGACATAAACAGTGCACACAGGTGTTGTCTATGAGCACTGTCTCTGAGCGCAGTTAAGAGAACCATGTCCCATTCATAGACAATATAGTAATCAGCATAGACTCTGGGTCTGAAAAGTGTATCCAATGTTGAAGTGCCATAAAGTGTAATACCACTGAGGGCCACCAGAGTCTGGCTCATAAAAAAACAGTCTTCCTTCAATAGAATTCCATTAAAAAAGCATTCGCTTCTCCCAAAAAATAATTGGTCAGCAAATTTCTCTCACAAGTCTTTATGGTGTCATTTGCTTAATTTAAGCTATCTGATCAGTGTTCTGGTGGTCCTTATGAAAATAAGTCCATCATTAATTAGATATTAGGCCACAAAGAGAGGTATATTTGGGGGCTAGCCTGATTTGATTGACATGTCTTGGGTGCAGTCAGATTGCCAGTAAAGGTGAGCATGCAGAGTGTCCTCAGGTTCTCAGTCAGATCAAAAATCAGATCCACCCCTCATCCAAATATGGTCACTTCAGGCACCAAAAAAACCAAAATGGCGACAGCCGTAACCAGTGGGTGATGTCGTGGTCAACTGTCACTTGGTTCCTGCCTTTAGGGTGACAAAAAATGACATGCAACATTTAGTCTCCAACACAAAGTCATGCAACAGTAAATCAGAATTATTTATGGATTGATTGTTAATCAGCTGTCCGGTGTAATAAGAACATGGCACAGAGCAAGGATTACTTGCAATCAATGTAAGCTATATTTACAATTTAAAGTGGTACGAAACTTTCTATATTCTTGTGTTTTAGCAGATGCATTCTCTCTATCACTGTCCTCATTGTCCCTTTCTCCTCCATCTCTCTCTCTTTCTACCCTGCAGGCATGAACACACTTTATGACTGTTCCTCAGAAGTCTCCCGGCCTTAATCCTCGCCGAGCTTAGGAGACAGAGAGACACTTTGCTCTTCGCTTCCCTGCTGTTTGATCCCACATATTGTGCTCTTCTGGTCGGCAGGGAAGAAAAAGGGCAGGACCGGGTGAAAGAGCAAGGTGGAGGAACGAAATGGATGCAGGGCAGAGTGGACAAAGAACAAAGTAGAGGAGAAAGAAAGCGCACCACGGGTTTGCCAATATGAACACAAGACATAAATTCACCGTTGCCAAGATGGATATATTTTTGTTTTGAAGTCAGGGATGATTCGCCTCAATCCCTGGATTGAAGTTTTGATGCTGTTGTTATGTATCGTGTTGAGAGAAGGATGAAGAATAGAAGGAGGGAGGTTTGATATGAATTCCTGTTGGGGAGGACAGCTATATCAAAGCCAGTGGGAAAATATGATTTGTGATGAAATCTGCAAAATATTCCTAAGAATGATATCTCTGCAAGACAGAGGTAGCACTTTGATCTCAGTAAGGAGTGGCTGACAAGATGTTCACAAGATGTTACAAATCAAAGAGGAGGAAAAGAGGGAGGCAGAAGGATTTCATATTTCCCTCCAAATGTTTTGGTGTGTTTGTCTGAAGCATGTTAGAAATTTCCTTGAAATTACCTCATCATGCCGGGAGAGAAATGTGAACGGACAGCGAAATGATGAAAACCATGCATGAAAAGCAAATTTTGTGCAGCGTTGTTCAGGGTTGTGTCTGATTGGTGATGTTTCTATTTCTTTGTCCGGGAAAGACAATACCATACCCCCTCAAATGAGAGCAACTTGAAGGAATCCTGATCCCTGTGGAAAGCAAGCTGGCACCTGACGGCTGGACAAAGCCGAGGTCAGGAGGTTGTGAGTCAAAGGTCAGCAGCAGAGGCCTGATGTGGAAGCAGAAAAGAGGCTGGTGAATCACCTCAGATCATTTTGTCTCCTTCTTATTAACTGTCTAGCTCTTTGGGTGGCAGGAGAGCATCTGTTTCTTTGTTTTTTGGGTAAAGTTGTGACTGATTGATGCAGCGACGTGTTGCTTCAGAGAAGTCAGTTGCATATTTCCTTTCTTTGCCAGTACTTTTTGTTCTGTGCCGGTTAAATTTTTCCTGATTAAGCTACATTTTGTTAAAGAACATCAAGTTCCCTTTTCAACGCTGGCGTTCACTGCCATTGCAGAACCCGTCCTTATGCTGCTATAAACATGCACACATCTGCTGTCAATCCAGTGAGCTTTCTGAAGATCAAACTTACTATCACCAATATGTCAGAGGGCTGTATCACGTTGTGATGGTGGACAGCAACATTGTTGGTGAACACAAATGCTCCAAACACATGTAGAGATGGAAAGCAACATGTGATTATACTCGTGTTGGATAGGCCTTCTGCACGCCACATTCAGAGAGCTGAAAAGGGAGGTTTATGGGTAATAAAGAGGGAAGTCATTGTGGTCTTCGATGGGTCACCGCGTGGCTTCCTCTCTGTTGTCAGACCCTCTTTATGCAGACTTGAATGAAGCCCATTTCATGGCTTCAGTCATGTGATGGTCATTTATTTTGTTTATGTTGGTTGCATGTCTTCCAAAGTCAACAAGACACAAGTGTCTGTAGTTCCAGGACATGCTGCTCTTCCTCGTGGTGCGTTAAGCAGTTCTTTATTGTGGTGAAGTACGGATACGTTTCTCATGTTGTTGTCTCGGTTTCCTTTGAAGAAGAGATTCTTGATCTATTTAACCAGGTTAAATAAAGAACAAAAATGATTAACTTGCCTGTTAGCTTTGTGGCAAATCATCAAGCTGTCAGACTACTAAATGGCTTGGAGCGCCATTCACCGAAGTATGTGCCTGTTTTCTTTGTGATCATTCAATAATAAAACCAGATTTACAATCAGCCCAGTGGCCCCGTCTACCCCGGCCTCTACGTCCACCTCTCTATGTGACCATGTCTTCCTCTCTCAGCCTATTGATGTCTTTCTTCTGTCACTGCTGACAGGAGTTTTAGTCTCTACTCAGGGAGCTCCATAACTCAAGTGAGCTCAATTCAGTAGAGAAAAAAAGAGCTTTTATCAGAGGGCTTTGCAATATTGACACTTGAACACAAGACTGAGAACACAATAAAAACTCTAAATGTTGATGTAATTACAGAATGACTGATAAATTGTGATGAAAAAAAATTGGTTCTTCAATATTTGTGTACCTTATATGTTGTGCCAATTTTGCACTCCCCTCCTTCATTGTAGAGATGAAGGAAATGTAATGTGATACCAAGCGAATGTAAAACTGCTTGTCACCAAATTGCTAAAAAGCCAACTTTAGCCACTTACAGTGCAATGTGAGAGTTACGATAAAAAGCTTCACCGCTTTTTCCTTCAAGAGCAACAGTTAAGGTTTCTTCAGTGCAACTTGAGCACACCAATATCTTTTTTAACTTCCATTTTTTAAACTTCCTGTCAACTTTGCATCTCACCATAATTGCAAAGATTATCATCTCTTGAGCCTCACTGACCTCATTCCCGCATGCAAACTCCAGCTAATCCTTCTGTTACGGCAGCAAATGGATTTCATGAGTCCAGTTCTCTCTTTAATGAAAGGAGACTCCCACCTTTGCCTTTATTTGGGAGAATACAGTCAACAATTTCATTGTTCGTAGAGTTATTTTGGGGAGAACATGAACGTGTGCAGCTAATTGCCTGGCAATTCAACCAATATCTGGGGTATTTTACCAAAAACTATGAAGACAAAAAGTCAGGCAGTCTTTAAAATCTTTAAATCTATGCTTATTATGAATTTGGTGCCAGCAACACATTTCAAAAAAGTTGGTATTGGGGCATGTTTACCATTTTGTTTCATCGCCTCTTGTTTTAACAACACTCTGTAAACAGTTGGGGACTGAGTAGTTTTGAAAGTGAAATGTCTCACTGTTTTCTCAATTTCCCTCAATTCCATTAGCATTAAATAATCATTAAGAAGAGTCAGTAGGAAATACAGAAAATGTAACCTTTTTAATGTTGCACTTTCAAATCAAAATGGTGGAAAATGTTTAATTCCCATAGGTAGTCAGTTCTCTATGTAAATGTTTCAAGGGACCTAAATATTATCTTTCATGCAGATGCTCAGGCTCTCCTCTGGTATCACAATGGCTCTTAATGGCTTTGTGGTAAATGAGAACACAAGCACAGAGGGATTAAAGGGAGAGAACATGCTAGACTGACATAAAAATAACTATGATAGAGGGACTTTGCTTACAGCTACATGTGACATCAGGCTTTTAATCTCTACGCATAGCAGAACTCCTGCAAAATAGGTTACAGGAGAGTCTCTGGATGGCTTGTTGGGTCTGAAGATATTTAATGTGACTTAATGTTGTGTAATAGTAATGTGTGGCATGGGTTTGACAGAGGGATAGTGGGCACACACACTCACGCACACCTTTATCCTTTAACAATCCAACCCCCCACCTCCAGTGAGTCCATTAGAAAGCATTTAATCTGTCCCAAGATCATTCCACGCTCTCTGTTTTTATTTTCCTGCCCAGCCACACTGCTGCTTCCCTCTTTGTGTCGCTCAGAGGCAGCAGTAGGCCTTTAGCTCGGCCCGACCAAAGACAATGGCGGAGCTGCAGGGGATGGAGACGGCGATGAGGGAGACATGAAGGGGGTTTAGTTTGCTGAGTGATTTGGAGTGGTTGACAGCAGGACAGCTTTTTTGTTGTGTTTGTGTGTGTGTGAAAGAGGCTTATGTCTGTAAAAAAAAAAAAAAAAGAAAACATTGTGTTGAAGTCAAACAGTGAACAGCAGAGTAGGAGGTGTGTGGTTAAGAGGTGAATTGGGTGTTTAAGGGAATCTCTGATAGTGATCAAACAGCTGTTTTCCCCGAGGCCGCAGTGTGACGGAGACCTGCAGCAGCCAGTGTATGCTTCACGCTTAATGTGAGAACAAACCCAAGGTCAGAATCATTTCATTTCAGATTAAGAAAGTGAATGTTTTAGTTTTAGTGTGTCTTTTTCTTGAAAATACCTTCTCACGCTGATGCTTGTTCTTCAGTAGTAATCTGTGTTCTTCTATTCAACCTGAAAAATGAAAACAATTTAACAAAACAATGTAAACATGCAAGCATGGTCATGGTTTCCAGGCCCCATTGCTTTTCCGAAATTAACAAGTACAGAAAACATCAGCATTTTAACTGATCAGAAGCCACAGGCCTGATTAGAGGAGCTGACACTAGAAAACATTAGTACAAATACTTCTCTGTTGGGGTTGTAAGGATTCGGCCATGTTTGAGAGGTGGACTCTGTTAGACAACTTGGAATTTGAAAAAACATTTTATGCTAACAAATTGTAACAGCCTTGGTGACATGTTAGTGTTAACTCTTCAAAATGTCATAGTGTTTATTCTTGTTGTCATCTCTGTACCTATGACAGTGAGCAGTGTGGGACAGCCCGTCTGTGATTGGCCAGGAGCCAAGGGGGGGATATGTTCTTCTTTTCCTCACTTGTTGTTAGAGTTAGTTCAAGTGTGTACCGAGCGATAGATGCTGTGCAGAGAGATATCTGTAAGAATTAGCCGTTGTGTTGGCGTCGGCTACGGCCCACAGTAGCCTGTGTATTGTTCAGAATAAAGTTGCAGCAAACCGGGCACCATCTGGCAGCTTTGTGAAGTAGAGACGCTACAGTATTTAAGAGCAAAATCAGACCCAAAACTACTGGATTCATGTGGTTTCCATCTTTTATTTTTTGGACTGCAGGCTACTGCTCCGTCCTGTCTGTCTGACTTTTTCTTATTGTTTACTGTCACCTGCATCTCTAATCATATTCATTGCCACAAAAAATGTTACCGGCTTCTGCCTAAAGTGTTTCTGTTTTTAAATTTTTTTTTTTGACATAAGAAAAGGTGCAATCCGGTTACCCAACAGAGCAGATAATAATCAAAAAGTTAAAAGTTTGATAAAAGACTGAAAACTTTTAACTGTTCAAGATTAGTTCCACAATTGTTAAACTTCATTTTCTTATGTAACATATTTTTGGGATGATAAAGTAGCTGCACTGCAGTGACTGTATTTAAATGTATTTGTTGCTTGGGAACTTTTGTTAACTTCTAATGTAAACTGAGAGCCTCGGTCTGTAGAGCCTGACCACTTTTACCCACCCCGTCTGCTACAAACCTTCTGGCTACATATTATTGCATCACATATGAGCATGAAGTTGCTTCAAATACAGTTAATTTACCTTCAGAGTAAAAATTGCTGTATATCTTATCTTGAAAATAGTTTTGTATTTTAACCTAGGGCTTAATGATGACTGTTAAAACACAAAGTTGCAGCAATGTCATTAGACAGTGCTTTAAATATGGATGTTGCTGCAAAGAAGTTACAAACTCGAAGATGTGGATGCCTCACACACATCTTCAACCAAACAGCAAAGAGGTACAATCACCACAATTTCAAGGTGGACACCCAAGATCAGTGTCACCAAGTCAGTACGTGACCAAATTTGAAATATGGTCACAATCTCCCCTCAAATGTTTTATCAGTTGATCCTTAAATCCAAGCGAAAGTTTGTGCCATAACTTAAGCAATTCCCCTCAAGGCGTTCTTGAGATATCGCGTTTACAATTAAAGGACATAATGTGAGGTCACAGTAAATAGTCCATCCTTGGGACCAAGTGAATAATTGTGTTAAATTCGAAGAAATTAGCTGAAAGTGTTTTTGAGATATCATGTGCACTAGGCTGGGACAGAGAGCCGGCCGGTTGGATGGATAACCTGTTAACAAAATGCCTCCTGCCGTGACTATTGCTGGTGTGGAGTCATAAAAACACATAAAAAGAAGTGATTTGAACTTGAACATCACTTAAAATCAACATGATAAGTAACTGTCTATTTACCTCTAACTGCTGTGTCTGAATTATCGTTCAGCTCCAAGCTTTTAAAACCCATAAAATATGATTTTCCTCAAAAGTGCAGTATGTGGGTCTTTGTGTACGTGTGTCTGCCGTAGGTTTGTGTGTCTGTATCGTAAGAGCCTGGCACTGATGACAGTTGGTTTACCTGAAGGCCCTAAAGGAGGAAAACAGGAAAGAGGCAATACACAAATAGAGCAAATGGGCTTGAGCAACATGTCGAAATGGATTTGTTACGCTCTATCAAAACAAGAAAACAAGGACAGAACAGTCAAACCCTGCTGCATATAGGACAGCTCAGACCTGAAGGGTGAAAATAACACTGTTTACTGAAGTGACTCTGGGAAAACTGGTTCTCATTAAAAACATGTGTGACACATGTGGGATATTAAAATGTACATAATCGGGTTGCAAGTATTTGCAAACCAAGAATTTAAGAATTGCTTTTTCTGCCTGTTAACTCCTTTTTTCTCGCTCCCTCTTTCTGAATCTCAAGTTTTTAATTTTGGACAGGGATCCGTCACCATTCATTGGAAATAAAACTTCTACACAGGATCCAGCACCAAAACATCAGCTTTGACCACACAGCAGTAAATCTTAATCCTACTGTATGATGCCAAACCTCAGCCCCAGTTCTCCATCCCCGCTGTATCCAGTGGTGGGAACAATTCGGATGGAGGGAGGTGGACATGTTTATCTGGTAAAGCAGCTCTGTGTGACACACGGAAAAGGAACAGAGGAGATACAGGAGGAGAAGATATCATAAAAAGACTGCTTATTTTTAATTAAGACTTAGTTTGACATCACCAAGACAGCAGGAGGACACTGATGTGATAATAATGTTACACAGGGTCAAAAATAATGTCCTCCCTGAATACACTTACAGTAATACTCTACCATATCCTTGTTGGGGTTATCCTCTGTTTGGAGTGGCCTTCCAAAAGGAGTACAAGGGGTCATGGTAAAATAACTCTGATTCAGTCGACACATACTGAACCCGACATACATAATACTAACTGTGTGCTAGCTACTCTGTGAGGCCCATAGACTGTATCGACATCGTCTCAGAGTCTGAAAAATTAAATAGGAAGTGCCATAAAGTGCACCACTGATGGCCACTAGGGACTGGCTCCAAAAAAACTCTGGCTCCAACAGACTCCCATTTAAACAGCATCAACTTCTCTCGTGAAATTCAAAGTTAATGATTTTTTTTTCCCACAAGTCATTCAGGTGTCAATCACTAAATTCAAGAGGTAGTGGAATTTCTGGCTCATGTTTATATATGGTTTCTTCTTTGCATGATAGAGTTTCAACCAGCATTTGTATTCACAGACAATGGATTTCAGAAGTGTTTCTGAGCCCATGCAGTGATTTCCACTACAGAATTGTATCTGTTTTTAATGCAGTGTCACCTGAGGGCCAGAAGATCACACTCATACAGTATTGGTTTTCAGCCTTGTTGGATTATCTTTGTGAAATTATGTATGGTAGATGATGATTAATCCCTAAATAATTAAAATTTTTGCTGAGGAACATTATTCTTAAATATTGCACTATTTGCCCACATAGACTTTCACAGAGTGGTAAATTCTCTCCCTCTTTTTATACCCAATCATGTTCCTGACTTGTTGCCAATTAACCAAATTAGTTGTGAGATGTTAAACAAGGTGTTTATTTTGCGTTACACAACTTTTCCAGTCTCTTGTTGACCCCATCCCAACGTTTCTGAAACATGTTGCTGACATCAAATTCAAAATATTTTTCATGGAACAATAAGATTTCTCAGTTTCAACATTTGATATGTTGTCTTTGGTCTATTTTTGGTGATTTGCAAATCATCGTGTGTTAAACAGCGTCCTAACTTTTTGGGAAACGGGATTGTAACTATTGGTAAGAAAACTCGTGTGTAACTCAAAATGTCAAACTATTTCTTGAAACAGAGTTTTACTAAAACCTGAGGAGAGCAGTAACAGGACCCAGAGGTGTAAATCCAGAAAAACCTGCTGACCTCAAATTAGACATAATTTCAGCTTCTTAATGGCCGAGTGTAGGAATACGGAGGTTTGGTAATCTGATCTGAGATCTGTAGCTGAAGGGGGCGAGTTGGACTTCCATGAGCTTATATCAGTTTGTACTTGACCTGTAGAGCGTTCAGCATTTTAGCTGGCCTATTATTAATCTGCTTAACCAAGCTTTATAGAGATGGAGTTTCTCTCTCTGTTTCACACACACAAACCCACTTTTATCCATTCTCACACAAAGAGACACTTACTCTGTTTTACCCCCCCCTCTCTCTCTCTCTCTCACACACACACACACACACACACACACACACACACACACACACACACACACACACACACACACACACACACACACACACATTGTATTCCATCCTGTCTGTTTTCATTTCCTCCCTCTCACCTTTCAGACCTTGTTACACAGTCTTATCCCCATCTGTCTCCTCTCTTCTTGTTCCCTCTCTGACAAACGACAGGTTTTATTGCTTCATATCCCCATGATACTTTCAGTTTTATGCATCTACATGTTGGATATTTAGCTGCAGTCTGAGAACAGAACAGAATGAAACTGCTGCATAGGATTCTGCTGCTGCAGATTTGACATACGCATTTTTTTTTTTTAGTTTTCAAACAGTGCCGTCTTTGTGCAGCTCACATTGAAACACTCAATTATGAAATTCATGTATTTACACCAACTGCCCACTCTGGTTACGCTGCTGGCCAATGTCTACACAGCTTACACACCAGCTCCTCCAAAACCAATATGCCAGCAAAGTGAGTTACGCAAAGTGACCTCAAGCTCGCATGAAGTCACCTGACTGTGTACCTTGTAATTTTTTTCACCACCACAACTAACAAACATTTGTTTTGTCTTACGCTTGTCGTCAGCTGTTGAAGCATGTCATAATAAGTGGCTAATGTCTGAAACATAAAGAGCTGTTTGAGGTGGCTGCAAGCTGTGTGGAACCATAGTGCAATAGTCAAAACAGCAGGTTTGCGGGATCACGTCATCATCGCCGACGTAACACACTGTACAGCCTTCTCTCTATTTTGTTGTTTGCTAATCAGGTGCTTTTCCCAAACCAGTTTAGTTGTGACTAAACAACTATTTTACCATAACAGATTGACACAAAGCATTTAGGATGTAAAAATGTTACAGCTGTAGCCAAAGTTTATGATGAATTTACATCCGAGTATTGATGATGCCTGTGCAGGACAAGTTTCGTTTTCTGAAGGTCTGTAGGATGACGTCAAGAACACCAGAAAAATACCAAAGTGAGCCTTGAATGTAGAAAATATAACATATGTCCATAGTACAGTATCATGCAGCAGATAGCACATGTACCAAGAATAGGAAGTTATGTTTAAGGCACAGACATGTTTCAAAGCACACCCACAGTCACTGCTAATCATCCACTGCATAAGATGAAGGACATAACATCATATAACCAGGTAGCAAAACAATCTACAATTATGAGAATTCAAAACCATAATTAACATTACTGATGTCTTGATAGCAGATTTTTTTTTTAATCAGAATCAATACCACTAAAATTCCACCATCCATCAATCACATTAATGTACTTTAACCTGTTTTATTTTGAGTCATCTCCAGTACCTGCTGCTTCTATTGTACCGTCACTACTAACAGTACAATAAAAAAATAAAAAAAATAATGTTTTATGAATCATGGCACAGACTTGGTGAAAGTATTGCTTCTTGGGACTTCCCTAATTGATTTACAAACATATTAAACATAATTTCTGCTATACACAATCAATTCAGCCTCAAAGGCTTAAAAACAGCAAAGACATACTAGAAAGTTCTTGATCCCACTGCCATCTTATTTGGCTCGTTCTGTCTATTTTCTCTTCTTTTCTTCAAATAGATTTTAAAATTTAGGACTCAATATAATTGTTCATTGTACAACATTTTGTGATAAGGATACAGTAGATGGCAATAAATGTGAGCAGTAAGATGCTTTGAGTGAAGTTTTTGGCTGAAACTTGACCTAAATTCTGTTAAGATTATACACGATGAAATTAGGCGTATCATTTCTTGTTTGCAACATTTTTGAATTACGATAAAATTAAAAAGTTTAATGTTATCTTTTCTTTATTACTTATTTATGCGATTAATTAATTAATTTAGACAGTTTATCTGGAGTGGCACATTCCTTTGATTAGAGGTCATTCTGGTGAGACAAATATTGAGTATAATCACGGAGCAACCTAAAAGTGGGTAGTTTTATTAACAAAGTCAAAAACCTCTAAACCGTCTTTGAATATGAAATAAAATACTTCTATATGAATAACCTTGCCGGTTGTGCATGACTACATCAGATTTTATCCACCATGAAGAGAGAACCTACAGTGAAAAAGACAGAGCTCCTCTTCAGACCAACACTAATGAGAATGAACAATGAGTCAGCAGCTGATGGATGTGTCGTGTTTTGATATGAAGTCACCTTCTCCACATCCTCGTCCAGCGTCCTTAAGTCAAGTGATGAGGTCACCTCTGAAAACATTTATCTTCCTCTTTACCAAAACAATTGTCATTTCCTGGACCTGAGTTTGAAATAACAGCAGAAAGTATTTAACAGCACAGAAAAACTGTGTGAAATACTGTTCTCAAGTCTATTCTCTACCTCAGCAAGGTTTAATGTGTGTGTGTGTGTGTGTGTGTGTGTGTGTGTGTGTGTGTGTGTGTGTGTGTTACATTTCAGTTACAAACTCACATGGGTTTTAGCTTCAGTATTATGATCCTCCAGATAATCTCTCTCTCACACACAGCATCCAAATTGAATTCTTAAACCCTTCAGTCACTCTGCAGGCATTTTGTGACAAAGCTGTTTGTTAAAAGCTGTTTTCTGATCACCACACCCACTTTTGTTTTCATATAAATATTTTTATTAGTATCGGTAACATGTCAGGGGGATCTGTTCCCCCCATTCTTTATGCGGATAACATACCAGAAATAGAAACAGACAGCGATAGAAAATGAGAGGTTATAAAAATAAGAGGATATACACGCGTGAGTGTGCCGAGGAAGAGTAAATCATGGAGTAAAAAAAACTAATCCCAGTCACTGTTTCTAGAAAGGATTGAACTCAGTTTATAATCCGAGTCGCTGAGCGGTTTATACTCCGGAGAAGGAGCAGAGCACAGACAATAAGTCCTTCGAAATCCCAGAACTCACCTCAGTTCTGCCAGTGTTCGGAATTATTCATCTTCTAATCACCTTTTTTCTCCATCGAGGAAAAGGTCAACTGGTTTGGGATTCATGTCCGTGTCTGGAAGTTTGATACTTTGCTTTTTAGCAAACATCTCAGTACAGTTGAGGTCCACGTGAGTCAGTTATCCTCCAAACCAAGACCTCGTGGCAAAGTTGGCTCCAACCAACCTTTCAGCGTCACTGGATAGCAGGTGGTGAAGAAGTGACAGGCAGAAGGTGCTCGCAGGCTGTCGTCGTCTTTTCCTCCTCCAGTCCTTCGTCTGCCTGTCCCTCTTCACCTGATGCCTGTTGAAAGAAAGGGAAAGAGAAAATGAGCAACTGTCTTTCCTTTTATACAGAAAACATGTTGACATCCCTGTTGAAACTGCGCTCACTGTACCCTCTTTTCTTTTCTTGGTTGGGAAAATCAGACTGTTTTGTTATGAACAAACAATATCTCAAACATCACAAACAAATTGTTGTAGAAATTTCAGAAATATTTTGCAGTTAAATTCTAAAAGATCCCCTTCAGACATATTTTAAGATGTATAAAAAAAAATATACTGATCTTTAAATAAATATTTGTGTCTCTTTTTTTTTTTACTAAAAATCTTTAAAATGATCTTTAAACATGTGCTCTGCACATAAATCATTCTGCACAGTGAAGCTCAAACATTCAACTGTAGGAACGAGAAGAAAAAAACATTTTGAGATGAGGGGCACTTTAATTAAAGGTCATAGAAATGTCATCAAGTCCAACCTGGTAAATACCGCTGTCTTGACTTTTATGTAAACTTAATTCAACTCTTATTCAGACACGAGACAAACATCATATTCACGTAATGACTTGCTTGTCTGAAAGGTGCTAAATGTATATTTTTAAATCCAGCTGATGTCAGTGTGACTGGTAGGCCTTCAGCAGGTAGCTGAGTCAGCAGGTAGTCACACAGCTGCAGCAGGGAGTGGCCCAGTGACCTTCTGACTACAGGACGGTTTGACTGCAAGACCTCTGGTGCATTATTATATACTCTGATATTATTCATTGAGGTTTACAGTACAATTTACTGTGAAAACAATTATTATAGTCCATTTAAATTCTACATTTGACTCATTCCCTGTCTCTGTAGGTCAATTGGCTGTAGATCAGGAGGGGGGGGGGGGGGTCTTTGAAAAAAGGGTGTGTGTTTGGGGGGAGTGTGTACGTGTGTTTTGTGTGTGTGTGTGTGGGGGGGGAGGGGGCGTTGCCCTGAGGGAGGATTAATTCAGGCTGAGAGGAAAAACACAATAAATACCTCAGATCTCGTATCAGCTATGTGGGTGTCAGTCGACACATTCAGACAGGAGAAGCCGTCACATGTGAAATGAGCCAACACATACTCACACATACTCACACATACTCACACATACTCACACATACTCACACGCTCACACACACGCACACGGCAGTATGCTCACCATTGTCTGTGTCTGGGCTGATGTGGCGTTTGTTGGTGCACATACACTCTAAATGATCCTCCAGCCGCACCTGCACCTCCTTCAGCTTGGGCCGCCGCCGCACATACTCCACCTTCGCCACCTGGGGAGAGAGAGAGAGAGGGACAGAATCAGACATTGAGAGTATTTTCAAAACCAAAAACGCAAGCATCGTTGTGAAAGGTGTGTTTATCCAACCTGTTCTCATTGTGGGGCATCAAACATACACATGTACTCAAAGCTGCTGTCGTCATGGAGATACACGCAAAGTGCCTCCTGTTTGGGCACCAAACTACATGGTTAGATTTAGTAAAATATGATGGTTTAGGTTAAAATCAGTATGTTACTTGCGTAAGTAATGTTATGTACATATGTTACGAAAGTTTGATTACTTCCGTTACTTAAAAGGAATCAACGCTTAGTTTTGCCTCCTCTGGGACTCGAACATCTGTCTCCTGGTTTAAAGTCACATGTTTGATGCCGCCAACCTTCCCCATATGCTGACTCTGTTGGTCTTTGTCTGTCACCTGACTTTCTTTTTCAAATCGGTTTCATCACAGCACCGATGCCAAAGGAGACTTTGTGAGTTTCTCTGTGATGCCCGCAGCTTTGACAAATGTCAATTGCTTGAACAAAAAGAAGAAAATGTCAGCATGTCTGGCTAACTAGCTCACAGCCTCCACTCGTGTTAACGTTACCTCATAGGCCGGTTGAAATACAGTATATGTCTCTTTGTCTCAATCAGCAGGTCAGAGAGACACTTGGAAAACTCCAATGAAAATTGACATTTTGACTTTCTTATTTTAAAACTGTAGAACTTTATAACAATGAGTCAGTGGACATTGATGTTTGCTGGTTTGCATTTTGATAACAGAACATCATGGTCCTGGTGGGAGGAAGGCCGGACTAGAGCTGCAGTAGTTTGAGAGGTTGCAGGTTTATGTGAAAAGAAAAAGCCCTGTACACGACCAGCACATCCACTGTACACAATTGTTCCACAGTATGGAATCCAGTCCTCTATGCAATATCAGACATTATATTCAGGTCATCAGATCTGCGTTGCTCTTCACAAGATTTGGGAACATTTACACTCCAGCAACACCAACCTGCGATAGTTCAGCTGGGGTGATGTTTGCCAAACACACCAGTTAGTCCTCAGCCTAACAACCTTTCGTAATGTTAAAGGTAGAAACATACACTTTGAAAACAAAAACAGATATTGCGTGTGCTGCTCGAGAACAGAAAGCTCGACAGGTAGGGCTTAGATCAGCTAGGTGTACCTAATAAACCGGCAACTGAGTCTATAGGCGTGTATGTTTTAATGTATTTAATTTGCTAATTTGTTGCATCAACTTTGTGCCTTAGCACCATATCAGTTTGTTCACAACATTAATTTTAATCCCCAGAACTGCAGGAAAATGCTAAAGGAGCCTCTTAATGAACGCAGAGCAACAATTCAGATAGAACAAGACACTAAATAAAGTAAATAATGGAACAAGGCTTTTCTTGAACTTATTCACAAATCACATCTCTTCTGTACCTCTGTAAACATGTGAGTCAGCTCTTGTTTGGATAAACGAGTGAAGCATTAACACCGACGGGAGGTTTGAATTCACTGACAGTAAGTTATGCATATTCTGTTTTGTGTCAACACACGTCACACCTGCTGCCAACGCTGAATGTCTGAGCCTGGCTGCTGAAACAGCAACAGTTTTTACTTGCTCTAAAACACACAGAGAAAGCCAACATACCGTAAACTCACTAAACCAATGACACCAACACGCAGACGCGGCCATGCTCAATGCTCACATCCCTGACAGGGAGCCAAGAAGGTGGAACGCCAGGTCCGATTGCGCAAGCGTCTCAGCTTCACGTCTGAACAGACTCAGAAGCAGCAGAGCTGAGACTTAAAAAAATAAATAAACAACCAAGAGGTTCAGCTGAGGTAAAGAAGCTGCTGCTGAAGCACCCGGCAGGCAAAGATTTGGGTTTCATGACAACGCTGAGAGGGTGAGCCCTGACACCCTGCCGTGCTGCCGGACAGCTTCCATTTAAAATCTCAATGTTTTACCTACAGTCACTTTGTGAACGGGTATAAAGACGTCCCTATGGCCGCACAGCAGTGCAGCATTTACGAATCATTCATGGTTTTGCACTCTGCTGTGCACAGAAGTAAACCGAACTTGTGTTCAAATGGGAAAAAAAGAAGAAGAATCAATCAAATGTTTAGTGGACATATTAAGCGCAAGGAATTATTTAAATGACCAGGAAACACAAACTCATAAGGTTTTGGTATAGTGTGACACTTGGTTAAGATCAGTAAAGATTAGTAAAGCACTGTGATTGTTGTGATCAAAAATGCTTGATTTTCTCCAACATTTTTATGCAATTTGTGGAGTTTTGTGGAATTTTTTTGCAGTACAATTTCAGGATTTGGCCAAACTTTCAAATCAAGGAATTAAAAAAAAAAAAAATACTAATGAAAGAGTCATATATAGCTGATAGTATCTGTCGTTTTAATTTTCAGACCTTAAAGGACCTTGGGGCTCAAAGTTACAAAAAACCTCCTGTGTGAATAGAAGTAACGCAGCTTTGCAAAATAGTTTGTAACTGCAATATAGAATATGAAAGATGCATCTTATGTACAAATACTTAAATGCTTTTTGAATGATATCAATTCAACACATGTCACCGGACCAAAGTGCAATCTCTTACAAATGTAAGGTATGTACAAAACCCATGTAATTAAACTCATACTGTTTGATTGGACTGATGACGATTGGTAGCCTCATTCTCATCAGACCTCATTTCCCATAAACTCTGTGTCTTCTGATTTTTGCCGTTTTTTTCTTGCTCATTCTCAATCCCAGGTTTTCAAATACTGCGGTTCTGTCAAAACCAATAGGCCCACGGTACCCTTACGTCCGCACCGTGACCACCTGGGTCGAAGAAGGAGGTCCTGTGACAAAGTAGAACGAGAGTCAAGGTTCGTGTAGAGAGGAAGTCAGAGCTGGACACTGGTTGATGTTGAGTTATTTTTGCTGATACAGCAAATTTGTTTGGGAAGACTTACTTTGCACTGTAAGGAATGAATGAATTTTGCAAAATTGTGGAGAATGTAATCACAGGATTGGATTTCCTGGAGGGACTGATCTTTGTTTATAGATTGTCGTGGCAGGTTTGAACCAATTCAATCCCCCAGTATGAACACAGGTGAGGAGCTTTTGAGAGAAGCCATTAACCAAAATATACTCTGTATTAAGGGGATTTTAAGAAGTCTCCTAAAAAAGTCACCACAGGTAGTGGGTTGGGAGTCCAGATATAGATCAATTCATCCATTCAGATCTTTTCCTTCAGACTCAGTTCACTCTTCAACACAACACCTCAAAGACCAAAGCAGCACTAATCCACCTGTCTCCCTCACGCTCCAAAGTAACACTTGAGCATGTGAGGTCTTCACACTGAGACACTCGAGGCAGCTCTGAACCGAAGGCCAACCCATCACTGAACCTTGAACTCGGAGTCACAGACTCCTGCTTCACACAGCAGATAAGGCGGCGTTGAGGTTAAGATATCAACACTCATGTTATCTCTCCTTTTCTTCTCCTTTTCTCACATATGGACACAGCACCTGAACCTCAGCCCTGCCATTCGCCCTGCGGCTGGATGGGAGTGCAGTTGCAGTCGTGACCGTTTACCCTCTGAACACTCAATCTCAGCACATGTGAGTGACTTTATTTTTGATTTCCTCTGTAAGCAGACACAGGACGAGTCCTTTCATCTCAGATTGGGTATCAGCAGGCCAAAGCACAGAGAATCAAGCTCCCTCTCTCTTCCTCTTTTTCCATTTTCTCCCTCTTGACCTCTGGCAACACACACTGATACCGATTCTCAGTTCTTTCTCTTTCTATTCTCCTCTTTCCCACCATCCTGCTCCTAACACCTGCTTCAGTTTTTTATATTTGATTTAATGATGATTCCATATACCAACCTCCACAATTAACATTCAACATACTGTCCACATTTCATGTACACAGTCAGACAATAAACATAAAAAACAATGATGTTACTCTCATGATTTAAACATGAATTTTAGACCTACTTCCTGTGTGCAGAACACACACACACGCACACACACACACACACACACACACACACACACACACACACACACACACACACACACACACACGCGCACACACACACACACACACACACACACACACACACACACACACACACACACACACACACACACACACACACACGCCTTGGGTCAGCTCCCAGTTGGCAGCCTGTGACTGTGAACCAGTTGGGGTTTACTGAGTCTTATTTGCAGCTCTGGAAGAGATCAAAAGGAAGCTATTATGTTCTTGAACTAATTCTCTGCCAGACTCTCAATCACCAACACACACTCTCATAAACACACAAAGGCTAAGCTGGGGAGGCTAATTGTTTTTGGCAGGTGTAGAGTGTATACCCCGAGTAAGTGGCTGAGTGTTTACATGCTCAGTGCCATCATTAGTTCGGTGTGTGTTCAGGGTCGGAGCCACGAAAAGACAAATAATAGAAGCTTTTAAGAAGGTGTTTAAAGAGTGTTTACCACTAATGTGCCAACGCGCTCTGTTGAAGTCTTTTTGTTTGTTTGTGTTTATTACTTTCATACTAGGTGTGTAGCTACTGTTTATATCCCTCTATCTGGATGCTTCAAAATAATCTATGTATTCAGATTTGTACTGGAAGTGGACCAGTGGTTATACTGCAACTTGTTAAAGTCATCTATACTGCTGGTTTGTCTTAAAAAAACAAACTTAAAAACCACAGACAAAAGGGTGATCACACTGTCGACTGGAGTTCATTGGTCAAACTGTTTGAACTGTCAATAAAAAAATTAGAAAATCATTGTTTGATTGTTTTAAACTCTCATTTTGCTTGCACCTTTCAGACAGTTCCTTACTTCACCTCTTCAATAATACATCGTGAAGCTCGTAAAAAAAACAAAAACATCTTTAGAGTCTAAACTTATCCTGAACTTCACAATGAATCTTGTAAAACCTGATGAAAAGTTATTGAGAGGGAACATTAATGAATGTCTGAATATTGAACACAATTATCTACACCACCAACACTTCTCTACCCTCTATTTGTTTACATTCAGCAAAATCAGCTTCATTCAATAATTACCAGCAGCTCTGCTTCACAACAGTGATATGAAATTGTTTTAATCTGCTGATTTCAAGTTAAGATTTGATTTTAGAAGGAGGGCTTTTTTTTTTTTTTTTTTCTGTTTAATGGATTCTGAAAGCATTCAAAGCGTCTGCAGAAAGATTGTTTGGAATTGACTGAGACTCAAAAAATTCAGGATCTGTTCTTGATGTTCAAAGCTTATTATTGTTTCACACCTGAATATATATGGGTTGCACTTTTGCCTGATTACATCTTACACTCTACAAATCTCACCTGACAGGTCTGTTGGAGGGAAATCTGCACAACTGCTGAGGTTTTAGGTTCAGCTTACATATACGGTGTGGTAATGGTCAAGTGCAGTAATATTTTTCAGTAGCCACGCAGGTCAATGCAGAGTTGGTTTGTGCCGCTGGGCCGCAAAGATGTGATGTGACAAGAACGGGCCAACTAAACATCAGAACCCACCACGCACCAAAACCTGCATCACCACATCCTGACAGCTGAGACACTTCATCATCTGAGTAACCACCCTCTGAGTACCTCCTCCTCCTCTGAAACTCATACTTCCATGAAGCGTTTCTGTGCTGTTACCCACATAAAATGACAGAAAATAAGACACATCTTCCAACAATTACTGATATTATCACTCATATTATGAAAGTTAGTTTTTACAAACATCTGCTGAAGTTTCTCTGCTCAGCTTAAATCTCTGCAACTGACACGAGCATCATACGGAAACTTGACGCCTCCAGTGCACATACTCTGAGAATGTGAACATTGTGAAAAAGTCCTCTTAAGTCTTGTTTTAGAACACAAAGCGAGTTAAACCGGGTGTGCACGACTAGTACCGGTCACGTTTTCAGACATAAGACGCAGTAAAAACATGATCTTGCTCTCTACCTTAACAGTGCGATGGTGTTTACGTGCAGCCTGACACCTCATGTTGCTGGTGTTGCAGCAGCCGGTGCAACGTTTCACCTCGACGCAGGGAGGCCAGATGATGAAGTTGGCTGATGTGGGATCCACCTGGCTCCTGGGGATTTCGTAAATGGTTGTTCGCACTTTGCACACCGCCGGCAAGGCCTCCTCCACCACTGCAGACAGAAGACACAAGGTCTTGAACACTAATATATTATAACAAGAATACAGTTATATTCCACATGTGCACAGTGAGCGGTTGTGTGTGTGTGTGTGTGTGTGTGTGTGTGTGTGTGTGTGTGTGTGTGTGTGTGGCTCACCAGTGCTCCTCCTGTTCCTGGTGTGTGTGTGTGCCCTCTTCAGGTCAGGGAAGCTGTGAGAGACGTCCTTGTGGTAGCTGTGTTTGGTCTCCGCGATCACTTCGTTCTCTGGACAGAGACAAAACAACACATGCAGGTTGAGACGTTACACACTCTCATAACAACGAAAAGCAGAAACACACCCACATTTTGATACCTACAGTATTTGATTATGATAAAACACATGAGCACAGTTCATTCATTTGGAGGCATAAATGTTCTTTCGAATTTCTCTTTGATGAAAACTTTGCCTCAAAAAAGGTTCACTGAAAGGATTAGAATTCATCCTCTGGGAACCATGAACATTACATATTAATCTCCCAAATATCTGACCCATGAGTTCAATAAACCTCGTGGACATTTTTTTGGTGAAGCCAAAAGAGAAATCATTATGAATCATCCCCTGGGGACCATGATTCTGTATTTATTAGAATAATTTGACTACTGACCGAATAAGGTGGGATGTTTACCAGCTACAGCGAGCTGTTTATTACAGCCATCTTTCTCAAGTGTCTCCTGATCAGAGTAGGAGTTTAACCTGGTTACTCTAACTGAGTTAAGATGTTTATATGTGTTAACGGGTCACCGGGTTCGCTGCATGTACACGTGCCCTGAGAGAAACCCAGACGGTCGCAGCGTATAGAAGATACATTTGAAATCTACTTCACGTGAAGACGGAGATACACATCAGGAGCTGGTGCTGAGTTCACGCGCAGGTCGTCAGCTGAGAAAATGTTGTTTTGTCGAGTCAGACATGAAGTCAAACTAAATGTGAAACACAGTGTTTAAGTGACACCAGATTACAAGCTGACCTGAACTTCTTTCTGAGGTCTGATTTCAAGATGACAATTATTTTTAGCTTATGGTGCATCTGTTTGCTTATCCCTATGATTGGATGTTCTCTATACAACGTTTTATGTTTGAATAACGTGATTATTTACTTGATAATTGATTCTATATTAGATGTGTATGATTCTTTAGCAGGCAAAGGTTGATCTGGGGTCAGTTTACCTCTGAAGTCATCAGACCTAAAAGTGTTTAATGAGTTAAGGATGTGAAGTTAAACTGATGTTCATGTGAAGGCAGACAAACAGAAAAAGAATGAAATCCTAAATGTAAAAACTGCATTCTCTGGATTTTTGATTTTCTTTTTTTTAATGTGTTGGCAATAAATATTCTAGTGAGTTCTGCTGAAAGAAAACAGGCTCTTAAGAGCACTGGCCTTCAAAATGCCTTCAAAGCATCTCAAGAATTGTAATTAAAAGTTGTAAATAGATGTTTACAAAACCAATCTCACCACAAGGCCAAATCAGACACTGTTCAGGAGATTTTGATGCATTCTCATTCTAAACTTTCATTCAATCAACATTTGAAATCTCAACTTTAAAATAAACACGAGGAACAAAACTTTGATGTGTTTAGAAGAAATAAAATTTCATCATCTACATTTTCTACTTGCGAATCACCCTCTGTGACCCTAAACTGTTGTTGTCAAGTCAATTTGATTTGCTTTCGTGGCAGTGAGCATTGAAGGCTTTTACCCCTTTGTTTGTTTAGTTTTGTGGATTTTAGCTTCTTTTTTTTTAGGGGTTTGGTAAAATTAGTCTGTTTCCTAAAATACATTTTTGATTTCCTCTATTTGTCTGAGTCTAAGGCAGGTGTGACAAACACTCCATCAGACTCAACAGGCTGATTTTAGGATTATCCTCTGAAGTTGGTTTACATCATACAAGTAGACAAAAAAAGAAATGTAAACAGATTTTTATCTTTAGTTGGTGACTGATGATTTACAGCATAATGATGCAGATAAGCCCAGAATGCAACTGTACCTTGAAGGGTGGCTTTTTAAGATGAGCTCTGTCTTTTTAGTGTGTGTGTGTGTGTGTGTGTGTGTGTGTGTGTGTGTGTGTGTGTGTGTGTGTGTGTGTGTGTGTGTGTGTGTGTGTCAGGAGATGCTGTGTTTACAGTGTTTGCAGATTCATCAAACCATTCTGCGCTTCCAAACCACAGAATATCAACAGACAGGCTGAAAGCCAATAAATTCTGAGCAAAGATTATGTGTGTAGTGTGGACTTCTATTTGTATGTGTGTGTGTGTGTGTGTGTGTGTGTGTGTGTGTGTGTGTGTGTGTGTGTGTGTGTGTGTGTGTGTGTGTGTGTGTGTTTCTTTGTGTATGACAAGAGGGTGGAAAAAGGGAGAGAGATTCCAGGAAATCAGCATAAATGAAGTGTAGACAGGACTATTTCAATTTGATTCTAAACACCAAGCCTCACACTTCTTTTAGTGGCTGCGAACGTCTGTGTGGACCCGTCACTCTTGCTGCGATGTGTGTGTGCAAACAGTCACGCACACACGCCTGCCTACATACACAATGTGCTTCTGAAACACAACAAAGTCCACCTCCGACATCTCCCTCTCTCCCTCCGTCTTTGCGTCTCCCTCTCTCGCCCTGACATGCAGGAATTTGAGCATGAATTATACATAGCAACGCAGCAGCCTTCCAGCGAGCCCTCCTCTCAAACCAATAATGGGCAGCATGACAACAGTATAATGAAGTGAGCCACTTGACCCCCACCGAGCCAGGGAACCGTCACACTCGACATTTGCATCTCAATGATGCCAGGATTAATGGTGGCACCTCTCTGCGGAGCAGACATTAAAAAAATGAATCAGCTATGTTTCACAGGCAACAAGAAGTTCAGAGCAGCAGAGAGTTTGTGTGGCTGGAATTTGGAGTCTGACTCAAGGCGTGGAGGCAATAAAGCCAGTTTTATGCCACAGTTATTTCCTCCCGTCTCACCTCACTGATCCAATCTGTTTTGATTTATTACCTGGATAATGAGAACTGGCATTAGTGTTGTTTGCGGGCGAATACTGGAGTCTTTTAGAGTTAGTTTACTTTTTAATTTAAAAGCACACAAAAAAAAACCTCTTTTTTTCCTTTAGAGATTTCATTTACAGCGTCAATTTCTGGCTGACAAAGATGCCACAAAAAGGAAAATATAAATGTGACTTTTTAGTTTGTGAGATAATTTTTTTTTTTTTTGGTCTCCTAGCGACATCCGGTGAGGCATCTTCTTACTGTGCACTGAACCAGATGCAACTAATACCTCGATTCAGAGTCTTTCAAGGCAGAGACGGGGAGTGAAGCAACAGCCCTGACCACCACATGTCGGGCTCCAGAGGTTGGTGTTTGTCAGGCAGTAACTCCCATTCAAGTTGAGACCCACTCTGGATCTTTCAAGGCAACAGATACATCTGCCTGTTTTTTTTTTAATGTGTGAATGTTTTGGATTTCGATTACAGACATTTTATCTTCATAACATAAGTCCCTCTTACTAACTCAGCAGAGAAATCAGAAGTTTAACTCTGTTTTCTAAATCTCAAACATGTCATTCATGCCGTCAGTCACTTGGGTTACTATGATCCCTCTCTGCATAGCATAAAAAATAGCTCATTCAAAACTCAGCTGGGTTTTAATAGTGCATAAAAACATGATCAAATTTCACCAATCCAGGCTTCCCTGCACAATTGAGCTATTACTCCTTCCTCAATGACAAAATTAATTTGCTTACTTTCAGAGTCCATGAAAGGTTTTGCCCCAAGTTATATTTCTGACCTTTTGTTGGCATGTGTCCCCTCCCTCTTCCTGAGACCCTCAGATGCCTCTCTTCATTGTTCTAAGATCCAGACTTAGACATAAAGGTGACAGACCCAGTTAGTGCCCCTGGATGCCTGAGGAGTTTTGGGCCGCAAACTCAGCTTCATCTTTTACACTTATTTGAAAAAAAAAAAAAAAAAGAAAAAAAAAAAAAGAAAACTTGAGATAATTGGTTTTATTCAGCTTTAATTTTTTTTTTAAATTTTTTTAAAAGTTTTATGTATTCCTTGTCCTTATTGTAAAGCACTTTGTACTGTGTTTTTAAAGTTGCTATATGAATAAAGGTTTATTATTATCCCCCACCTAAAACAGCTGATCAGGCATTATGTAATATGGTGTTAATATCAAAAATGTCCCATGAGCAGGCTTTTTTTTTTTTTTTTTTGGTGGGGCGGGCAGGAGGGTTAACCTTATTTTTCTGCAAGGATAGCTAATCCAGCTTCTGAAGGAGTTGTATTATTAAAAAACAAAAGCGCTTTACCTACGGAGTCTATCTCTAGCAGCCGCTGGAGGTCGCTGATGCTGCGGATGTCGCTGCGGGAGAGCCGCTCCAGCAGCTCCCGGGGGAGAGGAGACTCCTGTGAGGAAAAAGTCGGTCACGGTTTTTTTTTTTTTATCGGAGGTGGAAATACTAAGATGCGCATGATCATGCAAATATATTTATCTGCAAAAAGCTTTCAAGTTGACTCAGTTGCATCTTTGTCAAAACGCGACGGAACAAAGTGATTGAAATGTACGCAAACTTTACGCAAAAAGAATTGTGCGTAAAGTTAACGTTTGTGCGTAATTATGCAGATAGAGTGGATTTAATATGTTGCATGCACCACAGTAACCTAGGGTAGTATTTCACTGTGAGTTATAAAGTGTTATTTTGCTTCAAACTGAATGGCAGTGGCCCAAATCTGGCAGCAAAACAGGTCAACCCCGGTGTGTTTTCATGCAGCTCACCTCAGCAGCGGTGCGTAACAGGCAGAGGTAGCCGGCGAGGAGTTGGTAGACCGCGGCTCTCATCTCTCAGATCCACTGCATAGGCACCAGGATGGGGCGAAAGTCCACTGGAGGAGCCGGGCTGTCGCTCCCTGGTCTCGGGAGCCTAGAACCATCCCTCGGGAGGAAAAGCCACCTCCGCGACTTCAGTGAAAGAGTGTAAAAAAATCTTAAATGATCTTTAAAATCCTGAATGAAATTAAAATTGCAGAACCAAACTTGCCCTTCTCCAGCATTCAGTGAAAATCACTGAAGATGTCAAGACAGATTGATTTTCCAAATTAATACAAAAGTGACCGTAAACCATGTGGGAAAAGTCACACTGGAAAAAATAAAAAGTAAAAATGTCAGAGTTGTACGGTCACTTCTGAAGTTAGAGACATAAAGCACATCAAATAATCAAACCTAACAGAGATCATGTTGCTGTCCATCTGCTATTCGTTTTGGCATTGAAACAACAGGTGCCGATGGAAGTATGGAAACTTTTCTTAAATTCACACATCCAGTAATATCCATCATTCAGTCCTCGGTATGATCCGGTCCAAATTGCACATTTGTGCGGCCCCTATCTTTTCAGCGTCTTGGCACTTTATGTGGGCAAATCATGAGCACTAGTTAAACCTCTAGATTTAACCGGTTCAGTCCTCAATACAAAGAGGAAAAAGGCAAAAGGTAAAACGTATTTCCGCTCTTCTCTGCAGCCCCGAGCAGTTTGATGGCAGCTCCCAGCGGCCCTGTGATCTCCGGGGTGAATGAAGTCGGGATGCTTTCAGTCACAGGATATGCCCGCGCGCGTCCCCGCGGCACAAACTTGCACCGCGGGGACGCGAGCGCGCTTTGCATAATAGACTGCAGATCATTATGGCAGCGCTAACTCAGGCATTAAACTACAGCGGGGAATCGTTCTGAGAATCACATCCGCTCAGTTTGATCACAAATGTTTTACTTCACAAAACTTTACCGAAGAGAAGCATTATATGCAGCTGTTATAATGACTGATAAGCACCGTGATACTTTTAGAATTGAATGTTTTATCTTCAAATATTTACATACGTATGTGCAATTGATCATCTATCATAAATAAGGTAAAATATTACATTTGAAATTATGTCTGAAATATCTATAAGGACCGATGATGATGATAAAAAAAATAAGTGATTTATATATCATAAGAACAGAGACACCCAGTAATAATTAACTGTTTGTGTGGAGGTTAATTCAAAACCTACCTGAAAGATAATCTGTGAATAAATTGCTCTTAAAATCAATGGCCCCCTTGTTCTCTAAAAGCATCCTCCTAACCTAACTCTGTGTGTGTGTGTGTGTGTGTGTGTGTGTGTGTGTGTGTGTGTGTGTGTGTGTGTGTGTGTGAGTGACAGTGTGAGCAGGAGAGTGAGAATAAGACAGACCAGTGACCATGTCAAGTGTTTAATTGCTGTGTAATGAAGCTTATTAATGAGTGTCCAGACTGGAGACAAAACTGATAGAAAAAGAATGCATCTTCCTTCTGTTATTTGTCCTCAGTCTGACCCTGAAATATCTGATGCTACAGTGTCTTCGGATGCAGCATTAAGGAAAGTTTAAAAAACATTCGGACAATGTCAGTACCCAACATTATACCATCAGATTACCTGCAATTTGGATTGTTTGTCCAAACATTTAAACATAAAAAAGCCTGTTAGATATTTACCTAACGAGGATGTTTTGTGTTGCCCGTGAAAATAAATTCTGCAGCAAAGGTGGAAGTAGTGAGACATTGTTACATCACTGACAAAACCTCTGTCGCACTGGATAGTTGTGACAGCAAAAGATTTGAAACAATAACCACCGAGGTACACAGAATACACTTAATTCCGTCACACAATGTCCTCCTGTAGACATATTTTTGAAGACACTGACAAACTGTTTTGTACATTAGAGACAAAATGTTGACCAAACAGAAAATTAAAATGACAGTCCAGTGTGATCATCCATCTGAGGCAAGTTTCCAAAACACTGCAAGATTAAGTAACCATCCATCAGTACTTCCTGATCAGCGTTGCTGGGAGCTGGATGACAGAGCACATTGAGTGAGAAGCAGGTTACACTTTAAATAGATCACCAGGAAGTTTGTCTTCATAAGGCCAGTGGTCTCCTCTGGGTGGTTATGGTTGGCAGTTATATTAAGTTTGCTGTGATTTGTCGAGCACAAACATGCAACACCACCAGCGTTGTCCTTACAAGTGTATCAGACTGAGTTTGTGCCCTGAAAAGCAGTTTGCTTCATCCACTTGTTTGGGTCAGTGACCTGAGTTGTTGAGGGAATGTTAAACACCAGATCTAAAACTTCATAAAGCAGCGCTGGAATCTGGAAATCCAGCCTCAAGCATTCAAACATGCACGTACACATGTATACTCTGTTTGTCTGACTCTTGTTCTCATGCACACACACACACATACACACACACACACATGGCACACGGTTAATTAATCAGTTAATTTGATTCGGTCTTGGTTTCTCTGAAGGCAAAAGAAGGAGAGGATGAAAGAAGAAAGATGAATGAGGGCGAGATGGAAAAAAACAGATGAACTTGTTGATACCAAGATGAAGCCTATTTGGATGAAGGAAGACGTCAGTGGGGTGAGTGAGTGAGCCTGTGGGTGTGTGTGTGTGTGTGTGTGTGTGTGTGTGTGTGTGTGTGTGTGTGTGTGTGATTGTGTGTGTGCAAAATCCAGTCTGTGTTGGACCAAACTTTCCCCCAATTAAAGCCCATTTAGTCTGACAGAGGCTAAAACCATCACAACAAAAATCCACCACTGTCTCTCTCCTTCCTTCTCCCCCTGAAAGGCTTCAGTGTGACCAATACACACACACACACACACACACACACACAGACACACACACACACACACACACACACACACACACACACACACACACACACACACACATACAGACAGGCAGAGACAAAGAACCGGAATGATGGAGTGGAAATGGGTCAGAACCGATTCGGATCTTGAATGGTGTCTCTGGTACCGTGACGCTGTCACTTCCTCCTGGCGACAGCTTCTTCTCTGAGCTCCCTGATGCATCCCACTTGTTCTGTTGTGTCTCCTCCTGTCCTCTTTTCTTCTCTTCCAGTGTTGGTGTCTGTGTTTGGGCCGTTGGGCTCCCTGCCGTCAAAGGTTTAGTTACAGACACAGAGGAGAAACTTTAGCTTTCAAAATGTACTGGTAACACACTCTTGAGAAGTCCTAGTTTGGTTTTAAAGGCCTGGAAATTAATCAGCATGTCTTTGTGAAATGTCCTATCTGTGATGTCGAGACCTCACCAGACATGCTAGTCCTTCTTACCCACAACATTTCTTAGAGCTTCCGTCTGTTTTCTTTGTACGAAGCCATTTACTCCCCCTGGAATTCTGCTCTTTTTCTTTTATTGTACATCATTTAACCCAATAAAAGAACTCCTGAAGGGGCTAACTAGTTTGCTAACTAGGTAGCTTGGTGTGGACAATGTTGTCACTGTCTACACCCTAACAGAGGAGGGGTAAGTAAAGCTCAGTTAGCGGATTCAAGACGACTTCCTATTGGTTAACAAAGCAAATTTGCAAAGTAAAGTTGACTCGAGCAAGTTGTGTGGATCTACTTTGGCCTCTCAAATGAATCCACTGATTGAAGCCATTCCATTTCAATGACTCATTTTGTCACCAAATTCCACTGTTTTAAATAAAGGTGTGACCAAACTATTAATGTTTCCTTCACTGTGCCTCATTGTGTTGTTGTAGCTTCATTTTATGTTGTAGGTTGGCTGTGCCACTTCCTCAATTACTCATTCACTAGTTTCCATATAACACATGCAGAAGATTACTTTTTTAAATTGACATTTTGAGGCATTACTTACAGGTGCAGAGGTCACTGTTATTTCTTGCAACATATGGCCTTTAATAAATCCAAAGCAGAGGTTTTTGTTTATGTTAAATCCCTTTTATATGTTTACCTGTTTTATTTGATCAGATAGTGCACATAACTGTCAACATCAGATCATTTTTTTTTTTTTGGTCATAAAGTTGGTTATTTGCACCTTATTCAAAAGTTTTTTTTTATCTAAAATGGTTTTGAGTTGAACTGCTTTTCTGGATATTCTACTCTTCCTCTTCTACTCTTCCTTTTTTTCCCACATAACTTTCCAAGCCGGGTAGTCGAGTTTATTTTTAACAACCCAGGGGAAAAGTGTTTTGTTTCACTTCACTGTCCTTTTCCTTTTTTTTTCTTTCTAGTTTCTTTCCTGGAGGCCAACGGCCACCATATTGGGATTTGTTGATGTTGCTGAAAAGCACTTCAGCAGTGTTTGGTTCACGGAGTACAATCAGCTCTGCCACCCGAGCTGCTGTCCTGTAGGAGAATGCCACCAATGGAAAAAGAGTAAGATGAAAACACAAGAGTCAGATTTAGAGATGAGGATGTTGGCGGTATGAGCAGCGACACTGCGAGACTCAGAGGCAGTTAAAGTTAATCCAGCGGGGGATAAAAACTTTTATGGGCAGGGCGAGGGTTAAGGGCTATCCCCGAATTTATTCACAAAACCAAGAGCATGGTGGAAAAAATCCTTTATACACATTTTCCTCTCACATTCTCCCTTCAATCTGGCAGACATTATTTATTAAAGCCCTTTCAAAAAAAAAAAAAAAAAAGTCAGAAGGGATTTCACCGTTAAACCCAGAGTAAGTCCACTGCTGGACACCTGCCAAAACCTATTGTGCTAGGCATGAATGTTTGGTCATCAGCCAACTGGAGATTTATCCTGGATTACCATCTCAAACATGCCGGCATTTACCTATATGTAACATCACCCCACCACCCCCACCCCACCCGTCTGTTCATCACAGGCCACAAGGCTCTGAGAGAGTGCTTCGCTTAGGTCTGTTTGGGAACGAGAAAACACAGGGCCCTTGTGCTGTGTAGAGAGAGAGACTAAAAGATATAAAGACAGAGCGACAGCTTAACTGGGTGGGGGGTTGGGGGGGAGGGGGTGTACACAGTATAAGTGCCGGACCTCCCTGAATCAGATTTAGTGACCGGGAAGCACTCAGAGAGCAAACACGAAGAACAATACTTAGATATGTTTAATGTTGCATCTGATTCTGGATATTTATCACAATACACACAGCAAGGCGATTTTTCGGTTCCCAGTGTCACAGGTCCTATCAAAAAGTCCACGTGAAGACTCGTCAGGTCATGAGCACAACCAGGTGGGTTATATTTGACATTCAAGGGTTTGTACAGCGTGAATTCGTCCCCCATCAGGATCAAATTGTCAACATCGAGTTCTACTGTGACGTTCTGAGGCGTCTGAAGAAAAACATTCGATTGAAACGACCTGAACTGTGGCGCGATGGCACTTAGGTTCTCCAACACAACAATGTGCTGCAAACACATTTGCTGGATTTGACTCCCTATAACCCCCTACAATTGATTTCTATTCCCCAAAAAATTAACACAACATTTGGTGTGTGCTTTCTGCTCAAGTAAATGGTAAGTCTGCACTTGTATAGCAGCTATTTACCTTTGCCATCTAAAAAGCATTTCAAAGTTTTTGCCTCCCCCATTTACACACACACACAACTGCCAAAATTCTTGCCTGCCACTCGGAGCAACTTGGGATTTCGTATCTTGCCCAGAGGAAACTTTGGTATGTGGAGAGGAGGAACCAGTGATTGAGCCACCAACCTTATATATAAGCCTGCCCGTAGTCTGAGATACTCAGACAAAAATCTTGTATTTGTTCCGGAGACACGTTTTCAAACTAAAGGTGACAAAGCATTTTTAGTCAGAGGCCCCAAGTTATGGAACAAGCTGTCTGAGGAAATAAGGTCTGCAGATTCAGTGACATCTTTTAAGTCTCTTCTTAAAACATACTTTTATTGGAGAGCCTTTGCTGATTTTAGTTGATTTTAGTGATCAATTCTTATTTATTTTATACCCTGTTTTAATTTGTTTTTATGATTGTTTTATACAATTATTGTGTTGTTAAGACTTGTTAGAATTCACTTGTTGTTTTGTTTTAATGGTTTATTTTAGGTGAAGCACTCTAACTGAAGTTTAGAAAAATGCTATACAAATAAAGTTTATTATTATTATTATTATTATTATTATTATTATTATTATTATTATTATAGTTAGTAAGCAACCAGCTCTCCATTTGAGCCTCAGCTGCCCCAGGTTTTAGGTCCATGGTGAAATCGCGAATGCACACCTACCAGTGGTCACGAAACTGCATGTAACTGATGGACCGAGTGACTTTACTTGGAATACTTCCTCACTAAAGTTATTGCTTCCCCCTGCTCCATGCAGACTACTGTGCTGCTCACTGTTTGTGAAAAACAGGAACTCTTGGAACTTATTTTTTTAATCACATCTCGTAGTTTTCATTCTCCAATTCCAAGCTTTTTTCTTCAAATGTTTGTACCTGCCACTGCTGCAGTTGTTATTTGGCCAATCGGCTAACATTTCACCAGAAGTTACCAAAGTGTCCTTAAACATCCAGGACAGAAACACATTGTGGCAGTGGGGCGTGGTTGTAGGTCAGCTGCAGGAGGGACTGATTGGAGGAGTGGTTCAGGGAACGGTGTCAGGGACAGATTTAATTAGCACAGGTGCATTGTATTATCGATTGGCTGTCTCTCCGCATACACCAGCAGTGGCACGTCGGACGGCTCTCTCTCCAGGGGACGCAGAGCAGCTGCGTGGCTGCAGACCTGATTGCGGACGTGTGGCCGGAGGCAGGGCGGGAGAGCACGTGGGACTGTGAGAGTGTGTTGTGTTGTTGAAAGAAACACGTTTGCCAGCACTTGTGCTGTTGTGTGTGTCTCTGTGCTGAGGGAACCCACGGAAGAAACAGACATGTGTTGCACACGTAACCGCCTTAGCTGAGGTAATACAGCCTAAATCACACAAGGCTGAACAAACGTGTGCTCTAAACTGAAGGATGTGTCTCCTGTGGAACAGACATGTCTCAGCCTTCTTATCAGAGCCTTGGGACAAAACATCTTTTTTCACATGGGTACTTCCTGTACCGTTGTTAACGTCTGCAGTCCTTGCCTGTGTGTTAAGACGTTAAAGAAAAAGCTGCTTTCACATGTCTGCTTCAGGTGATGAGGCTATCAAAGACGTGGCTGTGACACGTACAGTTGGATACTGCTTCACTACTGGTTTACTCCCCACATTGCTACAGCGCAGAGATATTAAAGTTAATGATCTGAATGACATAAAGGAATGTTTTACTGTCTCTGCCTATGATTCATAACACAGTTCAATTTGGGTCAACTTCATCGGGAAAGTTTCTTAATCCTCACTTCAGATGCTCCAAACCAAAGTAAGGAACACAACACAAGCAAGAGAAACAAAATAGCCGTCTTGAGGTTGAGAACTTAATGGGCCTAATTACTCTTGGCATACTACCCAAACGGTGATTTGCTCTACAGCCTGCTCTCAAAAGCTTAGACTTTTGTTGGTCTGAGCACCATTGAGATTTTGTTGGGAAATGATGCATTTAATGCAGCAGTGACATCGGTTTGCTCGGAGTGAACAGTAAGCTATAAAGAACGACAACCGCCAGTGCAAAAGAAAGGAGCTGGAAACATCCTCATCAGAAAACACATGGAAAGAGATGCCTCAGGGATGGCCCCATTTATGTCGCTCACTTCCACTGACCTGAATGCCATTAAGGCTAGCTATGGTGATGAAAGTCTCTGGGCATTGCTCTCCGTGTGATGGAGTTAGCTCATAAAGGAGAATTCTCTCAGCAGGTCTGGTTGTGCTTAATAAAGTAGTAGCAGTCAGCCAGTCTTCCTTCCCTCTCCCTGCATCTACCCTGTTTGCTTTTGATGTGTCTTTATGTCTCTTTGTTTCTTTTCCTCCTAGTTATGTAAAATGTATTTATTTTCCATTACGGTTACAGTGTGATCTCTCTTGCTGTAGTCTAGTGCAGTATTCATATTTAAATGAATTTAACAGCGGTACGACAGCTAATAGTACTTGTAGGATTGTCCTCTCTTCCTCCTCCTGTGCACCTGTTTTCTTCTTCCCATGTTGATCCAGTTCATTTGTCAGTTAGTTACCCAACCCCATATTAAGACACAATGTGTAAAACAACTGTCAATCATATTTTGCCTTACCTAGGTGCCTCAGTTTTAAGCACCAAACACTTGTGGTAAGTTTTAGGAAAAGATCATGGTTTGGGTTAAAATAAGTAATTCTATATAAGCAACGTTACAGATGCCACGTGAGTATACGTTTATGTAAAGAATTGACTTACGTTACTTAAAGGAAATCCACCCTGACTTTCGCTTTCTCAGAAATGTGCCGCATGAGTGAAAGTCCCGTGTTTGTTCCATCCAAGCACCAATGAACTCCTCCTTACTTTGACATTATCTCTTTGAACTTTTACCTCAGTCACATGACCTCCTTTTTCAACCCTGGTCACACATGCGTGTATTATTTTACGCCCAGGTCAGGCAAAACGTGACACTTACACAGTATCCTTAAGCGGCTGTGACACTGGGCTGGGTTACTCACACCTGCATGTCACCTCTTCCAGCATGTACTGGACATAAACTTCAGCTCAACACTCCGCTCTGGCTCAGGTTTTCCTGTCTGAACTCTGAATTTATAATTCTGAATTCCTATCAAAATTATGAATGGGTACGATATTTAAGGCACCCTCCTGTGTATCACTGTGATAATCTTTTCCGGTTTGCTTGCTGAAAAGCAGCTGAATTAACCTCAATGTAAACTCTTCCTTCTGTGATTTCTGAGTAAGCCTACGAGACCTAGAAGACCTTCTGTGACACTCAGAGGATCAGAAAAGATATTACAGTCTGCCCACCTATAATGATGTGACCTTCTGGATGTAGAGATTAGACACAAGAAAAGATTTGTCGTGGCATTTTTTCCTAAGATCTTTATCTTCTTGTCACATGACTTGTCTCTAACTGATATTCATATCACCACATTTTAAAATGCAAAATCCATTTCAAGATATCTGAACATGAAAAGAGTATATAAGTCTTTAAATTGAGCTTTCTTGTAGAAAAACATATAACTCTTTAAACAGTGGAAACAATGATATGATTTCCTATACTGTCGGCTTGAGAAAAAAAAAAACTGGCCTTGTTCAGACTGACAGTCCAACCCATGTTTTTTTCATATCCAGATTGAATTTTTGGATTCTTGTTTTTACAAATCGGATCCAAGCCAATTTTTTTTTAATTTTTTTTATCCAATATAATTTCTACAGATATATGTCAGTCCGGATGCTCTTCTTACATCACTTGCAAAGAAACACACAATGGCGACATCATTTTCAGAGAGACAGAGTTAGCAGAATCTATGCTACCACTTGCTGACAGCTATCAGAATATCTAGGTTTTGGCGCTATGGAGGACAAAGACAACAACAGTCCCTGGACAGACGCTAAAATAAATTGTCTCCGGGCACTTTGTTGCCGTGTTAAAAAGCTACGTCGTAGCTACCCATACATCGTTACAACAGCAACCCACGCAGATAGGTTGGTCATGTCTAAACAGACAAAATCCATCGCTCACTTTGAAATAACAGTGCAGACAGTCTGTCCTAGAGATCTGATTTGGGAAACAAGGCTGCTGCTTGTGGGCAAACGCTGTCAAGATATACTGTATATTCAGAGAATCATAAAGGTCCTGAGATTTTCACAATTTAAGTGCAAGCAGGATAAACAATCTGAAGGCAGAAATCGGATTATTTTTTAATGCATGTGGTAAGTCAAACCATTTTTTGAAATGTGTTTGGTTTGTAATTGTCTACCAAAGTGTCCCGAGCCAGTCTGCCTCCAACTTCCACTCGGACGCAGCAGAAGGTGAACACCTCCTCCCTTTTCCTCTTCCTCTAATTCTATCACGTCATTCCTGAGATTTATCTGATAAGGTGATGATCAACATAACTGTAATCGACACAGCTGGGCCTGAGTAACAAAACAAAACAAAACAACATGCCGCACTTCATTGGGATTGACAAGGCTGTCCAAGCTGACAGCTGTTCGGGAGCTCTGACTCCACAGTGTGAAAACAGGCGCCGCTGGATCGTTTGACCAGTGGAACATTTGATTCAGACGTTTGTCCGTCCTCGATTGTTCATGGTTTCAGTTGGAAGACTTCAATCTCCTCTGCGGAAATAATTAGGGGGCAGTGAAGGAGTTAATTGTGTTTTCCATTGGTGAATCATCAGGAAGCTTTGGTGAACTACCCCCCCCCCTCCCCTCCGACCACACACACACACACAATCACACACATAAACATGTGCACACACAAACTGGAAGCACATGTATAATCCACATATAAACACACAAATTCATGTAACAGATGAACAAGCACACATACTCGATCACACCCACATTCACACATGAACAGACCACACACATACTGTACACTCACAGAAGTCTATAAGCATTCACATTCACACACTCTAATGTGAAGTTAAATACAACCTTACAAAACACACACTAACACATAAGCAAATATTTCTATAGTCTCTCTGTATCTTTATCATTCTCAACCCATCATTGACGCCCTCTCTGATACTCCATTTTGCTTGTTTCAAAAGATTAAGAGGCCAATTAGTAAAGCTTTCACTGCAGTTATTACCATGCTGGGAACTGGGGAGAGAAGAAATCCCCTCTTTCCTCTTCCAAAAGAAGGATTTCTCCCACATTGTCGCCGAGTTGAGAGCGAAGGATGTGGGGTGTATTTGGAGGGCTGCTGATGTGGTAATTTTGGCTCGGAAACAATGCTACGCTGTCTAGAGGGGGTAATGGAGGGAAGTAGCGGAGGTGGTGTTTTGGCCCTGTGTGAGTGTGTGTTCACATGTGATATACACACTCGCAGTGAGGTGACATCATGGCATTGCTCTGAGGGTCACACCAGCTTCCAGATGAAGGAGGAAACATCGTATTAACTCTGAATCAGGACTCTGCCACAGATGCTTTGTGTGATTATAATGAGCAGCAGGAAACACAGAGGGAGAGAGTTCCTGTGTGAGTGTTTGTGGGTTACATTAAAGGAAAAATATACACTGAAACTCTATTGCTTATATAGATAATCAGTCTGTGATATTTTTGTGACGTTTTTTTGTCTTCTCACTTAGAAATTTACTACATTTTCCACAATGACCATCAACAGAAACAGACACATTCCTGTTACGTTCAAAGACAGTTGAAGCATTCAAAAGTTGGTTAAACAAATATACAAAAATGAACCTGTCAGAAGAGAGATGAACTTCTCAAAGACAGTTCAAGCTAGCCTGACTCCACCTGCATATTTCTTACAGCTTCAATTTTCTGCAAACCCTGTTTGCATGAAGGTTTGCTCAGTCAGCAACCAGTAAGGGAGCCCAAGTGAAATGATGTTGAAGTCCAGCGTTTTTCTTTTGTTTGAAAGTTAGAAAAATACATAAATATATATATATATATGAAACATATATATATATATATATATATATATATATATGGGTATTTTCATAAAAATCAGAGACAAACTGCACACAAAACCTCATTGATAATGGTATTTGCATGCTGTTACATTTATTTCAGAGAGCAGGCAAACAGCAATAAAGCAGGATAAAGATGGGCTATGTATATTTACAGTTAACTTAAGATCTTTAATTCAAAGCTTCCACTGACAGCTTTTCATTAAAGAACAAAGCTCTTCTGGCAAAGTGAAGAAAACTCAGACATACTTGTGTGTGTTTATGTGTTAATTATACAGTGTTGTTATTACCTGCTTGCCAACTTGCCAGCAGGTGATGGCAGGGAGAGAGATTCTCACTTGGGTTGAGACATGAAGTAGCCTGTCTACGCTCTGCTTTTCATCACTTCTCATTATTATCCTTCATAACAGTGTGAAGAAATCATTAAAAGACACAGACAAGATATAAACAAGCCTGAGCTGGAGGGGCTGAACGTGAATAAGTTAAAGAGGGCAAACGGCACAGGTTATAAAAGCTGATGATGCTCTGGTCTGGTATTAAGAGACACGAACTTGTGGTTCGCCTAATTCATCTGTCTGTTGTGTTTGGCACCAGGAGCTGCTTGGAGAGTTAAGTATTAAAGCTTAAGGACATACGTGAATAACTACAGTTAAAAAGAAAGGAGGATTAAATGATAACAAAATAAATTATGATTTTGAAAATGAAAGCAGACAGATAATTTTGTTCTTGTAATTTTGTATACATGAACCAATGAACCTCAAATTTGAAAGGGGTCATTCATATGGCTACGAAACAAGAGAATTACCACCCAGTTCAACAGTTCGTGTTGTTTGTTGTTCGTCAATGTTGCCTTCACAGATGTTTAAAGTTAACAGATGTTCATAAAGGATCGTCGAGCGTCGACACCATGATGACCCGGGTCGAAGAAGAAGGTCACTTGTCAAAGTAAAACAGCAACAACGTCTGTGTAGTGATGAGGTCAGGTTGGTTGGATGGAACAAACACTGGACTGTCTGCCAGGAGGCTGGTGTTCAACCCCGTGAGGAAGCAAATTTATTGAAAATAAAACAAGTAAGTTACTAACATAACTTATTTCATTTATAAAACGCATGCTAATTAAGTTACGTGCAGTTTGTAATCTTACTTAATTGAAATGTTTTTTCAAGTATTCAAGATTTTTCCTGGTCTGCTCATCTGCATATGTGTGCAGCCTATCTGTCCCCTCTTTAGACTTTCCCCTCTGATGCCAGCTTTTTGTTATTCTCTCCTGCAGAACAGCAAACCAATCACACCAGACCTGCAGGCTACTGGCTGCTCTGAAAAGATGTTGGTATTACTCCGAGTTATAGGTGAAACTGGAACAAGAAACAAATTAGAAACACGAGTCATGAGTGATCATTGGATTATTTTTTTTTTTATACATAATGCATGTTAAAAGTTGGGACAATGACCGAATTAAAGTAATGATGTGGTGTGATACTGTGCGTCCTAATGTTGAATGTAACCATGTTAAGTCGGGACACTGCGTCAGGTTTATTTATTAAAGACATACATACATTTTTGTTTGACGGTGACTCTGCACAAGTGATGCTCTCGAAGAGCCTGAGCAAGCATGGACAATTCTGAGATCACAAACCCCCCCAGCAGAGTCTGAGATTAACAACGTGTCAATAGATGGACACAATATAAACAGAGAAGACATTTGATCGTGAAGGAGGATGAAGGATTTGCAGCAGTTCTGTAGTGTGTTGTAAGCGATGTGGAGAACGCAGAGTGGGGAGAATGAATGAACGGAGGCCTGCTTTAAAGTGCAGTAATTGGGGGGGACGGACTGGAGCCTTTGTATGATTGAACAGGACCGTGACAGACTCCGTGGAACGAAGTCAGCAGGGGCAGTTCAAGCTGCAGCCAGAAGATCCCTGACATCCTCGCCTGGTGCCATATCTGTTTCCAGGTTCCAAGCACTGCCATCATCCCCTGCTTCAACATGCTCCACAGTGTCTTTGTTGTCGAGGTAGAGATTGTATAGGATGGTACAGCTGATGACAACAGGGAGAGTAGTGTGGCTTACTTCTGGGGACTTGAAGAAGAGGGAACACCAAAGGTCTTCATCATCCCAAAAGAGCGTTCTGTGATGCACCTGGCCCTGGACAGCTCCTTGTTGTACCCGGCCTGCACAGCATTCAGGACAGTGATGCGATAGTGTCATCAAACAGATGGGGGCAGGCGGACAGAACGCATCTTCCCTCTGGTGGGTAGAGCTGCTGGGCAACAACATCATGGACAGACCCAAGGAAACCATAAAGCACATCTATGAACTTGACTTGTTCACAGATGGCCTGAAGCTGAACGGATGCGATTAGCTTCCAGTTAACATAACAGGTAGCATCCTCTTCAGTGGGGTTTATTCTGGATGCAGCAGCCTTCAATGGCACCGACTGCCACACGAAATGCTGGAGAGCCTGCTAACCGGGCAACCGGCACACACATCCTCCATTTGGTCTGGTTGAGGAAACCGAACAACCCTCTTCAGGTCTCCAAGTACTGCATGGCTGACCCGGTTTAGGATCCTGTGGACCGTAGTCTTGGAAAGTTCTATTGTAAAGGAAGCCACATGGGCAAGCTAGCACAGAACTGAGAAGATCTTTTTTCCATCTATGATCAGCTTCACATGTAAAAGCACCTGGAAGTGCTGCTATGGACCATCTTGTCAGGAAGAGGTCAAGGTAGAGGTCAGACACACCATCAAAATAGAGCTCCGTCATGTTCAAGTGGTGGCATGTTGTAGGTTGGACAAACAGTGAATATGAGAAATAAAATGATCAAATGTTAAACAAACGCTTCATTCAGATTTCTGTAAAATCCTATTCTGTCTGACAGGTGTTTAATATTAATACAACTGTTTCATATTTCATAACTATTCTCAGTCCAGTTAAAACAGTTAGGATAGTGCTGGAGCAGTCACATGGTTTATTTACAGTTATACAAAAGGTAGTTCCGACCCAGAGATCTGATTGGTCAACTGTATGTTTGGGATGTTCTCAAATCAGCATGACATCACACCCTGCTCATCACGAGAAATATCCCTCTGCCTCCTCAATGGGAATATATAATTGGAATTGAATTTCATACAATATAAAATATAATGTTGTTTTGACTTGTTATAGGTCTATGTGACCCATTTGGTGAAATCGGGTCTCTTTTGGTCCTTATTTGTCGCTTCGAGCACCCGTACCGTAACAACACGGATACTGGCACACTTAAAATCCAAGCTTGACCGGTTTTGTTTTAACACATGCGCTAAAACCTTAAAAATACACGAGTCCAGTGATATCTTCTTTCAGTGTATATCTTACTTACAACAGGAATGAGCGAGCCAAGCAGTTTAGTGTTTCTATGTGCTGTAGTTATTCAGTTTGAGAAACAATCTCTAGAAAGCAATTAAACGGACTAGGTTTCGTCTCTGTTGCTAGGGTCGTTACTAAGGGTCAACCTACTTCCCGGAGTGGTAAACATTGCATACATTACATTTGCTTGTCCTGACGCGAATGATTGTTTTCTAGTTGTTGGTCATACCACATGTATTGCCATGGAAACGGAGATCACGCTAACAAAAACTTTTGTATTGTGAGAGCAAATCACCCCACAATATGAATACATTTTGATTACATACTTTATTTAGATTGTAATTTGTTGTATAATCGCAATATTACACGAGAGGGTGTACTTCAACGTCATTATTGGCACGGCAGCGATGCGGTCAGGACCGAGGCGCTTGAGTGTAATAGTGCTTAATTTGACATTACTGCAAAGCTCCGAGTTTTATTTTTTATTCTATCTATTTGATAGGAACTGTTGCATACTTCCAATACAGAGCACGAAACGGATGTGCTGCACAAAGAATTTATAGCTATTGTTAATTTTGAATTCCTGACCATAGTTGGGCTTTTACAAGTGTAGTATTATTGAAATATATAGCTTCAGTATCAGAAAACTACACTAACAATATGGAATGGAAATGCAATGAAAACCCCAAAACTGTCTTTGATGGGAGTAAAATTAGATAAAAACTAGGCGCAGTTCTGCTTTGCTTTAAGCCATCACCTAACTTTTATTGTAAAACATTTTATATTTTAAATTAATTTGACTTGAAGTAGTGTTCCAGAGATGGCATCCCTTTATCTGACACTATATACATTAACCGTTTCAAAAAATCTATAGGGTTACACAACAGAATTGGCATGTGACATATTACAATACAAATTAGCTAAATGTAAGACTGCTTCATAGATAGACACATTACGCATCTGCATGAAAATATATCCCAGAAAAACATGTGCCAGCAGCAGAGAGTGAAAGGGGTGAAAGGTCAGAATTACGACTGTGTAAGCCACATGTAAATTAACTTTTGTTTATATTCTGCATGTCACATACACGACAAAGTAACCACAGCAATGCTCTCTATGTCGACCCTGGCGAGCTCGGGATTGCCATTCTTTTTCATGTCCAAGGTAAACTTAAGTGTGGAACTCTTTCGAAATCACATCCTTTTCACTTTAACTTCAAATATTGCGCTACGGATCACGACGGATATGACCAAGAGGATCAAAGTTCAAGGCACATGCTTATGTTGAAGTTGTACAGTATGTCCTGTTTGCATACATACAGCATGCTACATTACATACTTTGTGAGGGTAACCATAGAACACACTGAAGGCAAAAGAAACAAGTGCGCGATTGTGAATGCAGCCAATGTCGATCACAAGAAGACCTTTATTTATTTTATGATAATCAGGATATCAGAAAAATAAAAACCTCTTGGACTGCAACTACGAATGTTATTTTTTTCAACTAATTGATAAATCACCTGCTCTATGAAATATTAAAAGGTAGTGAAAATATGTAACATGTCACAACTTCACAGAATCCAAAGTAAAAGTGTTCAGATGTCTGGTTTTGTCTGAGCAGAAGTCCAAAAATCAAAAGATATTCAGTTTACTAACGTACATGAAAAGAGTCTTAACCCTGAAACTGTGCAGAACAAAGAACACTTAAAGAACTGAACTCAGTTTAGAAAGATTGGTGTTAATCCATGTGCTCAATATCAACAGCATCTCATTAGCGTCACACCAATGACTTCACAGACTTCTGATTCACACGTTGTAGCTGCTTTATAGCTGGTTCAAATACAGTGTGGCATCCATTTAACCAAACGGCATAAGAACAACCAGTCACCCCTGCTTGCCGGTGCCACATCAGTCTTCGCAGAGGTTGTCCAGAGCTCTAATGGCTTTTACTGGACTTTACCGAGTCACGTTAAAACAGTGTCAGGCTTATAATGGCCTGCTAGTCCTACATGATGCTTCAGCTTTTCAGATGCTAATCTGCATTAAGAGCTGTGATCCATTTTACTGGGGACTTGTTGTTTCACTCCTTCTCAGCCACTTCCTCTATTTTTCCTCACTCAAGTGTTTCTGTCTTAACAGAAGTCAAAACTAATTATCTTCACGTAGACAAATACGACAGTAAAGTTTGGTTTAAATAACTCTAAACAAATATGGCATCATAAGTTAGTCCTTTTTCACATACAACCTGCACTGTAGCGTGAAACTGCTCACAGACAAAACAAAGCGCGCACACACACACACACACACACACACACACACACACACACACACACACACACACACACACACACACACACACACACACACACACACACATTGTGACCTTGTCTTGCTTGCAGAAGCTTCCCGCTTTGTCAAAAATGTTATGACTGGGCAGACACATACACAAACGTCTTTTTTCATGTCGAAGTTCATTAGCTATCATAGTGAACAAACAACAACTTAAAGAGGAAGGGATTATGTTGCAACGAAGCTGCATTATGTGTCAATCAACGGAACATTAACCAACAGTCATTTCTGTCCTCCAAACCATTCACCTTTCTGTATGCTTGTAGATATACTGTTAAAGCTGGACTATAACAGTCATGTTGCTGGCTGACCTTCGACAAGTGCTTCTGGGTTTCATCCTCTACATCTCAGGTATGAGTCATTATTTATGCTTTATTACATAAGGATAGTAATAACTTCATAAGATAACTGTATATACTCTGGTATTTCAACGAAGTAGGTGAGTCAATAGAAAATGTAAATTATTAGAAATGGATATAAAAAAAAAACTGATATAAGTTGACAGCACATTACATGTCTGAAGATGATCACTTCCTCGTAATAAAGTACAGTTTAGTATCATTATTCAGGGATTTATGACGGAAAGGTAAAAAAAAAGAAATTTAAATCTGTTTGCTCATGAAAGTTTCTGTTGAAGGGGTGAATGCAGCAGCCATCGTCTGTGCTTTAAAAGGCTCTACAGTGGATCTGCCCTGCTCAGCTCAACCTACCACTTCTAGCAACAAATGGTACACTTTAGACTGGAATGGACCCATGTCTGTTCAGAATGAGTTCCCTGCAGATGGACAACGTGTAACGTACAACACAGCTGAAGAGAATCAACCAAATTTAACAATCAATGATCTCAGAGAGACTGATGCAAGCTATTACTGCTGTAGGAGGACTGCAGACCAACCAGATCGCTGTTGGCTCAATTATATTAAACTCCTCGTTACAGGTACAGTGGATTTCAATAATTTATTACTTTAAAAATGACATCATTCTATAAATTCTCATCCATCATCTTCTCAGACCTGCAGGTAAAAGTGTTTCCCACCACTGAGGGACTGACAGTAACACTGATGTGCAGCACCAGCTGTCCTCTGACTGGAAAGCCTGCAGCCTTCATCTGGTACAAGAACAGAGAGTTTCTCTATGAGGACTGGTCTCCCTGGTACCAAGAGCTGGTCAGCAGTGAGGAGGCAGTCAGATACTCCTGTGCTATCAAAGGCTACGAGGAGCTCAGAGCCCCTGAAGTCTCCGTGGGTGAGTGTCAATGTTCATCAATGTTACAAAACCTGTACCTGAACCAGTGTGTAGGATTTAGTGGATTACAACCAACTGAACACCGGTCGCCTCACCCAGCTCTTCAAAGCTTGGAAGAGAAGCGATGGACACCACAGAACTCACAAAAAATGTGAAAGGCTCTTTCAAGAGCAAGTGTTTGTTTTTTCTAGACTGAGCTACGGTAGAAACATGCTGGGGCTTCATGTCGGGTTCTGTGGAAGAGGACATGCTCCTGATGTAGGAAATATAAAGGACTCATTCTAAGGTCATGAAAACAACAATGTTTAGTTTGAATCTTGTTTTATTTTGTCCAGATTCTGTCTCTTCGACCTGCTTCAGTGTGACCTATGCTAAAGGGAGAATGTGTTCTTACAAGCGGCCATCAGTAGATGAGTCCTGCTCCATCAAGTTTCCCAGAGGTGAAGCTTCCACTGTACAAAAACATCTTCCAACACACCTTTAAAGTCATATTTGGTCATTTTATTATTTTTCTTCTTTCTTTCTAAGCTTAAATATATATACACATTATATAAGGTGTGCTAAGATAACTATATGTCACAGTGACTGATGGTAACTCTCTTTCCTCAATAGCGCTACATGTTCAAAGGACTCCTTCGAACAAATATGTCATACTGACCTGTAACATCAGCTGTCCTCTGACTGACACTCGAACTGCCTTAACGTGGTACAAAAATGGATTTTATTATTACAACAGTCAAAGTATTCCACTCCCTTCAAATGACAGCTTCTCTTGTGCAGCTAAAGGCCTCGAGCATCATCAGTCTGCAGAAGTCTGTGAGTATCACAAAACCTATTGTTAGTTATTTTTCTTAACAATAAACTAAAGTCTAAACATTCAGGATTTTCAACAACTTTTAGTATTTTATCTTTATTTCAGGTGCTGAGGTTCAGAAATGCAGGAGTGTGAATTATGTCAGCAGGAGAATCTGTGCTCTTCAAGGCTCTTCAGTGAACATTTCCAGTAAATACTTTCACCCTGACACACAGCAGCCCACTTCTAAATCGTGGTATAAAAAAAATAGAAGTGGTAAGGAGGAGCTGGTGGAGGCTTCAGGTGATGTGGAGGACTATGATGAGAGGAATAACCACCACCACATCCTGACAATCAAAAACCTGAAGAAGAATGACTCAGCACAATACACGTTCAGACTTCAGAGAGAGGATGGAGGATTAAAAGAGTCTTTTCTCCATGGAGTCCTTTTGACTGTCACAGGTAAATCTTAACTCCTGCTCTTCATGAGCAGCACTCAGCAGACTTCACTAATTCATGTGTGAACAGGAGGACTAAGGGCTCATAGTCTGTGGTCAAGCTTCATTCAAACATGTATAATGTGTCAGACTTATAGGAGGTTGGTGATAAATATTTTTGATTCCCTCGTTCAGACCTGCAGGTGAAGTTTACTCCTTCTGCAGAGGTGACAGAGGGTCAGAGAGTCACACTGACCTGCAGCACCAGCTGTCCTCTCACTGACAACACAAACTACATTTGGTACTTCAACAGTCGACCTCTGACCCTACCAGAACACCAAAACAAACACTTGCTTCTAGACCCAGTCAGCAGTCAGCGTGCAGGAAAATACTCGTGTGCTGTCAGAACCAACAAAAACTTCAACTCAGCTGAAAAGAGTCTCACAGTCCAAAGTATGACGGGAACATCAGCCGCAGCAGCAGCTGCAGGAGTCGCAGCTCTTCTCCTGGTTGTACTGCTCGCTGTCGTCTTGTGGATTAGGTGAGCAATAACAAAGTGTGGTGGAAGGAGGGTGTGGTTAAGAGTTTTGAGGAAGGTGACCAATGTTATTAGTAAGAGTATGACGAGGCCACCTTAGGAATTTCACCTAAAGAATAATTTTTTCCCCACACAGTATCATGGTTCCGTTCCAAACAATTATTCTTTATTGTGACAAACTTCATATTCAACACAGTGGTTCCATAAAATATCATTTTAATCACCAACTACTAATAAAAGAGCCTCAACATATACAATTATTTGACGAAAGGTTCGGGGCTGCGGCTTACCAGTGGAGAGGTGGACCGTTAAAGGTGAGGATCCCAAAAAGAGGAGGCACCCCGATCACACACAAACACACCTGAGGGTTCAGAACCAGGGGTGCACCAAACCACACAGCGCACGAAGGGAGACACCAACACCAGGAGGCACCAACCCCACCACCTTAGGCCCTGCAGCTCCTACAGACACAGAGAACACAATTAACAAGGCTCCACTTCACAGAAAGAAAAATAACAAAAGAGAAAATAAACTAAGCAGACCGTCCAGCACACACTCGGCTGTTAAAGGGTGAACTGCAGGTCTGCAACGTAATACAAACCACAAAATAAGCTACACAAAGCAATATTAACTCAATTAAACAAAATACTCTTCGAAAGAAAAGTGTTAATTTCCAGGCTTAATCAGCCAAATAAACTATCCGATCAGAACAAAGATCAAACGGAAAGAAAATAAACCTGTGGCTATAAATCAGGAACAAGAGAGAAAACAAACCAAACAAAATAATTCACCTTAGCTGATTATCCAGGAGGGATGATCAGACACCCAATGTACTTATACAAAATTCCATGGTGGGCCTAAACCTCCCTTGTCAGATTACACGCACAGTTAAAAACGGCTCAAGCTAAAAGGGGTTTTCTCCATTAAAACAACACCGTGACGCTGACATGAAATAGCTTGAAGCAGGGCTGCAGTGCTGTCGAGATCAAGCAAAGCCCGGCAGACGAGCAGCATCAGGCACCGTAGACAAAGTAACGCGGGGGAAGGCAAAGCCCGGGAGGCAAAACACCCAGCAGGCAAAGCAGCAGTGTTTTTAAGAGTGAGCAGGTTAGCTGGAGCCACTTTCTGGCAAAGTTCAACGCAGACCCCGCCAAAAGTCTCCTGTGATACAGGATGAACAATGAGTTAACAGAATAATAATAATTACCACCAAAGTATATAAAACTAAAATCACCTACCGATCAGGCAACGCACAGTGGTTGGCTAGTAATGGCCTTGTGATAAGGGATAAAACAGGTCCAGAGAGTGAAAGAAGCTCCATTATGCTACGAATTCAATAACATTCAATCACTTGACTGAAATCACATCACATATTTAATTTGATGTTTATTCCCTTTATTAAACAGGAAGAAGAGGACTTCCACTCCTTGTCCTGCAACTGAAGCATCAAACAATCGAGAGCAGGTGAAGATGAAAAGTTGTAAAACGCATCTGCATTAGAAAAACATCCACTTTGCATATTTGATTTGTCCACATTTGGATTGTTATATTTTTACCAGTTGCAGTGATTTTTTTTATTGGCCTATGAATCATCAAAAGAGTAAAATCGTTACATAATGTCATGTTAGGTGTCGTGTCCTGATCAGCTGAACCCTGGTCCAGTGTATGATGACATCTCAGCTCAGCCAGAAGAGGAGGCTGAGCTTCAATATAGCAGAGTCCACTTCAGCAAAAACCACACGGATCCTCTTTATTCCAACGTACGAGCAGATCAGCCCAGAGAAGTGGAGCATGCCCAATACGCCGTCATCAACTTCAGAAACTAAGACAGCCCTGAGCGAGCATCTGCTGTCACTACAAAAGGACTCAGACTCAACTTAAATACTCAGAGTGGTACGCTGTGTTTAACACAAAAACATCCTCACACACTGCACCTGTTGTAGGTATCAAGCCTCATGTCACATATGAGTATCTCCATTTGATACACAGAGAGCAGCGGAAACAGCCGGGCTCCTAATTGCACATCTCACATTTCACATCTGGAAACAGTGGAATATATTACTGTGTACACAACAGGTGGCTGAAAAGGCAACTTGTTAGACAGACTGTACATTCTCATGCAAAGAACATGTATTGCAGTGGTGGCGCCACCTGCAGGACAGACTTCAAACTGCTAGCAGGACAAACAGGAGGGATGCATGTTATTTTGTGTCTTTATGTTTGTTAAAGCTCCAGATGTACCCGGTAGAGGGCCTCCTGTGCTCTCCATTTGAGAACTGTCCCTGATGCTGTTGGTGACGTCACCAGGAAGTTGCTTTCACGTTAAGTGATACTGTAAATCATGTGTAAAGTCATTAAGAGCACAGCAAGAGTGAATTTTAGGGGAAGAAATATAATTGAATAAGAAATTGGTTTAATTTTTTTGCCCTTGCTGTGAGGGAGAGACATGATGTCACCAACGTAAACAGTAAGGGTGTGAACAGACATGCTGAACATCATCAGTTTGTCACAAATACATTGTCACTTACTGAAACGTATGAACGTTTTTAACTCTAAAGGTGGTATACTTGAACAAAGTTTTCAAAAGGAAAATTCGATTTTTCAATCATTTTTTCAACAAAAATATAAAATTCTTCTGTGAAAAAAACATGTACACTGTTGGCCTGAGGACCAGCTTGTACCCCCTTTAACACAGTGAACTTCTTGTAGGGATTTTGCATATTTAATATTTTTTTGTATTTTTTGTCTATACAGAATTTCAGTCGACCACAAGACATAGAAAAGGTTTAAATACGAGTTGGTCTGTGACTCTGGACCATATTTCCATGTTAAATTTCTTCTGAAACGGATATCTGTCATTTGATCAGTAAAAAATTTATGTTAGCAGCAAAGTACATGTCAGCAATCGATATGATAGATAATAATGTTAGTAATCAGGTAAAGAAAAGTTTGACAGTAAAGTGAGATGAAAACTGTTATTAATTTATTGTACGGTCAGTTTGAAACTCTAAAACTCTATGAAATGCTTTCATGCTTGTATTCAGCAGTCAAGATCCTCTTCAGTTTTAAACTTGTCAAATCAATAAATTTTATCCAACAGCTTTAGTTTTGACCCATCGAGGCATAAACTCTGAAGGAATCCGGTTCTATCAGGCACTAAGACGTTCGAAGCAGATCCTTCAAGTCTTATTTGTACTATACAGTGTTTTTATCATTTTTCCTGTTTCTATTTTTATGTTCTCATGGGACCGACAGATGTACTACTACTCTAATACTCTTGATTACGTGTTTTGTGATGTATTAACAGATCTCTTAAGTTACATCTGCAGCTTTCATCTGTACATGTTTTTTGTTTCTCTTTTTAACCACAAACCAACCAGATAACACACTTTTCTGATTGCTTCACTTCCCGAAGCTCTGACTCTTATCAACATTTTAATGAATTATGTTTTTGCATTTACTTAAACACCAAAACTATGTACAAATAAAAGGAACCGCAAAAGACAAAAGTAAGATGGAGAGTTTTCCCTCAGCAATGTCATTGTTTCCTAACCGCCTGAGCGGTAGTGAGAAATATTTCAGAGCAGTCATGAAACAGTTTGTTTAGAAGAGCAACAGAAAAGTTGCTAATTTGACATAAGTTAGTTATTTAGGTTTGAGGACTTCTGGGTGTCCTTGTTAACATCTACTGACACAAACAATCTTTTAGGCCTCAAAGTGCGGCTGTATCCAGCAGAGGTGGCCGAGGGTCAGAGTCACACTGACCTGCAGCACCGGCTGTCCTCTTTCTGGTAACACAACCTACCTTTGGTACTGTAACAGTCAACTTATGACCCTGCTGCATAGCCAAAACAAGTACCTGGTTCTAGAGCCAGTCAGCAGCCAGCATGCAGGAAACTACTCTTGTGCTGTTGGAAACAACAGAAACGGCTCCAGTTAAAAGACTCTTACTGTGTAAAGTGTGAAAAGGAACCTCAGCTGCAGCAGCTGCAGGAGTCGGTGCTGCTCTCCTGAGCATCACACCTGCCGTTGTCCTCTTCTGGATCAGGTGGGCAACACTGGGTTCTATTGCAGATCAAAGACAATCAATTTCTTATCTGAATCACTATTTCATCTATACTTATCAGTTTATTTTACTAAACCGGAGGAGAACGTCAAGTCAGTCTGAAGAAACTGAAGCAACAGACCCTATATTATAGAGCAGGTTAAGACCAAAAGTTATTGCACAACATTGAAGTCATAATTTCAGGTCCTGACTGCCTTAAGTGGCCAAAAGATCACTACACGCTGTGAGTACAGTGCAAACAAAAACCCAGACATTTAGGATGCTTCTGCTGCATTTGAAAAACTCTCCCACACACATCCTGCGTTCCTTCAGCTGGAGTGACGCTTTAACACAAACATCATTCTACTGACTCAGAAGCAAACCGAGCCACGAGTTATATGAATCCTATTTTTCAATTCAGGATGTAAAATGTCCTCTCCAACAGTGCATATTCCACAGCTACATTATTTTCCCAAAACACTACTAGGCCAATCAGCCATGTGACATCATCACTGATACAATTGTTCTGACCTAATATCTGGCTATAAAAGCTGCTAGAAACTTCACAGTAGTTTTTACTTTAAATACTGATTGAGGCTGTGAACTATCAGTTACTCCTGCCAATGTGCCATGGTATATTTAAATGCCTGTAAAGACACGCCGCCGTTACCTAAGCTGCGAACAGGATTTATGAGATGTGGTGTGATAAAGTTGCCAAAGAGAGAACACACGCAATTTTATCAAATGTATTTATTGTTAAACTGTAGATTCTGGGAACCTTGTGCACGGCTGGGACACTGGGTTGTTCCTTTTGTTCTCCCTGGGAACAAACAAATAGACAAGTGCAGTGAGTAACTGATTGAACAGGCTGATTGCAATAATATCTAATTAGTTATGTGGCAGAACAACAGAGTATATATTGCCAAGCTAAAGATACAAATTTGCTTTAAATATTGCAATAACGTACCTCTATCTGTTTCCTCTTAGCAGGGTGTTTGGGCACCCATTTATAGTTCAAGGAAGTACCAACCACAAGAAGCGGGTAGGGGGGTGTCGAAATATGTGTTGCTCTGTTTATTTATGGAATTATGTATTGATGGTTTCCCAAATTTATAGGGACCGTAAATATTCGTAAATTATTATTGTCATCTTTCGATTGGTGAAATGATGTAAATATTGATTGTACATATGAATTGTTGATATATATACTTACCTTTAGATGGCATGTCTGGGCCAATTAGAGTAATCAGGTGCATATAAGGAGCTCAGCTGTTTGTGGGACTTTATGGTGATGGCAAACCTCTGTTGTGGTGGTTTAATGTAAAAATAAATTAAGCTTCATCTGAAACCCCTTCTGCCCTCCAGATCTGCTCATTTTTCATGTTGCTGGAAGACATTCAACATGTGCTTCTGGGTTTCATCCTCTACATCTCAGGTATGAGTCATTATTTATGCTTTATTACATAAGGATAGTGATGATGATACCATATTACAATGACAGGCATGAGAGTCAAATTATAGAAAAGCTTAACTGAAAATTTCACTTGCAAATGGAGAAAAGAAAATGATTGAAATTACATGACATGTCTGTGGATGATCACTTCCTCATGAAGTACAGTTTATTATCAATATTCAGGAAATAATAATAGGAAGGTAAACATTCTTTTATCTCAGAGAGACTGATGCAAGCTCTAATGGCTTTTACTGGACTTTACTGAGTCACGTTAAAACAGTGTCAGGCTTATAATGGCCTGCTAGTCCTACATGATGCTTCAGCTTTTCAGATGCTAATCTGCATTAAGAGCTGTGATCCATTTTACATTCAAACAAAGCGCACACGCACACACACACACACACACACACACACACACACACACACACACACACACACACACACACATGGTGATCTTGTCTTGCTTGCAGAAGCTTCCCGCTTTGTCAAAAATGTTATGACTGGGCAGACACATACACAAACGTCTTTTTTCATGTCGAAGTTCATTAGATATTATAGTGAACAAACAACAACTTAAAGAGGAAGGGATTATGTTGCAACGAAGCTGCATTATGTGTCAATCAACGGAACATTAACCAACAGTCATTTCTGTCCTCCAAACCATTCACCTTTCTGTATGCTTGTAGATATACTGTTAAAGCTGGACTATAACAGTCATGTTGCTGGCTGACCTTCGACAAGTGCTTCTGGGTTTCATCCTCTACATCTCAGGTATGAGTCATTATTTATGCTTTATTACATAAGGATAGTAATAACTTCATAAGATAATTGTATATACTCTGGTATTTCAACGAAGTAAGTGAGTCAATAGAAAATGTAAATTATTAGAAATGGATAAAAAAAAAAAGATATAAGTTGACAGCACATTACATGTCTGAAGATGATCACTTCCTCGTATAAAGTACAGTTTAGTATCATTATTCAGGGATTTATGACGGAAAGGTAAAAAAAAGAAATTTAAATCTGTTTGCTCATGAAAGTTTCTGTTGAAGGGGCAGCAGCCATCGTCTGTGCTTTAAAAGGCTCTACAGTGGATCTGCCCTGCTCAGCTCAACCTACCACTTCTAGCAACAAATGGTACACTTTAGACTGGAATGGACCCATGTCTGTTCAGAATGAACTCCCTGCAGATGGACAACGTGTAACGTACAACACAGCTGAAGAGAATCAACCAAATTTAACAATCAATGATCTCAGAGAGACTGATGCAAGGTATTACTGCTGTAGGGGGACTGCAGACCAACCAGATCGCTGTTGGGTCAATTATATTAAACTCCTCGTTACAGGTACAGTGGATTTCAATAATTTATTACTTTAAAAATGACATCATTCTATAAATTCTCATCCATCATCTTCTCAGACCTGCAGGTAAAAGTGTTTCCCACCACTGAGGGACTGACAGTAACACTGATGTGCAGCACCAGCTGTCCTCTGACTGAAAAGCCTGCAGCCTTCATCTGGTACAAGAACAGAGAGTTTCTCTATGAGGACTGGTCTCCCTGGTACCAAGAGCTGGTCAGCAGTGAGGAGGCAGTCAGATACTCCTGTGCTATCAAAGGCCACGAGGAGCTCAGAGCCCCTGAAGTCTCCGTGGGTGAGTGTCAATGTTCATCAATGTTACAAAACCTGTACCTGAACCAGTGTGTAGGATTTAGTGGATTACAACCAACTGAACACCGGTCGCCTCACCCAGCTCTTCAAAGCTTGGAAGAGAAGCGATGGACACCACAGAACTCACAAAAAATGTGAAAGGCTCTTTCAAGAGCAAGTGTTTGTTTTTTCTAGACTGAGCTACGGTAGAAACATACTGGGGCTTCATGTCGGGTTCTGTGGAAGAGGACATGCTCCTGATGTAGGAAATATAAAGGACTCATTCTAAGGTCATGAAAACAACAATGTTTAGTTTGAATCTTGTTTTATTTTGTCCAGATTCTGTCTCTTCGACCTGCTTCAGTGTGACCTATGCTAAAGGGAGAATGTGTTCTTACAAGCGGCCATCAGTAGATGAGTCCTGCTCCATCAAGTTTCCCAGAGGTGAAGCTTCCACTGTACAAAAACATCTCCCAACACACCTTTAAAGTCATATTTGGTCATTTTATTAATTTTTTCATCTTTCTTTCTAAGCTTAAATATATATACACATTATATAAGGTGTGCTAAGATAACTATATGTCACAGTGACTGATGGTAACTCTCTTTCCTCAATAGCGCTACATGTTCAAAGGACTCCTTCGAACAAACATGTCAAACTGACCTGTAACATCAGCTGTCCTCTGACTGACACTCGAACTGCCTTAACGTGGTACAAAAACGGATTTCATTATTCCAAGAGTCGAAGTATTCCACTCCCTTCAAATGACAGCTTCTCTTGTGCAGCTAAAGGCCTCGAGCATCATCAGTCTGCAGAAGTCTGTGAGTATCACAAAACCTATTGTTAGTTATTTTTCTTAACAATAAACTAAAGTCTAAACATTCAGGATATTCAACAACTTTTAGTATTTTATCTTTATTTCAGGTGCTGAGGTTCAGAAATGCAGGAGTGTGAATTATGTCAGCAGGAGAATCTGTGCTCTTCAAGGCTCTTCAGTGAACATTTCCAGTAAATACTTTCACCCTGACACACAGCAGCCCACTTCTAAATCGTGGTATAAAAAAAATAGAAGTGGTAAGGAGGAGCTGGTGGAGGCTTCAGGTGATGTGGAGGACTATGATGAGAGGAATAACCACCACCACATCCTGACAATCAAAAACCTGAAGAAGAATGACTCAGCACAATACACGTTCAGACTTCAGAGAGAGGATGGAGGATTAAAAGAGTCTTTTCTCCATGGAGTCCTTTTGACTGTCACAGGTAAATCTTAACTCCTGCTCTTCATGAGCAGCACTCAGCAGACTTCACTAATTCATGTGTGAACAGGAGGACTAAGGGCTCATAGTCTGTGGTCAAGCTTCATTCAAACATGTATAATGTGTCAGACTTATAGGAGGTTGGTGATAAATATTTTTGATTCCCTCGTTCAGACCTGCAGGTGAAGTTTACTCCTTCTGCAGAGGTGACAGAGGGTCAGAGAGTCACACTGACCTGCAGCACCAGCTGTCCTCTCACTGACAACACAAACTACATTTGGTACTTCAACAGTCGACCTCTGACCCTACCAGAACACCAAAACAAACACTTGCTTCTAGACCCAGTCAGCAGCCAGCGTGCAGGAAATTACTCGTGTGCTGTCAGAACCAACAAAAACTTCAACTCAGCTGAAAAGAGTCTCACAGTCCAAAGTATGACGGGAACATCAGCCGCAGCAGCAGCTGCAGGAGTCGCAGCTCTTCTCCTGGTCATCACACCTCTTGTTGTCTTCTTTTGGATCAGGTGAGTATCATGATTCTGTGTTTCAAAGCAACAACATTCAAACTTTGATTCAAAATCTCTAACTAGTTTAAATAATAATTCTTTATTTTTTTCTGAATCAGGAGAAAGAGGACTTTGGGTCAACCTTCAGGAACTGAAACATCAGACAATGTGCATCAGGTACAAAACAGGATTCAGACACTCATGCTGCATCAGAAAAACTTGACACTCATCTATTCTGTTTCTCTTCAGATGTAATGATTATTTATTTCCTGTCAGGACAGAAGCTTCAACTTGTGCCTTCTGCTTTTTCCTGTCACTCAAATTATAACCTCTCATAGCTCTCTCTTTAAGTTTGCTCACCCTGAACACCTGGTTCTATTAAACTCCTCCATGATTTCTCTCAGAGTTGTATTTGTATTGAAACACATCTATATCATGACTATCACTGTGAAGCCACATCAAGAACTACTGTTATTATGTTTTGACAACTTAACACCTGCATATTATCTGATTTTTGTCATGCTGCAGTCAACATTTGGGAGCTGTTTCTTTTTAATAATGATAGGTTAATATCTGCCATTTGTAATTTACTTGATATCAACCAGTCATGTTAATCACCACTGAAAGAAAATAAGTTTCTCCCTGGCTTCAACTACATTTAACAGTTGGTACAATTAAATCACATTTTCTAAATCCAGTATGAGTGACTCCATATATATATATATATTTTTTTTTAATAGGGCTAAAAGATGAAAGCAGTTGTAAAACACTTCAATCAATACACTTAAAAAAGTTTCCTAAACCCTTTCAGTTGAGATTGAGTTGTATTTTATAATGCTCTTCAAGGATAAGCCAAACCTGACTGCAATATAGTAAAATTATTTGTCTCTTCTCCTCAGTTCAACCTTGAGCCCATGTATGAGAACGTGTCAGCTCAATTAGCAGAGCAGGATGACCACCACTACAGCAGACTCCACTTCCCTGAGAACCACACAGCTGATATCTACTCCACCATTGAGCCACTGCCTTCAATCTAAAAGAGGAAACAATTGTTGCCATAGCAATTTGCAAAGGACCCTTCCGTCTGATATGTTCAGATATGAAGAATAAAATTAATATCAGAGCAGGATCAAGTGTAATGTGCAGTGCAAACTCAAGTTCAAGCCTGCATTTATCTTTTTAATGTAACGGCAAACTTTACTGTCTGATCTGGCAGACCTCACTGTTCATGTTTCTGCCAGTTTATTGCAGAAACATGCCAATAAACTGGAGCGCTCTCGGGCACATGTTCAGAAAAGAGCTAAAAGCAGGTAGAGCACAGCATGTAATGTTGCATCAAAAGAAGGTTTTGAAAGCCAATTATGTAAGCCACATTATTTCCATATCAAGCAATATGATGTGGTGATATTATTAAGACCCACTCATCAGTAGGTGGACAAAATAACATATTGTAAATAAATAGACAAGTTTTTAGAATCTGCATGATTTTTATGAGGACATTTTGCTGCTTGTTTTGATGGTTTCATTCAAGACAGAATTCAGGTTTAGAAACCTTTCAGTTTTGAATTGGATTGATTGTTGTTTGTTTGATGGCGAGTGAATCGGCGTCTCAACCAGCGATTGTTACACGTTAAATGAAAATATTTTTTAAACATGAAAGGAAGCAACATGGCATTAATCTGTGTTAACAAAACACAGCACAAACCACAATGAGCTGCAAACTCACCACTGACAGCTTCACATAGTATTACATATATTTATTCAGCACTACATACGTAGATTCGGCAAATGACATCTCTTATTTGATAAAACAATCATGAGGAAGGAAGTCATTTCTGTGGTTGAAGCTGTGTGCAGCTGCTCAAACACACTTACACTGATGAATCAATCATTCTGCCTTCAGCCTTTCCTTTGTAAGAGGACTGCTGCTGATTTTGACCATTCATTCAAGTTTCATAAAATGTCAAATCATAGTCAACTTTTTGATTAGAAGCTGAAGTCTACAACAGCCATGTTCTTGGCAGCAGCTGGATTTGTGTTTGTGGGTTTCATTCTCTACATCTCAGGTATGAATGATTTATTTTCTTCTCTATATTAACGGAAAACTGTGAAAACACGTTTTTTTCTCTGTATTTTATGAGTTTAAGTGTAGATAATAGTTACAAAGTGAATCAAATACAGTTTTGGTATGACGGTACGAGTGTGAGATCCTTGCCAGTATCGTATCATCATCATTTCATAGTACATTAGTATGGAGAGGAATGTGACGAAAATAGTATGAATGCTTGCTAATGACATCTTCTGTTAAAGGGACTCACAACCAGCGGGACTGCATCTGTGCCTTAAAAGGGTCATCAGTTAATCTGTCCTGCTCAGCTCAACATCCCGGTTCAAGCAAGAATTGGTGCACTGTCCACAGGTCCAAGACTGATCACTCTCTGGATGGAAATCATGGAAAGTACAGCATATCAGAAGAGACTAACTTCACTCTGACGGTCAGTGATCAAACAGAGAGGGATGAACGTTTTTACTGCTGCAGAAAACCTACTGCCACACCAGAAGACTGCAGACAAGGCAGTATTCATCTCCATGTTGCAGGTACAGTGGCCGTCACAAATGTATCACCAGGTGATTACAATAATAATCCATGCATAATACTATTTCTATTAACCATCATCACAGACCTGCAGGTAAAAGTGTTTCCCACCACCGAGGGACTGACAGTAACACTGATGTGCAGCACCAGCTGTCCTCTGACTGAAAAGCCTGCAGCCTTCATCTGGTACAAGAACAGAGAGTTTCTCTATGAGGACTGGTCTCCCTGGTACCAAGAGCTGGTCAGCGGTGAGGAGGCAGTCAGATACTCCTGTGCTATCAAAGGCTACGAGGAGCTCAGAGCCCCTGAAGTCTCCGTGGGTGAGTGACAATCATGAACTCATCATCATTAAAATCAGTGTTCACCAGTTAATGAACTAAACGCCTGTTTTGTCCAGGCGAGGTCACACCGGTCTGCTTCAGTGTGACATACGCCAAAGGGAGACGGTGTTCTTACAAACAGACATCATTAGATGAGTCCTGCTCCATCACATATCCCAGAGGTGATGTTTTCACAGACATGTACACTCCTCTCACCTCTAACAGTACATCATCTACTGACATGCAGTCCTACATATTCTGTCTGAAAGTCAGTATTTAATAATGTATTCGCAGTGTATCAAATCATATCTAAATGACATGGCAGAAATGAACTGTTGAAAAATATCTTCATCTCCCAACAGAAATACATGTTCAACAGACTGCTGCTGACATATCACTTTCTGTCAGACTGGCCTGTATCACCAGCTGTAACATGACTCTGATTCCCTTCACATGGTATAAGAACACACACATACAAAGACAGCATGAGGAACAGCAGATTTCTGTTCCGGAAACGATTGCAAACAGCTTCTCTTGTGCTGTGCAAGGTCTTGAGGATCTGCGCTCTGCTGACTTCTGTGAGTGTAAACCAACTGATGGTCTGTTAATAAAGGGAACATTTGTTTTAACGGTCTGCAATAGCTGATGAGAAATCTGATTATTTTAATACTGTATGGTTAAAAAAAAACTATTCATATGGCAAACATGTTGAAGGCTGGCTCGTCCCAATTTTAAATATCTATGTCTAATTAGTTTCAGTTGCCGTTCATTTGTATTCCAGGTGTTGAGGATGGGAACTGCTGGAGCGTGAATTATGTCAGCAGGAGAATCTGTGCCTTCGAGGGCTCCTCTGTAAACATCTCTAGTGAATACTGGCATCCTCCCAACAAGCAGCCAGAGTCCAAACTTTGGTATAAAGAAAAGGGAAATGCTGATGAGGTACAGGTGACTGACAACACAGGGGATGTGAGATATCATGACAACATGAGGAACCAACACACCCTCAGATTAAAAAATGTAAAGGAGAGTGACTCAGCAGAATACAAGTTTCGTATTAAAAAAGCCAGCAAACGATGGAGACAGTCTGGAGTTACTCTGATTGTCACAGGTAATTATAACTTGTGGCCCCGTCTTTATGTGCGAGCAGCAGACAGTAGACTATACTTCGGAAAACTTCCAACTGCGTACACGTCATGGTCACGTTCTCCATACAGAGTACATTATTCAAGGTTTCTTATTTTCTGATGTGGGTATTTTGAAAAGTGAAAAGCTGATACTGTGTTCAGTCCAGAGTCGATTCAGTTCACTCCTTCACAAGACATTGTCGGTATTTGAACTCATATTCACGTTTCAGCATGAAATACCTGAGGTTTAAATGCTTCTTGAACAGACGGGCCTCAAACCAGTTATGTAACATCTGTCACGTTTAAGATGTTGCACTTTTTCCGCCCTACCAATGAGGCCAAACACTTGACACAATGTGAAGAGCCATCATTCAACTATGTTTTAGTGTCTTACATGTGAAATAAGACGTCAAATGGATACACAAACAGATCCCGATCGATGACGCAATCCTTAACCTTGTTAAGAAGATTAACTGATTCAAGTTAATGTCCCAACTGACCAGAACAAGAAGCCTTGCATTCAGTCTACAGCCTCACTCATTGTTTCACACTTTGCATGTTGCTTGTTGTGATAATATACCGTACAAGAGCCAGAAAGATAAGAAAATGTGTCACGCCAACCATTCAAACTAGAATCAATGGTTGGGCTTACATGATTCCATCACACAAGCCTACCGCTCCTGTCTTGCAGTCAAAGTTTGTTTCTATTATCCGTTAAACTGAAAAGTAGGAAGTGCTGTAGTTTAATGTGCCTAATCGTACCTTTCTGAAATGTGGCAGATCAGTAAAAACTTCCTTGTAACAGTGATATGTGTTGTATTGAAAAACAGACAACTAACCCTGTTTTGTTGTTATTTTTTTGTAATGTATGAGAACTCTAATTGTGCTGACCAATCTATCATCTACCAGGCCTGAGAGTGAAGATAACTCCTTCTGCAGAGGTGACAGAGGGTCAGAGAGTCACACTGACCTGCAGCACCAGCTGTCCTCTCACTGACAACACAAACTACATTTGGTACTTCAACAGTCGACCTCTGACCCTGCCAGAACACCAAAACAAACACTTGCTTCTAGACCCAGTCAGCAGCCAGCGTGCAGGAAATTACTCGTGTGCTGTCAGAACCAACAAAAACTTCAGCTCGACTGAAAAGAGTCTCACTGTTCACAGTATCCCAGGAAAATGGGAACCAGCTGCTGCAGGAGTTTCTGCAGCTCTTCTGGTTTTAATACTTCTTGCTGTCTTCTTGTGGATGAGGTGAGCATCACCGTGCTCTGTCACACACACTAATTCACACAAAGTTCCTCCTGACTTTATTAATCACTATTTTTACTAACCAGAAAAAAGAAGACTTCCAGCCAATCCTTCAGAAATGAAACAATGGACAACTTGGAGCAGGTAACAAAAATAATTTAAGTTCTGCTGCAATCAGGTATGATTAGTTCCAATTCATTATTATTATACTTCTGTCTCAATAAATCATAGCATTGTTCTGCCCGACCACTGTTAAAGATTTTCTCACAGGTTCTTAATGGTAAATGCTGTTTATGGTCGAGCAACACAGAAATAGGTTGTTCCAGAAGTTCCATCGGTTCTACAGTTTGCAGTGTAAAACATAAATATTGTTCTACGGCAGCTTTTATTAAAACACGACATACAACCACTCGTTCACCACTTCTATGATGAAATTTACTTCATAAAAGTCTGTAAAATCTCCTGCAGAATTAGGTTTTCCCTGGACAATTTATCTTTGAATTGTATTAACATACTAGCTCACATATTTATAACTCTTCTAGAAGTACTCGAGCCACATAGCAGCTGCTATGTTGTGCCGACCCTCCCACCCAGTTAAAACCAGTTGATATTGCTTTTCTTAGATTGTATCAGTGACACGGTGCACATTAAAATAACGTAATTCCTTCTGTTTCTGTCAGATAAATTCTGTTCCTGAGTGCAACGACATCTCAGCTCAACCAACAGAGCAGGAACTTCATTACAGCCAAGTCCATTTCTCACAGAACCAGACAGTTCCTCTGTACTCCAACGTCCAGCCACTTCAGTCCCAAGAACAAGAGTGCACCGCCTATGCTGTTGTCTCGTTTAGGTCCAACACAACCCCGAGTAAGCATTCATTTTAAGAATTATGTAGCTTATTACAGGTTGTATGATACCTTGGACAAAGTTGAAGGAACTACAGATTGCGCACTTCCTTGAAGGTTTTCAAAATGGTTCTTTGTTATATGTTTGAAATACTTTGCAGCATGTTTAAACCTCATTACATGAATGCATTCTCATCTCTACGTTTAGGCTCAATGACCAGACAGTGGAAAACAGCAAACCAAACACCGGCCAATGTGACGGACAGAACGTAGAAGGTCTTCCCGTCTTGTCTTGTTTTCCAGAGCAGCTAATGTCAACTACTTCCATTTTCTAACAACATTCATTAAGACAGTGACCACGGTGTTGTGAGCAGCGAACCTGAACTAGACCTTTTTCACGGCAGACAGACTAGACACGGTGTATATTGCACAGGTGTGTTGATGATGGTTCAGTTCATTTAAGCGTTCTACAGAAAGTCATGACAGTGAACCAGCATGCATGAGAGCGAGAGCTCCCGCAAGCGGAACGCAGCCGTCAGCAGCACTTCCTCTGCAATGAACCTATTGCTCATATTGGTCTCCTTAAATGGCCACGAGGGGTTTCTATAATGCTTGATCTGCTTTTAATACTACGCATACTTTATTATGAACGTACTGCCATGACGTGAAGATATATCCCTTATACAAATAATGCAATGTTTTTAACAAATATTATTTTCTGCATCTTAAATGACCACCAAAGAAAATACAGATCTGCTTCAGCATCAACATAAACAATGTATTCTGATCTTCCCCTCAATTGAATAAAAAGCAGTGAAAAGATATAAGAAGACTGTTTATTTTTTTATGTTTGTTGTGTTTATTAATACCTTTGAATAAAGCTCACTCTTATAGTCTACTTCTCCTCTGACTTTTTTAATGGCCACATTTTTTGTATCAATAAAATATATTCTATAATAGTCTATAATCTTTGATTAAATAAACTATGGGAAAAAATATCATCGATACATTTTAGGTCAATAATTATATATTTTATTACCATACAAGTATACACTTAATTAATCCAGATTAAAAAAAAACAATAGAAAAGTATTTGTTGCCTCCTGTTAATATTGTGCAAGTAGCAGCTGGTCTTCTGTTCCTTTATTCTTCAAGTAAGTTGATCATTCAAGTTCACTTCCGACTCCAGTTGTAATAGTACATGTTAAGTATGCGTTCAAGACATTTTCACAGCAGACTCAGTGATTGAGTCTACAAGGTGCAAACAATTTATCGACAGGTGTGTGAGGCTAAATGTTGCGACTAATCAGTATAAATAACTTAAAAGGGCAGGAAAATGTGTTGTGAAAAGAAGAAAGGAAACGGTACAAATACGGGTCAGTGACACATAAGGCAGAAGTGGTTCATCATCACCATCACCCAAGCTGCACTACAGTATAATGTAGGCTTTCTGGTGGTATTGCAGACTCCCTTTGATGATTATGGTCTGAGGGAAAATAAAATGCCGCTATCTTACGTGTCTTTGTAGCTGAATGGATAAAAAAAAAAAAGAAAAAAGGAACAAGTAAAGAAGGAATGAAGAGAAGAGTCACAGTTTCATCCCATCCAGTCAGAAATGGATTCAAACAAGTTTGGACTCTATTTGTTACCCAACATAAGTGGAGAGAGGGAGGATGGCAGTTAGCTGACACAGCCGCAGTCGCTGTGTACGCTACATTTTGTTAAAACCACTTCCTTCTCCATTTCTCGAGTGGTCAGACCAAAGAAGACCAGATTTAATATCTCCTTCACTGGTTTCTACACAACCAGTAAACTTGATGAACCACAGTCGTGACAAGATCAGTGATAAGGTCACATCATGCTACATGACTTGCTTTTCAATAGGCGAAAGGAAGTTTCCTGTCTTAGTCTTCAGTTTCCATCTTGGTTCACACGCTTGCTGATGTGTACTTACATTTAAGTGTAAATCATTTTTAAAGAGAAAGCACACGCCAACATAGACATTACAGTCTAGAAGAAGACACATGGCTCAAAAATATGAGTGCCTCGTCCAACCACTCTTGACTCCCTGTTGCCGTCTCCATCTCTTCTCCTCCCATCTTCGCAGCCTCTCCTCATGGTTTTCTTGTGTTCTTATTTGTTCAGGAGCAGTTTTGCCAGAGACTGGAGGACCTCCCTCTTCTCATACAGGTACATCTGGGTTTCCCACAGCATGTCTACCAGGACCGCGTCGCTCACCTCGTCCAGCATCACCTCCTGTGACAGCTGGGGACTCAGTCTGCGCAAAATACAACAAACACACTGACTGTAAGAGGTTTCACAGCAGGGACAAACTTAAAAAAAATAGTTGAAACAAAATGAGTGTATGAAAGGCTGCACAATGGTGTTTTAATGAAAAGGTTTTACATATATTTACCTTGTAATTTCACTTAAAAAGGTTGAGATAATGGGCTGAATAGGGCTTAATGACACAGAATAATGTATCCTTCAAAAACTTTTGTTTTAGCCGAGTCAGGCACTACCAAGATAGAAACCGTCTAGAAATACAGTCTATCTGGGGATTAAACTGCAGTCGTGTCTTGTTTAGGCCGGGCACTTCCTAGACAACTTTTCTGAATCAATGCGTCAACATGCCTCTAAAAGACTGACTCGCAGCACGTTTGACTCCAGTGTTCCCAACCTCATCCAGCACACTGACGACTAGTAGGTAGTCTCACTGTAACTAATATCGTCGCTCGCACCCGAATGTTTACTCGTTGCGACATGCAGGGTTTACTGACACCAGTCAGCTCGCAAAATGTCTTACATAAAACTCGTGTTTTGAAAAACGGCACAGGAAGTGTGATGAATAAGAGACATTACAAAAAGTGGGCTGAGAAAAGATACTTCGCCAGAAAAAGGATGTTCATAGTCAGCTGACCTGTGGTAGATGGTGTCGATCATTTCACACCAGGCTCTGGCCCTGTCCACTGCACAGCCGTCAGAATCTGTACACTGTTCATTCACAGAGGATTTTGAAGAAAAATATGAGTAAACATTTAAAAAAAAAAAAAAGTGGAAGTGACAACTCTGGCTGAATGAATGGGATCAAAACATTGTTTGGACAGTAGAAAATGATGGTCACTGATTGAAATACAAAAAGTGGTGTACTCACGCAGTCCACCAGCATTTTGCCCAGCTCCTTTGCTCCCACAAAGCTCTTGGCCAGCTCCAGAGGGTTGGAGGGCCGGAAAACATCCACAGAGCTCACCACCACCTGAGGAGGTTTACCTGGAGACACACAAGGAGCACATGAACACAACCAAAGTGTATAACCAGTGGTGGCTCTGCAGGAAGAGACAAATAACTGTCTACACACAGCGACTTTCCATCTCAAAATAAGTGTGAATTACTGTAAATACGCTGTATCCTGCTGACACCCTGGGTTAACATCATCCATGAGATGACATACGACAACTTATGGCTGTTCCATGGCACATTTAATCAGAAATAAAAACCCTGACAGAAAGTGTCAGAGACTGAAAGACGGTTTTATTATATATTATATAAAGTGTATATGTATAAACACACAGGACTGTTCATCAGGGTTGTGGAATATTGAACCTGACATTTAAGCCAACTGCTGCGTTGGTTAGCAACATAAACTGAGATAAACCGAGTTCAGTTGGCGCCCAGTTGAGTGTAACTTTATCTCAAAGTGTTCATATGATTGTGTTTGTTTGAAAGAATGCAAAATGGCAATAATTGAATTCCCTGTTTTTCCAGGCGGGACACACGGTTCAGATACTGGCACTGACCACCACGATCGTCCCGGGCAGTGGCAGATTTTAGTTGACTCATTTCTTGTGTTATTCTACACAGAGCCTTTCCACTGCAGTTAATGGCTCACCACTGCCCCCTTTTGGTACCAAGTATTTTTCTGAAATTCCTTTTCCACTTCAGATGGTAATCCCTGAACGCAGTGACGACACATGAAACTGTTGTGACATTATCTTCAAACCGACAGACAGAAACAGTGGAGGAAATGGAGGAGAGGCTGTTCTGGATTCTCCGTATGCGGCTGTTTGTCAAGCAGAGGAACGTCTGCAGCTCCTTAATTGACCACAGTTTGGTTTTGCAGGTTGCCGTTAATGGGGTTTTCCAGTGAATAAAATAAATTGCGGCTGCTATAGTAGCTTGGATGGTTAACAATGGCGGGTTGGTGCAGGATGCAGACCCATGTTGCGACGCTGTGATTGTGATGATTCTTTGACCAATCAGTGGTCCGCAATGTTTTCAAGTCACATTTTAGTGTCAGCTCAGCTCGCTTGGAACCTCAATGACGGTGATACTAAAAATAGCACCGGGTATTGTCCACAACTTTTGTCCAAAGTGAGTCGAGTCGTGCTGATACCGGCCGTGGGAAAGTGGACTTTAGGCACTGTTAGCCTTTATTACTTATATACCTTATAGTTATTGCTCAGTTGTTTTTATTCTCATGTTGTTATCTTATCTCATCCACATACATTATGTGCACAGGCATAATAAAAAAAACGAATATACAAGCAGTCAATGGATACACAACACATTCAGACACATTTAAATGACTTACCTGTTCCAAGAGAAACAACTATATCCAGCTTCTTGATGTCCTCCTTGAGGCCCTGAGAGAAACGGATAAATAAATCATCTAATAAACAATAAAGGACTTACTAATCCATTTAGGTTAGTAGTTTAATGTGCACTTAATGCAAGACCTACCTCTGCTTTCAAGGCCTTGTTGTATTGATGGATTTCTGACATGGCGTCTAGAGTCGGGTTATTGGCCAGCAGCCCTCCATCCAGAAAGCGGCCCATTGGTCGGAAGTAGGTTGGAGCAGCTCCGCTGGAGCGAGCGGCTCTCCACACTAGTTGCTCTGATGTAAAGACGAGGATTTGAGGGTTTAAGACTGCAGGTTTTTTTCAAATAGCGCAAGAGGAAAAAACATATTTATCAATGAGATAAGCCAGATGCAGATTTCAGTACTTCCCAATGGTATATCCCGAAACAATAATTCCACGTGGTTTTTATTAAGACTCTGGGAAGAAGCATGATATGAATGGAAGGGTTAACAAAATAAAAGGGTTTGTTTATTTAATTCTTTGCTAAGATTGACATCCAGTATGAGACGACGAGCTCCCAAACTACAGTTGTTAGCAGCCGTGAAGTGTTAAGGTGCTGAACTGAAATGCACATTGTGGACAAGAAAGAGTATTTAAAACTAAAAATGTTAAACTTTTTAATTCCATCTAAGGTGTGTTTTTGGAGAAAATTAGTTTTACTGACTTTAGTTACACACACACACACACACACGCACGCACACACGCACACACACACACACACACACACACACACACACACACACACACACATACGTCCACACACCTTCATCTGGCACCTTTCTATGCTTTCTGGGTGGCTCCTCTGTGTATCCTACTATCAACACATCCTCATCCTCCCATCCTGTAACAACAACATGGCAGCTGGCACTCAACACAACACAACACAACACAACACAGAACAACACAGAACAACACAATCAGACTTCCTACTGAATGTGATGACATGCCAACTCTGCGTTCACCCACAACCATTTTCAGGTTTCACTGCCTGAATAAACCAAAAACGTGGTTACCACATCCCGCAATTTAAAACCTGCAGTTTCTGAAAACGTCTTACTTTGCCGGCACACAGTGGTATGATCAGTGCGCGCCACTCGCCCTCTCTGGTATTAAAAGACTAGTGCAATAGGTCACAGTGGGTAACAGCTGAAGTACCTTGTGGGATGGTGAGAGGCTTGAACGTAGCAGTGGTGGCATATGGAGGCTCTCTGCGGACGGACGGAGGGTTGTAGTTCCTGAAGATGTGCAGCTCGCCTGGATGTCTGTCTGCCAGAACGCTGGTCACCATCACCCTGTGCAGAAAGAAATAAAGGAGGGGAAAGTGAAAAGCGTAATAGTTAGAGAGAGGAGCGTCGGTTGGTTCAGCATTTGTGTTCATGCTAAAGAAGCTTGATGAGAAATTCTCTTTAAAACCTGAAAACAAGCAACAAATGACACAAAAATGATTTTCAGAATCGGAAAAAATTGTATTAACATTTTTTGAAGTTTGTCAGCAGGATTGCCCCAATTTTCAAGAAACTTTGTGGAATTGTGTCGCATGAATTGAGGAGGAACCCATTCATGTGTGGAGCAGGTTTGAATCACAGGGGTGGATCCACAAACTATTTTTTACATTCATTGTGAAATAGAGCATCTGGCCTCCCAAATTCCATCCATGTTAGTAGTCGGGATCTTGTGTGTCACATTGGACATCACAGTCACCGTGATGTTTCACTTTCCGTTGCGGACGCGCTTTGCTGCTGTTCACAGCGTTCATCCTCGCTCATATAGCTTCGCTCATCTACACAAAACCTCTTTGTGCGGCAGCTGGGCAGCTGATTTCAACTTGTAACACTCATGCAAAATCCTTTGCTAACCTTAAACTTAAATGTGCTATTTCAGTTCCATTTGCTTAACAAGGCTTCTCTGTCTCTCTCTCTCCCTCTGCTTCTCCTTCTGTCTCCTGATCAGTGTGACAGATGTTTAGTTTTTCCTCTGCCTCCTTCAGCGATATTTTGTTTGTCATAAAAGTAAACTTTTTGCAACATTGGAGACGGGGCTCGCTTAATTGGAAGTGCAGCTCCACACCATGGAAAACAACCCATTAGCTGTGGTAGCTGATCAAGACGCTATTAACCGGTGCGGGCCGACCAAATGATTCCCCTGTTAGCCGGCTGGGTAACAGTATGAAGGAAGCAAGGCCCTAAACAGAAGCCTGCGGTAACCAGTCCAGACCGATGGCCGCCTGCCTCTTGAGTCTGGTTCTTTTGGAGGTTTCTTCCTGTTAAAAGGTCTTTTTTTTTTCTTTCCACTGTCACCAAATGCTTGTTCAGGTTGGAATTGTTGGATTTCTCTCCATAATATTGTAGTCTCACCTTTAGCGCCTTGAGGTGACTGAAACTGAACATAACTGACCTAAATTAGACTGAAAAACCCAGCAGATTGAAGGAAAGTTCATAGGTGACAAATAATAAACCATCCTAGAAATATGATGACTTTGTACTTGCTCAAACTTAACACAGAAAGCGAGTCGTTTTGGGTAGTTTAGTCATTTTCCCCCAGTTTTGCTCAGCAGGTTAGAATCAGGTCAAATTTCCAAAAGGCTGACCAATCATAGCAAAGCAGAGGGATATTTAAAACTGGTTGATGACATTGCTACCAACAAGAAACACAGAACAAAATACACAAATTGCCTCCTGCCTACAAAAGACTACTTTACAGGAAAGCATTGGCTATAAACAGCCTGCTGACAAGTGTCACATGTTGACGTCACAGTTACCTGGGGTATCGGACGTCTGTCATCTTGGTGTGTTCTCCAAATTCTTTCTTCAGGAAGTCCTCCAGCGGTGCTGATTCGTAGGGTCTTGATCCCTTGAACACCTGCTCCTTCATCCTAAAGTACAGGCAGCGCAGGTACTCCATGGACTTACCTACACACAAAAGAAAGTTTCATTGTTGTTCTGATCCGTTATAGGAACGCTGAGAAGTGTAAAAGAAAACGCGACCACACCGTGGACGATAGCGAGGGCCAGGATGCCCCCGGTGCTCGTGCCGGCCACCCAGTCGAAGAGCTCTCTGATGGGTCGACCTGCTTCTCTCTCCAGAGCGATCAACATCTGGATCAGCACAAGGCCTTTAATGCCTCCACCATCCAGACACAGCAGTCTGTCTATCCTGCAGCACAGGAAAGACAACAAAAAAAAATGTTGTCTCCAAAACTGTAATAATCATATAAAACATACAAATAAAATGATACAAAAAAAATATTTTGTGCCAGGGAAAGGGATTAATCCTATATTCCGTTTTACAAAAGAAAGAATGCCTTCCCCTTAAATCAAGGTTTTGTACCTTAACAACCTCTTCATCTTAAAATGATATATTTACAGCAAACATGACAAACTGGAGATACGTTTATGGTTATTACATCAATTACAAGTGAACCGGACACATGTGCCAGCTCTATGTCTATGAACGGACTCACAGTGTTTCAATTAAATAAGATGATGCAATATAGCCTGTTAATTATTGTACACCTGTCATACTGATATTTCAAACCACTGTTGTATTTCAAAATTTTAAATTTCCATTAAATATACATGTTTTAAAAAGTGAACAAATTCTACAAATTACCTGTGTAAATCAGTACAAACCAATATAAGTAAATAAATATCTATATAAATCATTAAATCTAAATAATATTAAATATAAATGTGTATAAAAATGAATGTATAAAATGTGTAGAAATCACTTAAACAAATCTGACAGCTCTCTCATTTCCAAATACAAAGAGGACATACAAATATTCTTTGATCTCCTCCCCTTCTAATAATTTTCATATAGTCCACTCACTTCTTTTTCTCCATTTTGAGGCCGTCCACTTCAGATCTGCCTCTACTCATTGCACCGATTGCAGCGCCCACAGACATGATGTCATCAAACCCTGTGAGCCAATCACATGACACATCATCAAATGAATGCATGAAGGACAGAAAAGGAAAGCGGTCACTGGGGTTTCTGATAGCCACATGGGAGTTTTACAAGGAGCAACTCGTGATGGTTTCACAACATCTATAAACACACACATTTCCTTTATTCATCGCTATCATTACACATCACCGCAGACACTCTCTGCCACAGTATGCTGCAAATGGAAAAGGTTTGGGGAGCACGGCAATGCTGCCTCATCAAACTTTTTTGGATCATTGTTGACATGATCAAAATAAAATCCCACCTTCCTGCTCAGGTTTCATTCATTAACATTCTTCAAACTCCTGATTTGAAGTTTTCCAACAGCACTTTGAACTGAAAACATGTTAATCTGTTGAAGATAGTCTTTACACTTTGTAATAAAAGTCATTTCTTACATTATGTTTCAGATTAATTGAAACGGTCCTAAATTAGCACAAATTTTCAGGATTTGCAAAATATGAAATAAATGAATTAAAAATAATGCAGTTATGAGGAAAAAGGAGACATTTAAGTGGAAAACAAACAAACAGAGAACAGTGATATAATTCCTGTAACCTTGAAAGACGTAAAGCTCAAAGGACCTCCTGGTGAAATAAAAGTAGAATAGAAACCAACTCAAATGTGAAGAAGAGGCAGGTGGGGGACGATGGTGTTACCTATGCCTGGAGGCTTGGCCATGGTGGAGATGGGAGGAGGACTGCCGGGGGAGGGAGGGAGGCAGCGCTGGACTCCTACACTACACAGCATGTCCAGCAGTATCTTTCTATTAGAACCTTTCATGTTTAACACACACACACACACACACACACACACACACACACACACACAAGCAAGCCAGCGTGTTAGACATGCACACACAGCAGGAAGAGCTCAAGATGAACAGAGAGAGAGAGAGAGAGAGAGAGAGAGAGAGAGAGAGAGAGAGAGAGAGAGAGAGAGAGAGAGGGAGAGAGGGAGAGAGAGGGAGGGAGAGAGAGGAGGAGAGAACATCTGTAAGCTCTTAGCGATTATCATGCATTTTCAAAATGAATACATAACAGCAGACTTAAATTACCACTATTTCTGCTTCTAGGCATCCAGTGAAAGGTTTCATAAACAACCTATTAATGTGCAAACAACAAATATGCTCATGCGATAAGCCTGTTTGAACAGGAAGTAAAAAGTCAGGAGTAACAATGTTCAGGTCTTTTTATAAGTATTCAAACTAGAGGTTAAAAATATTTTGGCCTTTAAAATGCTCTTCTTTTTAACAGGTGGATTATATTGCTGTCTGTGGTAAAGTCTCAGGTGGAAACACTCTGACAGAGAATCTAGGACAGGGGTGTCAAACATACGGCCTGGGGGCCGGATCCGGCCCGCCAGGGGGTCCGGCTCGGCCCGCCGGATGACTTTGCTAAGTGTGAAAATTACAGAAAGACATAAATTGCATTTCTATGAGAATATGGAGGTTTATGAGTACAAACGTTTTGTAATTGTTTTTTTTAATCGATCCAGTAATTGCTTCAGAAACAGCGTAAATGTGACGTCTGCTCCGGAGGGAGAAGCTGCTGCTCGCTTTGTGACCCGTTAAATCTGCAGAGGAGAGCCGGGGCAGATAAACAGTGGACTGATGTCTGAGATTTTGCTCTTTATGTTTCTAGTTTATTGTAGAAAGACCTTTAAAATAGGGTTTATCATCCAAAAACCGTCACCAATGATTTAAACATAGAGAAATATTGTCGTTATGAATGCGTTATTATGCTATGATTTTACTGGTCTGGCCCACTTGAGATGAAAGTGGGCAGTATGTGGCCCCTTAACTAAAGTGAGTTTGACACCCCTGATCTAGGGCATCATTTGGATGGGCTTTTTGTCACGGCACTACAGATGAGAAATTTATTGTGACAAGGAAGCAGTTTGAATGTCACTACCACAACTGTAGGCCGACAGTTATTGGTCAGAATAATACAAAAAAAAAACTGTAAAGCAACAAACTATGACATTCAAACAATGTTTTATCACTGACACTGTGTACGTTATGAACTTGTGAAGTGAAGGGGCGATGCGAACACTGTACTGACAATCATTTGCTTTATTAACGGATAAAAGGACATTTTCAAATACCACTCACTTGTATTACTGCCCTCCACTATGGAGAACGTGAACATGACAGTAGGGAGTGAAAAGATTAAATAACAGTAATTAAGTATTTTTTTGAACAATTTAGAGACCAGAGAGTGGCTTTCATTTTTATGTATTTTAGTATCTTTCCCACTTTTTTACACTCTCTGAGGATCAATTAAGTCTTGTCTTGTATAATATTACTCTTTAAGGCAGTTAAATATTTCTTATTATACCTTTAAAAAAGGAGTAATGACAGCTCATTGAGCCTCTTAACATTTGTAAAACAATGTAGTCGTTGCATAAAACATTTAAAATATTAATAATTGGCACTGAGGACGGCTTAAAGTGGATTATTTTGTCTAGAATCTCTTGTTAAATACCTCCGTGTGCTCACACAGACGCTCTACAATCTACAGAGGAACACATGCTTTGAAGGAGGACTACATGAGATCAAACAGGTTGGTTAGGTCAGCCACATTTAAAGCTCCCCCCTCCCTCCCTCTCTCCCTCTCCCTCTCTCTCTCCCTCCCTCTCCCTCCCTCTCCCTCCCTCTCCCTCTCTCCCTCTCCCTCCCTCCCTCCCTCCCTCTCTCCCCCCTCCCTCTCCCTCTCCCTCCCTCGCTCCCTCCCTCCCTCTCACCTTTGCTGCTGCGAGCAGCGATGAGTCCGGGCGTTTCTCCCAGGTCGTTGTGGATCTCCACGTCAGCCCCGAACACAATCAGAGCTTTGATCAAGTCCATGTGGTCCATCTGATGAACAGAGTCACACAAAGTGGTCAATATCATTATCTTAAAACCATACGTGTTGTGATTTCGGTTTTTGGATGGATCTATTTCCATTCTGAAGGAGTCACATATCATTGCATAGTTTTTCTGCATTGAGAAAGAACCGAGTTGAGCAGCTCTGTCAAATAACAGCATTTTCTTCTCAGCATTTCCCTCTCTTGCTGCGTTACAACCACTTAGTAAACCCCTTTTTTAATGAAGCGTGTTCAAAAAGTTGAGAGACGGCTCCCGGTGCGCTCCAACAGAGTGCAGCACAGCGATGTGACCTGGCATTGTTTTTTAATCATATTTGTTGTATCTTATATATAGATGTATGTTTCTTCTATTGCTTTTATCTGTGTGAAGCGTACTGAATTGGCCCTGTGTATGAAATGTGCTGCACAAATAAAACTGCTCGCTTGTGGGTTAGAGACTTCTGCATTTTCAATTGTGTGCTGTGAGCGGGAGCGTTGAGATGTTGGAGCCGCAGTTCCACAGTACAGATAGTTTGCAGTGAATGTTTTCCCTCAGAGCATCACAGTGGAACTCGTTGTTGACAGTCTGAGCCTGGTGGACAGATTAACAGCGCACAACCCCCCCCCCCCCCCCCCCCCCCCCCCCCCCGCAAATACCAAAGAAAAGCCAGCTGGCGGCTCCTGACCTGACGCCCTTTCTTCGGTCTTGGACAGTGACATTCTGCCCCTCTTGAAACACAAATGTCGCTCAAAGCACCTCGCCTGGCTCACTGTTTCATTGAAGTGGATTTTCGAAAGCATTTCTCTGATGCTGACTTCTGGAGTTTGGCACAAATGTCTCTGCTCAAGTCAATGATGAAATCGTAAAATGTGCACGAACCAGCGTCCACAAAAACTTGCGTAACTCAGGTGCTGATGTTGATCACGTGATTAAACTTGGAAAACTTGTTCGCGAAGGTCGTTGCTTCTTCCTGCACTGCGCACATCGCTGCACTGTAAGTCATACACAACAGTTGTTTTTGTTTTTTCGATCGGCCCTCCAATATCATCACTCTTTCATTTCTCCGACATTTTGCAAATCAGTAAGAGATTACTTCTTCCACTTGAAAACACGAGACTAACAATACGCTGTGTCTTCTACACGCACCTTCATCGCTAGGTGCAGGGCTGTGTTCCCATGCTGGCCCTTCAGGTTGGCATTCCCCCCGTGGGTGAGCAACACCATGGCCGCCTCGAAGCGGCCCCTCTGGGTCAAAATGTGGAGGGCGCTCTCCCCGGTCTTGCTGAGGTAGTTCACTTCACAGCCGTGCTCCAGCAGCATACAACACATCTGGCACAGAGAGAGCAAGACAGCAAACATGAAGTTAGTCTTTGACGCTTTGCTAATCTTTCAACAGCTGAGCCTTTATGAGGGATTAAAGGTTTTTCGATGTTGCACAGACTCCAAGTGTTTTCTGACAGAGGTCATCCATTTAGGTTTCATCAAAGCCTTTTTCTCTGGATGTATCCTCTCACAATGCAAACATGTGATTCAAACAGCTTCTCATAACCACTAAACACAGGATGTAATGTTTGTAACCTCAGAGGTTTTGGCCCAGTGAAGAGGCGTCCCGCCATACAAAGAGTCCTCAGCCTGGAGCTGACCTGGGTCTGCTTTAAGGATCTCCTCCACACAGCTGACACACAAACACACAACAAAAACACATTTACCATCGAATACATATCAACAGAAGCAGATCATTTAAAATCATTCAGCACAGTTTTTCTCATGTACGATGTCAGTTTCAGTAACCCTTATAAAAGGCCACAGTTTATTTGGGTTTTACTTTTTGTGTGTGTGTGTGTTTGTACAAAGTGTTCCATGTCTTAAAAAGCACCATTAAATGATTTTGTAACAACCTCTACAGTTTCCCTCCCTCAGCATTACTCATTTCAGCAAAATGAAACAACTCACAAAAAATACACTCACTGGCATTTCCAGATTAGGCCCCTTTTTAATTTTATTTTATTCTATCAAGTATTAATTACTGCTCTTGTACATCCATCTGTCATTTTGGCTTAATACCATACCATACCATTGTATCTACTTGGTCTTGTTTTTAGCATAAATAGATCATTTAGTGCTTTCTCAGGCAGATCAGTTCACTAAATTCAATTAAATATCACCTTCCTTGAATTAAATATGCGTTTTGACCTACCTATGTCCTATTTCAAGATGAGTCACCTTCTTTCAAACCAGTATGAAGTCATTTCCACTTGAATTAGTGATTCACTCTCTTCTTCCTTGGCCTTCAGTTTTCTAGTGGGCGAAAGTTAATAATTCAAAACTATTTAATTAAGAACTTTTACTAATAATTAGTTATTTCACTGATTACTGTGCTGTAGAAAGTCTGATCTCAAATAATTTGATCTATAAACCAGCATTAATATTTAGACTGGAACCAGCTTATTTTAAGATTTCTTGTCAAAGTAGAACTAACCAGCTGCATGGACAGATAATTTCACTGGTATTAAGTCGTTATCTCTTCAAAGTCCGTGTGTGGTCCTTGTATTTGGGCCAAGATGTTGATCAGTGGAAGAGTGGAAACGGTTCCTTTCTTCAACACCGTGCCGCTTGAGGAAAACACACCAAAACTGTTCTGTAGCTAAATCTTAGCGCTCGTCCCTCTCACCCCTTCTCGCTGTACTTCATGGCGCTGTGGATGGGGTAGCCTGCACCACCAATGACATCACACTTGGCCCCGCCCTCCAACAGTGCTTTGACGGCCTCCATGCGGCCCAAACGGCACGCCACGTGCAGCGGCGTCTCCCCGTTGTCATTCAGCTCGTTCACCCCCGAGCACAGTCGAGAGCACAGAACCTGCAAGAGGAGAGAGGAGAGCGGGAACATGATGTTCATACGCAGTTCGGAGGATCTAATCAGTTGAGTTTTAAAAACAGTTAAAAAATGGTGTTATGATAAATTCCAGATGAATCAGATGAAACGAGACTGATGTATTGTTTTCCATCTGAATAGAGCATCAACCTTCACACGTGTAACTGAGACTTCACCCCGGCTGAGTCTCACCTGGACGATGACTGGAGACTCCTGCTTGGAGGCGCAGTGCATGGGTGTGTCTCCGTTGCGGTCTCTGATATCGGTACGAGCCTGGCTCTCTTCCAGCAGCTCCTTTACGCACGCCAAGTCGCCTCGCTCGCACGCCAGGTGCAGCGGCGTCTGACCTGATGCATTGCGAGCGTTGATCTGACTGAAGGCGGAAAGACGACAGGTGGTTTTATCTTTGGGAGCTCTGCACGTTTTGCCATAAAACTAATTTTCTTAAGTATAAAGCAGGTTTCAAATCATTTCCCTCTTTCTAGGCAGCAATAAATTTCCGATCGTGTCAGTATAAAAACTGGCTTGCAGAACTTTAGTTTTTTTGGCCACCTTATCTTATCATGCTGTGGTAATGTGATTAAAACAAGGACAGCTTTGAAAAATCGTTGTGCCTTTTAACTCATTCCAGCATAAACTTTTTAACTTTACTTGGAAATTCCTTTTCATGATGTCTGTTCCCTCTTTGTGTCGTTTATATTAAGTGTCCCCACAACACGAGGCTGCCTCAGAGACTTTTGACAAAAATTATAGCAATTAAATGTCCACTGTGATAGATTCACTGTCTCAAGTAGCTTTTACATGTAATAATACGTTTCTTATTATACTGAACTAATGTGAATAAAAAAAACAACTGCTGCATGGAAAAAGCTGTTTATATAAATCAGTCATACATAATTAATAGTATTTGTTACCCTTTATGCATTTAGCTGGCACTCATACTGACTGCTCACACTTCTATAGAAGAGGCTTATACATCCTTATCCTGTCCTCACTCAGTTGTATATAATGCAAATATATATATAAATATGAAGTCATACAACTTCATATAAAACTGATTCAATTAATAATCAACAAGAATAACTTGCAGGTTCACTAAGTCTGACCCACCGCTGGGTAAAACTCAACATGTCCTACCTCTGGACAAAGTTGTGTTTGAGACACTCTCTCAGACTCGTCTCCACGGCGATGTGGGCGGAGCTCCAGTCCGGGTGGTTGCGGATGCAGTCCACGATTGGCTGCACCGTCTCGGCTTTCAGAGGAAGTGTCTCGTAGAAGGGTCGCAGTTTGAGGGCGAACTGCGGGAACCAGTTCATGGCATCCTCCTCTGACACCACCTGAAAGAGCCTTCAGGCAGTCCAGCGGGTACAGAGTCAAGTTTCACTGGAGATACTACCTATAGTACCAAAAACTCTGGTAAAACTACTGCAAATGACAGGTTAGTTAACTAAGAATAAGAATAACTTACTTTTTGCCACTTGGAAAGATAATTACAAAGAGCTGTGAGCCTCAGAGTGTGTTTTATTTCTTGTATTTGGTTTCCTTGTCTATCAAAAAGTTCCTTTTGTTCATTCAATGTCACTATTTACATTACTTTCTACTTGTTGTAATTTACAGACTTCAAAAAAAAAGGTGCATCTTAAAATATGACATCTGCACCTTTGACACTAGTTTGGCGGCTGTATTGCACTACGAATGGCACGTATTATCACACCGCTCTCCCGTTGATGTGATCAACACTGACCTCAGCACAACAGTCGGTGTCTCTGGGCACATGAGGAGACAGTCCCACGACTGACACTGGGTGTTTTTGTACAGGACCAGGCGGCCCTCCTCTTTCAGCAGGACTTTGCCCGCTCCTCCGTAGTCGGACAGCGGCGCATCTCTGACCCGGTAAGGGTTGGTGAAGAGGGTTGACACGGAGGACACGGTGTCCAACAGCCGGCCCAGGAACTGCATTGTCACCTGAAATCACAGAGATGTGGAAAGACTGAAACAGCAGCACAGATAAAACACGCAGTCATGTTTATGGGATTGTTGGGATTGTTGTCAACATTGATGAATGATTCATTTTACCCCCAGGACGGGATGCAACCACTCAAGAAGAGCAACACGACTACTAACCCCGACATTGTGTGTTACAGCTGCTGACAGTTTCTACTTGTGGGTTCCTGCTCTGTCAAAAACAACTTAACGTTATACTATTATTATTATTATTATTATTATTATTATTATTATTATTACACGTGAGGCTAACAGCTGCCAACTCCCCCCTCCCTGTTAAACTCCCAGACCTTCTTGTGTCTGTGATAACCGATAACAAACACGTGTCTCCGTTCATGCTGCTCACGAGTTTCAAGTTATCCTCAATCAACTCGACACGATAGCGGCGCTAAAAACAACAACAACAACAACCCTGATACTGTCAGCGAAACACGCAGTCAGTTTATGCTTTTAACATAAACACCTCAAACTATTTACAGATACAACATTTAGCTTCCCGTCAGCTGATCGCATTAAGTGGTGTAAATATAAAAGCGGCCCGCCGCTGTCTGTCCGAGCTCACCTGCTAGCTGCTCTGCGACGTCGGCCTGACTTCTGACAGCGACGTCAACAATCGCGTCCCGCAACCAACCTTGCTTGCAGATCTTGATTGGCGTGAGCTGGACCAATCAGAGCTCAGGTACGAGATACTTGCTACGTATAAAGGGTGGGACATAACGCTATTGAAGATCGTTTTCTTGTCGATCAAAGACCTTCGTAATTACGTCATCAATTTAGTGGAGCTGCTACGTCATCTTTATTTTAAAACATATTTTCCACTGAGCAACTCGAGAACAATTAAAAATGATAAATAAATAAGTTAGATTTGAGAAAAGAAATTAAAATTGTAGTGACGGTTTTTTTTTTACAGGCACATTAAACATTAAATGAATGGCTCAGTAATTTAGATTTTTAGTTATAAATCAGTCTTTGGTTCAAAAGCCATTGTAAAACACCAATAATACACATGAATGTGTCCCTCATAGTATTTATAGTTTAAGATATGTAAAAGCAGCAACACTACTTATCCCATTTTACTTTACTTACATACATGTTATCCTAGAATATCAAAGTAAGAAGCATCATAAAATCTGATTTTACGTTTTGTGTGTCATATCAAGTCTCCAAAAAAATAGTGGGTCAATATAGTGTAAGAAAAATCTATCGAAGTAAAATATTCAGTCTTAGGAATTAGAGCAGAAATAATAGAAGTAGCTTGAACCCGCAAAATTAAAGTTCATGTAGGCCGACAACAAAACTGCATTGAAGCGAAGTAATCAAACTCAGCCATGAGAACATTATGCAAACTCCAAAATGCCATCCCATCCAAGGTTAGGCCCAATTTTATTTGATTGTCATTTTAAGTCAAAAGCTCCGTTAAATAAAGGTTCACTGAGCTTTATTCTTACAAGATGAGGACTTTCTGGTGTGTACTCATGGGCAGACCGGGACATTGATTGTGCACTGGCCCCACTCTCCCTTTCTAATCCAGCTTCTGAATGCCCAAGCACCACATATGATGCTACGATGCTATTTTTTTTATTATTTTTTTTTTTTTACATGTCGTGGTGGGAAAAATGTAAATATTGATGGTGAAGTAAAATTTTGCAGCCTCTTTTTCATGGTCCTGGGATTGTTGGTGTCTCTCTGTAACACAGGTTAGTGTTATAAGCAACACCTGGGCTTTGTGGTATAATAAAAAAAAAAATCTCAATAAAGTAAATACGAAATAATAAAATTAAATGAATAAAATAGTACAAATATGATGCAGAATGACAGAGATGGTTAAATGCTGAAAGCAGCGCGAGTTTTTTTTTTTAATTTAATTTTTTTTTTTTTTATTCGCATCCTCGTGAATGTCTTCATCGTTGCCAGGGCGACCGAGGGGGCTGACCCCGGCCACGTGACAGAGAGCAGCGCTGGCCGCGCCGCTGCTGTGAAGTGTTGTGCATATGTGTGCGCTGCCTCCTCGCACAGTTTGGCTGTGGTCGACCCGAGCGAGTCAGCGGAGCTCGTCGTCTGGAGAAGAGACGTACAGAGACAGGTAGTTTCGGTCGGGTATGAAACATGGAGTCCTCGGCGACGGGAGATCGCATTTTCGCCGCGGAAGCCGTCCTGAAACGGCGCGTTCGCAAGGTGAGCCACAGCCGCCACCGTCCCGCGTATTTTCTGTTTTTTTTTTTTTTTTTTTTTTTTTTTTTTTCCTTTTTTTTTTTTTTTTTACTGCGTGCAGATGTTTGGCGGCGGTCAGCACGGCGGAGCGCTGCTCCGGTCCAAAGGCTCCGGGTTGTCTGCTTTGCACCTAATGCAACGCTACGGAGGCCTTTATTACTGTGCTAGCCGGAGTTAGCTGGAAGCTACCGAGCGGAGTCTCCCAGACATGGCTCGTATGTTCCCACAGGGCAATAAAAAAAAAACAAAAAAACACAACAACAGCGACACAAAGAAGGGGCGAGTTGCAAAAGAACAAGGCAGCCCAGCCGATGGGGCTTGTGCTATGAAATGGAGGGGCCTGATTTCGTTGCCAGCTAATGGCAGCCGACGCTATACGGTCACAGTGTGCAGTTTTTGCAGCTTGTGAACGAGGTGCACATTAAAGGCTGCTGGAGACTGTTGCTTTCTTCTGCAGGCTGCAGACACGGTTCCCCAAACATTATGTACTGCTCGCACTCGTGTGCTGTTATTGAGGAAAATGAGCTTCCTTCATCAGCTACGGCCGATGAAGGATTTCTAATAGGTTTTTTTTATTTTTTTATTATCGTATATCACCAGTGTTGTAAAGCTCGTATCTGTGGTAGAGACCCTAATAACTGATAAAGGAGTCTGGCACACACACAAGCAAGGCCCATCAGGCCTCCAGTTACTTCTGGACAACTCAGAGTTGCAGCCACTTCTTGTAAAATGTTTGCGATCCAAAAACAAATGTAGGTCTCAGGGGGGAAAAAAGTGCTCCTTCTGTCCTTGGTGGATCAGTGAAGTGTCCCCCTGTCAAATGGGAAGAAATCCAGCTGCAACATAATTCCCTTGTTGGAATCTAATTAACTTCCAACATGACGTTTATTAGACTGATATAGAGCCTGGAGGATCACCAGGACAGAAGCAGGATTAAATTGCTGTTGTTTTGCTTTTCGTGACAAACGTGAATGTTGTTTTTGTTCCTATTTGTTGTGTAAAGGACAGACGATCCTTGTGGAAAGCTGCAAGTGTGTTTTAAGTGATTTAATTTTTATTTTTTTTTAATCTCTGTTCTCACATGATCTCTTTTTGGTAATCCACCATCTGTGTTTTTCTTGTAGGGAAGAATTGAATACCTGGTCAAATGGAAAGGATGGGCAATGAAGTAAGTGCTACTCTTAATGGAAATATCACAACCCTCAAGGTCTTTAAAGTGAAGCATCTGCCAGTGTTGGTTTTAATGTGCTTACTTTCTACTGAAAATGTGGATTAAATCAGATTTGGAGCTAAACTCATTTGTGCTAAATGGTGTCCTTTTGTTGGGTGTTTTTTTTCTCCTTGTTGCTCCGTCCTTGTTCAGGCACAGCACGTGGGAGCCAGAGGAGAATATTCTGGACGACAGGCTGATTTTGGGTTTCGAGCAAAAGTGAGTAAAAGCAGCTCATTCGGACCTCAATGTATCAAGGGTTTGTCATCAAATGGTTAAAGCCGGTCTGTTCATTTTGTTCATTGTCACATGTCCTTATTTCCCACGAATCTTTAATGTAAGTGTTAACTCCAACTTTCACCTCCACTGTTAGTGTCTTTACATTCCTCCTCCTCCTCCTCCTCCTCCTCTTCTTCTCTATCTGATTGTAAAAAGTCTGTGTGAGCTGAACCTCCTTTTGTCTGTTGCCAAGCCACTTGAAAGCCTTGTGCTGCTCAGAGATGTTTACAGGAAACTTAATGGACACGAGAAGACAGAGAATCTGTTCAGACGTGGCTTCAGATGCTCTCTGTGCCCGCTTGCTCTACTTTCCCACAGCTTTCATCGCTGTCATTTCTTTCAGTTCGTTTTATTTGCTCTAGTTGTCTCGTTCTTTTTTTAGTCCGTCTTGACTTTTCTTGTCTGCGCTGTTGTAACTGTCATTGTCTTTTTTTGTCGTCTTTCTTTTTTAGGGAACGGGAAAGAGAAATTCATGGGCCAAAGAAACGGGGACCAAAACCCAAAAACTTTGTTAAAAAGGTACATTGTTTTGATGTTTGTTTTAATGTCTCTGCCGAGAAATGAGCTCCCGTGTTTAATAACTGGCTAAAATCATAAAGTCATTCAATGAATTTGACCAAACCTCAAATACAGTAACTACCTTTGTTCGGGCTGCAGCACCTTCCAGGGGAGCAGAACGGTCTGTTTGTGGTTTCTATGAATAAGGTTAACCTACTTGAAGCAGGCCGTCTTGTCTGTCTGAAGTTTATTTGACTTTTCTGCCTCACAACATTCATCAATCTGCGTGTCTTGTCTTTAGAAAGTAACATGAAAAAAAGTCGGCGCCGCAGTGATGTATTCATTCTGTGCTACTTTCGTTTGTACAAATGAGCCCGGAGCGGCCTCAATGCGGTCAGATAGGTGTTAAAGCCAACGACCTTTGGCCATAGAAAAGTCCTTCTGGGGCTTTAAATAGTTTGGCAACAATATCAAACACGGGCCATGTTTTTGTCATGCAGCCAGTCACAATCAGAGCTGTGTATTGAGCTGCACAAGCCCTTTTAGGATTTATTAGATTAGCAACAACAACTACAGCAACAATAGAGGGATCTATCACATTGATCGAAATTGATTAGAATAATGTATGGAAAGGTTCTCCTCGTAAGCATTGATTTGGCGACTTTTAGATCAAAAGACTATTTTAAAACTAAAACGAGGGTAAATATCAGTTCATTTTGGCTGCAAAGGGTTCAGTTTTACTACATTAGTTGCATGGCGACATTTATCTCCACAGCATTTGAATGACTATACGTGACTCTTAGCCTGTTCACACCTGGCATTAACGTCCCGGGTGATCCGATTACAAGCGGTCAACTGAAAGTAAATGTGTTTAGTTTATTAACTCTGCTTCTGACAGGGACCATGTACAAAATCAGTTCCTTTCAAAAAGAGGAAAGATTGTTTGTACCAGATTCAGCTATTTAATTTCCATCTGGGCGGGTTAGAAGAAGTAATAAAACAAAGAGCAAAACTTTATCTCTACTGCAAATGGACTAACAGCCTATTGATACCCATGCAGCTGTACACAGACACACAACAAAGACACACTGCATAAATAGTTGGTCAAAAGTTCAAACCAATGCTGATAAGTCTGGTGTGTGAACTCGCCCAAGAAGCATTAAGTACACATCGAAACCCCATCTGTCAGATTCAGAAGTGGTCTTTGGTCACATACCTTTAGCAGTGTGAGCGCAGATGCAACTGACCAACTACTCAGCTAATGTTCTCTAAATGTGGACTAGAAATATCCAATAGAAAAAATGTCCTGAAGGATTCTGCCGAGCGCAGCTGAAAAATTACAAAAAGTCGGAGAGATTTGTGTTTACTGAATGGCTGTTTACCTGACGCTTAATTCACCAAACCCTCTGGGTTTAGTGTATTTATGTATTTATTTGATCTTATCTTGTCTGCAATTTCTAACGCACATCAGACCCACAGCTTTAGAAGAACCCCTGCCTGCTTTCACAGTTCATGCGTCCACCGCAGCGCAGAGCCTGACCCTCTCAGACCTGCTGCAATAATCCAATAATCTGAACCTCACCTGACGTGATCGGGTCCCGCTTGACGGGTCAGCTTGTGATTAACAAACTTGAGTATTCAGACATTTACAAATATGAAATACATTATAAATTTGTAATAGATGGCACATTAAAATGAGCCTCCAGAGAACAAAGAGGTGTCATTTTGGTGAGTGCCTGTTAGCCTCAACTCCTCTCTCCTCACGTTTTTTTTTTTTTTTTTTTTTTTTTGTACGTGTTCACGTTTATTTACATGATTCATGAAGTGAGATCCAATCACAACGGGTCACATGATATTACCAGCTATGACAAACAACACAGTTAATACAGTCCACTCGCGATCGGATCACTCGTGTCTGAACAGGCTCCCGGGTCTAACTCCATTATGAGGTTCATTCCTCCAAAACTCTTCAATGGGTTCTCATTTTTTTTAATCAAAAGTTTGTAGTGACCTTGAGATCTTTTGTCTCACACCGACACTGGAAACAAAGTCGGTTATTCTACAAAAGCATTTTTCATCAATTTCTAATTTCCCTCAGGCTCGTGGTCGGAAAGGAGAGAGCAGCACCCGTGCCTCAAGCAGCCGCCAGAACACTTCGTGCTCCTCGTCGTCCACCTCCAGCCGAGCAGCTCCCTCCTCTGCCACACCTCATCAGTTACCGTCGTCGTCCTCCTCCTCCTCCTCCTCCTCCTCCTCCTCAGCTGTGGCGCCCTCTCCTAAACTCAACTCCCTCGCTGCCACCCACAAGCTGAAGAAAGACATCCACCGTTGCCACCGGATGTCCAGGCGCCCTCTGCCTCGCTCCGACCCCATGGGGCCCACCTTCTCCAACCCTGGTGGCTTCCCCTCCCGCATGCACGTCTCCCCCTTCTCTGAGACCGTCCGCATCCTGAACCGTAGAGTTAAACCCCGGGAGGTCAAGAGAGGTCGGATTATCCTCAACCTGAAGGTCATCGACAAACCGGGGAGGGGCGGCACCGCTGCAGGCGGTAGGAATATTACAGCGGGACGCCAAAACATCCCCTCCCGGAATCGCATCATCGGGAAGAAGGGAGAGGCCCCCTACAAACCTTTCCAGCCTCCTCTGAAGATGCTGGGGTTCCCGATGTACGGGAAGCCGTTCGGGCTGCAGTGCGGAGGCCCCGTGTCTTTTCAGTCCCACCCGGGCTCCTGTTCCAGCACTCGAGCCAGGGACAGCCGCACCACCTCCTCCCAGTACCAGTCACCTCCCTTTCCTTCCAGCTCCAGTAGATCTCAAGGAAAATCTCCCACCAAAGCCACGGCTGCACAGTCTCCCAGAGCCTCACCCTCCAGCAAGGACCCCAAGTCCAGTAAACCTCACACAGAGACCCAGAAGGGCCACAGTGCCAAGCTATCAGCTCCTGCCCCGTCCTCCGATGCAAACCCAGCGGCGTCAGCGTTCCCCCTCCTCCCATCCTCTCCCTCCTCTTCCTTGGAAGAGGAAGAGGAGGAGGATGCCCCGGACCGTTCGACACCCTCGGAGGGAAGCAGGAAAAGTCTTCGCCAACGCAAGGCTAAACGCCAGTTGCCCTTCACGCCTCCCTCGGTCTCTCCCGGGGACCAAACCTCAGCCGCTGCTGAGCCCAAGAGGGTGCCCGCTGAGGGCGACCCCAACTGGCACCCTGAAATGGCACCGAGCTGCAAGGATGTAGTGGTGACCGACGTGACCACCAACCTCGTCACCGTCACCATAAAAGAGTTCCCCTCCCCGGCCTCCTGCCCCGCCTCGCCTTCTTCTAACCCTGAAAGCTCCTCCTCCCCTCCTCCTGTCGCCCCCTCCGACAACGCCTCCCCAGTGAAGCCATAGGAGATCACGTTACGAAGTTGAATGATGATAGAAAAAAATATGCCAGTGTTGCCACTTCATCCCTCTCCTACTTTTACCTAAAGGGTATGTCCATACGTGTGAAATGTACCTTCACGCCGCCCAGCCATTGAATAGTTCAAAGAGCTTTTTTTTTTTTTTTTTTTTAAAGATGAAATGTATGAATTCGAAGAAGGGGGCAGCTAATACGCCCCCTTGTCATTCAAATTGCCATATAGTGTCCACTTGCACAGCACTGACTGTCTGAAGCAGACCGAGATGGAGACGTTTTCTCTCACTTGCTTCAGACATGCTGAGTTCAGCTTGTTTGGTGCAATATACAATTTTTTTCCTAAAAGTGGAACCGTCACCCATCTGGTGTTTGGGGTGAACTTTTATCAAGCACACCTGTACGTGACAGAAACACAGTGTTGCGATGCTTCCTCCGCTGCGCCGGCTGTTACCGGCGGCCTATTTCCTGACCCATTAGTCTCATTGGAAGTCCAGCTTGTTAACGATAAATGAGGTGATGCGTTTTTGCACTTAACAAAGTTGGACTCTCGGGTGTCAACACGGCGAGGTAAACGCAATGCACTTGACTGCATCAAAAACACCAACCTATTCTACGTAGATCATCAATTTCCCAAGGCCTTCTCCTCTTTCCCTCTTGAACGCACACGCATATACCAGTACGAGGAAGTATTTATATGCACGCACAACCTTAAAAGCTGCAAACGAAAATACAAAAACGGAAGGTTTGTTTTAAGTTATTGCTGTCCTTGCAGTCTCTCCTTACTTGCCTTGTTTCCTTCACAAACCAACCACCATCTTCGACTCCGTAACGTCCACCAAGACTCTAAACTGGCCTGCAGCTCATTGTGGGATTTTGCCAGAATCGCGCCGCATATAACTTCTCAACCAGTCAAGGTCTCGAAGGTCCATGAGCCGAACACAGTTGAGGCTAAAGCCACCAATAAAGTGCAGCTATAAATAGCAGTTAGTTGAAACTGTGAACTACTTGGCTGGTGTTTCCAGCATGTGGAACATGAAGCCAGGCGGGTTTTGGGTCCCAAAGATCAACAGGGACCGGTCACTTTGTCTGTTTACCTTCCACGTAGGCAGGTGGAACAAACCTTTTGGATGTTACCAGTTAGTCCTTCAGCGATAGAAACTCTTTGTTAGTACGTTCTCAAGTCGTGTCAATAGAAGTGGTTTATGTAGCACGGTTCACAGCGTCTTCTTGCTGCTCACGGGGCCAGTGCAGGAACCGGAGGACACTCGTTCTTCGGTCCCGTGGGGGACCTGGAGTCTGCTCACGCCTGGCAATAACACGCGTCCCGGACGACCCGATCACACGCGGTCAGCTGAAAGTACGGGTGCAAAGACACCGAAGAGGCTTTGAGATTTGACCTGCTCGGATGGACACGTCCTTTCCGTTTGGACCGTGTCGAAGGATCCACCTGCTCAACTGATGTCCTGGGATTAAGCAATATTAAAGGAAGAGAAAAGAGTATCCCGCGTGATTCTGCTGGCGCAAGCCGAGCTCGCGGCCATAAAGCAGCTGTTAAGTGAATCAAATCCAGCTGTTTACCCGATGCTTCTTTCACCCAAACGTGTTTGGAGTCCAGCATGTCGAAGTGAGATCCGATCATACGTGGTCACGCGTGATAATGCCGGGTGTGATCAGACGTCCGTGCAGCGGTCTGCTTGAGATCGGATCACATGTTCACAGCATGTCTGGACGCGGCCCGACATTCACATCCACTTTGCTCCGTGATTGGCCAACAGTGCAGAGGTGAGGAAGGAGCAAGGGATTGAACTTCTCTGTCTCTCCGTCTTCTTGCATACATGGCACAAAGATTGTGTGTTGTTGTTGTTGTTGTTGCTGTTGTTGTTGTTGTTATTATTATTATTATTATTATGCAGTTGCATGTTGCAGGTTCACCACTTGTCAATCATCGCCCATCCTGAAGGAAGACGTAAAACTCATTGTTTTTCATTTCCAGTTGTCTTTGTGAAGTCATCGGAGTAGCTTTGTTTCCGGCTCCTATTTTAGACACCGGGTTGTTGTTGTTGTTGTTTTTGTTTTTGTTTTTTTCTAGACTACACTGTGCCCTTGAGTACACGCAGAGAAATGATGAGGAATTAGACCCAAGGACACCTTGACGTTTCTCTCTCAAACAGGAAAAGCATCCTCTCACGCTGCTGGTTTCTCTGAGGGGACGTAGCTGAAAGACAAACGGTTTGGTCTGTGGCTGATAAACGTATCTTTCCTGAACCTCTGGCTGCTCTACGAGGTGACGGTCGACCATTTTACCTTCAATCATTAGCAAACACGTCTCTGTGCTCTCTTTCGGTGGAATCATATTCCAGTCAGATGGCGTCATTTCGCCTGCCGGTTAGAAAAGATGCTCGACCTCGGATAGTTTGATCCCCTGCCCTTCGTCTTCTTGACCGAGAACCTTTTTCAGCAAACTCCCTGAAAAGCTTGGAAGTGATCAGAGTTGTCGGGTTTTTTTTTTTTACCTTCACGTGCGTCAAAAGTACTTAAAAGGAACCCTTTTATACGCGGGTTCTTTTTCTCTGGTGCTGGCTGCTCTGTGTAGACCTTCCCAGACCTTGGCTCCAACTGTGGTTGTATCTATGTGTCAGAATATAAAAAAAAAAAAACCTTCCGCATGTGTTGCCTTATAGCTGCTCCGTTCACCCTCAGCTGCACTTCCGGCGATGTTTACCTCGTCTCACTTGGCTCAGCTGGAGAAAATATGACTAAACCGTGACTTTAGCTTGGTAACTTCTAACTGTTTCTCTTGACGAGGATGACGTCGCCTCTTCTCCTGTCATGTTACTGGATGGTCCTAGTTGTTGTCAATACTGTTTCAATACTGTTTCAATACTCTCATAGGTTACACATGGGAAGATTTATTCCAAAATGACACATCCATTATATGAAGAAAAGACGCTAATGATATGGTCTCCAGCTCAAATTTCAATTCAGCTATTTTCGATCATTTACGAGTCAAAGTGAAAACGCAGTCGGACTTGTCCTGTATTTTCCAGAAACCTGGTAAACTAAAGGATTATTTTCTTCTTCAAATGGATAAATGGTAGTTATGGAATAGATGTTTTCATCTACTATATCTTTAATATCTCTAAGTGGTGGGTAGAAGTGACAGTTGGTAGATGTGTAAGGTATTAGGCTGCTAAGCGATGTTTTTCCTTCTTTTTCTTTCTCATATGGGGTAGCACAACTCAACTTAGTGGCCTATCTTTCAACCAAATAGGGCTCTTGATTTTATCGTTTGATTGTTTTTGAAGTCTTTTTTCCCCCCTTTTGAATCGTTTGACATTTCTATGTGATGTATTTTGATGTGCTAGATTTATTTGGCACTAATTGGAAAATAAAGGAAGGATCCTAGTTTGGATAAAGCTTAATGAATTTTAAAAAAAAATGTTTTTCATTTGTACTGTACTTTAATACTTTTTTTGAAATATGCATTCAAATTTCAATGTGATGCTGTTTATTTGAACGCCATTTTTGTAATAGTCCAACATGGGTTTGATCAGAAGGAAAAGCTGATCCGACTGATATTTACGTGTCAAGACTGCAGTTTTGTCTGGTTTTATGCTAATATGAATTCTGTACATTGTATTGATGGTGATGAAGATGAGGTGGAGGATGATGATGACGACATTGTAATGTATCTGAAATTATGAAGCATGTTTTGCAAACCCTTATTGTACAGATGATGTATTCAGTGTCATGTTACCTGTTACTGTTGTTGCTTTCTGTGTGTTTTCTTGTACAAGGCTTTTAATTAAAAGCTCTTTCAAAAGCAGTTGGCCTTGTTTTGCTTTTTTACTTGTTGAATCATTTTTATTAATTCTGCTGAGACTGTTTGAATGCAAGAAGCAGAAAATTGACCTTTAGATAGATATATAGATTGACCTTTTGACCTGCCTGGAAGCATGACCGCTAGAGATGTCAGAGAAAATAGTGGGGAAGCAGGAGAGAAATTTTGAGGGAAAGCTCTGCATAATGAAACAAATCAAGGACTGGATGTGATAGATTTTTTTTCAATTAACTAATTTAGTATCAAATGTTTCCTTGGAATTTGATTGATTTCACTGGCTAGACCTCCTTACACACAAAGCGTATGCTCTTTTTGATTCTGTGTTGGTTAAATTAGTGAAATATTCGCTCATATACTTGGTCATAATCGAGACTATTAAGTGACTTTTGTGTTTGTGACGGCCTTTCATTAAATCAGATAATTACTCATTTAATACACTGCATGTTAATTCTCACTTTTGTGTTTTTTTCAATTGTATTAATCTAAACTTTTCTTTCTACCTTCAGTTGCCAGAACTGCAGAATTAGGTGATAATTATACATTTCACGTGACGGTCTTTAGATCAATTATTGATATCAAATATTGTTTATTGCAACTTTAACTTTGTTGGGACCAATATTTTTTTTTGCCGCTCCGTACTTCTGTACTCCGAATTTCCTCATCATCATGTAGAAGGAGACCACAACTATTTGCAGGGATGACAAGCTGTGACTGGCGACAGGCTTTCCTCTAAAAACTACTGCTACTGTTCCTGCTTCAGCCATCCACGGAGCACACGCAATTCCCAAGTATCCCACAGAGAGGCGCTGTTGAGCCGCTTTAGTGCGTTCAGCCTATCAGAGCAGCACCGTGCTCTGATTTCAGAGGAATTGTGAGGGCTGAGGTGATATTGAGGTCATCACGCCTGGTTATTCATCTCTCCGTGTTTTGATGTTGAGATGAATACCTACATGTAGTTCAAACATCTTCATTCTCGTCCACAGGCAGTGTTTTATTTATTCGTCTACCGTTCAGACTGTTGGATGTATAATAGAGAGACAGAGACGTGATACATATGTAGTCTCTCTTTCCTCCCCTGGCAGGAAACCACTGAGCTCATGAGCCGGATGGAACTAAAATAGTCGTTGCGGTTTGATACGAGTGGCAGACGTCTGTTTATGGGAGTGTGTGTATTTCCGCGCGCTGGATCAGTCACCTCTGGAGATTAAAACTCAATCTGAGCTGCTGGTCGCTGCACTGAAGCCTGACTGAACTGGTGTTCAGGCTCCCGGCTGTGGTGGATAATCCATCTTCATTTAAAGCCAATCGAAATATTTCCACCTGCTGTTTTATCCGTACGATTTGACTTGAGGGCGGAAATGTACACTTAGTTCTTTAATTGTAGCAATTTATAGCTGTTGAAGTGTCACTTTTACAACACAGATAACTTGTGAATGTTCAAATGAATAATACCTCATGTTTTAGCGCACACAGAGCAATCAACAGTATACAGTGTAGGAGTCCTTGCACGAGAGATAAAGTGAGAACAGACTGACGAAAGAAGAGCCAGAAAACGGTCTTTTCCGCTTTGTAAACATTACAGCCTATTCACTGAAAAAAAAAAAAAACGTTAGAAATTAAATGCCTGAAACTGAATGACACAATTTTGTTTCACAAGGTTAATTTACAGTAAAACACTCCTGCTAAATCAAAGACAGATGAAACCTTAACTCAAAAATGTTCATGAAATGTGGCTATCATACAAGGACAATGAATCAGAGAATCTGAGGCAGAGAGAGAGATAGATAGATAGATAGATAGATAGATAGACAGACAGACAGACAGACAGATAGATAGATAGATAGATAGATAGATAGATAGATAGATAGATAGATAGATAGATAGATAGATAGATAGATAGATAGATAGATAGATAGATAGATAGATAGACAGATAGATAGATAGATAGATAGATAGATAGATAGATAGATAGATAGATAGACAGACAGACAGACAGACAGACAGACAGACAGACAGACAGACAGACAGACAGACAGACAGACAGACAGACAGACAGATAGATAGATAGATAGATAGATAGATAGATAGATAGATAGATAGATAGATAGATAGACAGATAGATAGATTTACGTTATTGATCACACAAGGAAAATTTGTCACAGCAGCAGAATAATCAACAATTAGTCAAGAGTTACAATAAAATCGCTGCAGATCTGCAGAAAAAACACTGAATTTTGAATAAAGATGAACAACATGAAGAACAGTAATCTTATCTGCACCAACAGGTGCCTCAACTACAGCGTAAAATGCATTGCAGTTCGAAGACATGCTGTGTTTATTATTTGCTTGTCTGCCTTGCTGGTGTAGCTCTAAGGACGGTAGTGACGGCCAACACTTTGTCCAGACTGAAACACGTCACAAGTATTGAATAGATTGACATGGATTTTGGTATAATTGTCGTCCCCCGAGGATGTCAGCTAATGATTTTGGTGAACGCTTGAATGTTCACCAACACCACCAGCAGCAGGCCAAAGTGTTCGGTGAATTAACATAACATTTAGAGTCCAGTAAAGCCAAAACATTCATGGTTTCCAGAGGTTACATCCTACATGTTTTGGTACCAACTTCACCGTCCTCATCAGAGAAAAGATTTAGTTTGTTGGTCTAGTTTACAGAGCTGTAGTCAACCAGAAATATCTTTTTGGTCTGTTGTTGTCACCCAAAGTTGTCGTAAAGTATTTTGGGAAATGTAGGCCACAAAGTGAAAGTTATAGGCTGATGCAAAGTTCACTAACAAATACATTTTGGTCACTTTATCACGAAGCAATGACGACGATTCATGAGGTTGAAAATCTAAGGTTGGATCTTTCCTTTAATCTTTTGCCAACTGGCAGACTGACGTCTCTGGCCGGCCTCAGACCATCTCCTATATGAACCAGAAAAGACCCATCCTCGTTCCATGTCTCCGTTTCATTTGGCCTCATATCAAGAGCAAACTTTCCCAAAGTAGTTTATCCAGCCAGGGAAGAAAAGCTTCTGAGTGAGAATGTTTGCTGAAGAAAGCCTCCGAGGACTATGTGTCAGGCTTGGATCATTTCTGCTGGCATCACTGGTGAGTTTTAGTTTTTGTGCTGCCTCTTCCTCCTACTCAGTCCAAAAAACCTTGAGGTCCTACATTTTTATGTTTTCTCTTCCTCTTCTTCTGTGTGCTTTTTGTTCTTCTAAAGCTCACTATAAACTGACAGAAGGACCTATTTGTCATCACGTCTTATTGTCACGTCTTTTTAAATACATGCGGGCTGCATGACAAAAGACATGTGACTTTCCAGGCATGCGAATTGTGGCATAACATGTAGTAGTGTGGACTGTGATAGCTGAAGTGAGGGTGTTCACTACCCATCGGTGGGCGTTGGTCATCCTTTCTCAAGAAAGATTGGATTTAACTTATTTTTATTTTCTTGTTTTTGTGACACTTTATCATCAAAATATTTATTTCTAAACCAAAATGTGTCAATTTGTCAAAATGTCTTTATTTATGTTTTTCTAAACCACATCAAAACACTGCAGTGCACTCAATCACACACAAATGCCACATTTTATGCTTTACTCTTTTCACTCACCATCTTCTGTCTCTTTACCCCCCCCCCCCTACTCCTCCCTCCCACACACACACACACACACACACGCACACGCACACACACACACACACACACACACACACACACACACACACGCACACGCACACACACACACACACACACACACACAGACACACGTATTGATCCATCACCGCCTTGTTTGTTCGCGCTGCTGCCGGAGCTTCACCTCTGCTCCGACTGACGCATGCCCGCAGCCTCTCGCTCCTCCTCTCCCAGCGGTCTCCATGGTAACGGACGGGAGGAGAGCAGCTTAGCAACACGAAGACGGAGGAGAGGGAGCATCTCCGGTCCAGACAGCGCGGTGCCATCGATATTAGACGGTGGACAAGAAGACAACAGCAGCGTCCTTGGCGAAGCGCCGCGAATCTGCTTTACGTAAGTGCCACATTTCACCTCAAACTGCAGCGTTGTCAGTTATTAGGAGATGTCAGACTGAGACTCCTGTTCATCAACTAAATCGTGATTGTATTGGGGGTCTGGTCTGCAGTCTTCCCGCATGCTGCTGTACGAGGTGATGCTTTGTGTTTCAAACAAAGACATTTTGCAGAGCAGGTTTCTGTGTCTCAACTGTTTTCTGACCTGTAATCTTTTTCTTCAGTCTTCACAGTCATAATGAAGTTCGTGGTGGTGCTTGTGGGAGCGGGCACTCTGGCCTTCCTTGGCGCCGTCATCTGCATCATCGCCAGCGTTTATCCCCGAAAACGCGCCGCGCCTCTCAACGACAACGGCACCCTGACATCGGAGACGCTGCTTCAGCCCCTGGAGTCGGGGTCGGTGGCTCACGCCGGGTCGCTGGGCGCTCTGCACGGCTCCGAGTCCTACGACGGAGGGAACGGACTCGGCGGCATCAGCCTGGAGATGCCCACTCTGAACGAGCTTAATCTCGGGGAGGAGACGGGAGGAGGGTCGGCAAAACAGTTCAGCTTCAGCCGACTGATCTGCACTCCTGTACCGGTCGGAGAATGCAAGACCAAAGACCTGAGGCAGCGGCGGGGCCAGCAGCAGGCGGATGAGCCGCTGTACGGAGCGGGTGATAAGGACCTCCGGACCACCGCGGAGGATCTACGGCAGATGGTCTTGCAGCAGAACGATCAGATCCTCATGGACCAGAGGACCATCCGGGAGCTGACCGGGAAGCTAAGCGAGTGTGAGAGCGGCCTGGAGGACGAGCAGAGCGTCCCGGAGAGGAGCATCGGCGTCTGGAGCGGAAACCGCCGCGTCATGGCCGGGGATGATGTGAGCTCTTCCGCCGCGGCGCAGCTGCAGACGGCGCGAGCCGTGGAGGAGCTGGCCAGGGCCATCATGGACCTCAAGGACCGCATTGAGAAACTCGAGGTAAGCAGAGAGATTGAGCACAGGCTCTACAAACTTTGGCAAAACCTGTTGTTCTTGCTGTTTACCCTCCTGTTTGAGTTTTGTTTGACTGCAGGACATTTGGACAGACACCAAAATTATTCTTTGGCAAGGTGAGTCACTGTTGTCCAGTCTAAATTAGGCCCATTTCTGGTCCATTTAACAGACACTTGGCCCAATAGGTTGATATCCACTGTGCAGTTTAATGCTTCTTTGGTAAAAGTGAATCATCCTGTCAGAATGAACCAAAGTTAGAAGCTTTAGAGGTGAAGTGGCACCGCTCTGCTGCATCATACCAATAATGGCAGAGTCAGTATGTAGTCAGTGGCCTCTCTCTTTCTCTAACTCCTTCCCTCCCCGTCTTTATTCTTCACTCCCTCTTTTATCTTCACCTCGCCTCTCCTCTGACAAGTGACTCGTGACACACAGGCACCTCTCGTGTCTTTTGCGCACGCTCCCCACGGACCCATGGGAAATCTTTCCACCTGCTGGCCCTCACACCCCTCCCCCTCCCCCTCCCCCTCCCCCCCCTCCCCCTCCCCCTCCCTCCCATCTTGTCAGGCGCCTCTACCCTCTACCTCCGCATCCAACAGCAGGATGGAGACATAAATAAAAGATGAAGCTGCTGGACAGAAAAGGAGGTGGTGGTGGTGGTGGGAGGCTCCATGTGTGTGTGTGTGTGTGTGTGTGTGTGTGTGCGCGTGTGTGTGCTGAGATTGAGATGTACTTTTTTACACACACACACACACGCACACACACACACACACACACACACACACACACACACACACACACTCACTACTGCATCACTGCCAGCCCTTTCCGAGCACAGTCAGTTACAAGGTTGACACCGTCACTGTGAATGTATATTGTGGCCATCCAGCTCTGAGTCCTGCCTCAGCAACCTACTTGATATTAAATATTGCCCTCGCAGGCATCTCATCCACAATAACATCTCTCTCTCTCTCTCTCTCTCTCTCTCTCTCTCTCTCTCTCTCTCTCTCTCTCTCTCTCTCTTATTCTTGACTGCTGCTTCACAAACCTTATTTTTTTCCAACTTAAGCTCTGCATACTAACACTGCCGCTGCTTGGGCGACTACAGCAGCTCTCACTTGTGCCACTTTATTATTTTACTGCTTGTGCTGCAGTTTAATTTCAGCTTGATACCACTACAATAACTAACATGAATAGTAGCCACGTTTATGCTGCAATAAAGACAGCAATGGACTTTACTCATTGCCTTTATGTTACACTTCTTCAAGTCTTCTTGGGTGTTACCAGCCCACAACGAAGAAACACAAAAATTCACACAGACGGAGGATTACTGAGAACATTTTATTACACTGTGATGCTCCTGTTTCTGCCTTTTTCAACATGTGTTGACCAGATTATATTATATTGATCCCATCTCGACCAAATACTAGTCAATCAATATTTATCGGCATTACCCAATTGTCTTTCCTTTACCAACATGAGGCAAAATAAACAATCTTTATACAAAATTTTACAAATCAATATGATTATTGGTGATGGACACCTAGACAACAGAGCAAAATTATGTTGTTTTAACAGCTTTTAATTTAATCTTGAGAAAGAAAGACTCTGCACAAATAGATCTAATTCAACTATTTAATTACAAAATTAAGCTTCCGATATTCAGACATGGATCAAAGCAAATGTTTGACAACTCGGGAATGGAAACCTTATAATGATATCAAATAAAGTGCACGTGAAAAACTCCCAAAGTCCAAATATGCGGGAAGCCCCACATATGTGCCATAATCGAAAAGCTGAAGAGGAATCAATAATGAATCAATAATACTGAAAATATTCATCAAAAGTAAAAAAAAAAGTGTTACACATTTTTGGCCCTATAGTGCACCGTTTGCATTGAGCTTGGCTACTACTTCTATTACTACTTTGTACAATAAAAACACATCTGATAAGTAAAAAATACCACATATCAAGAATGCCTAAACTCCCTCCAACAAGCCACTATTACAACTACCAAAATGAATCGTGTTGCTACAGAAATGCTAATTTAATTTTTCTGAGTTCATCCACTACAACAAGAAATGTTACCCTCAAGCGGAATACTAGTCGTTGCCTAAAGATGACAGTACAAAACACGATAAAAACACCAAAGTCACCTTGGATTAATGTTTATCGAAGAACCCCACAGCTCAAATAAGACAAAGGCTCTCAGGCTATATGGTGCAGCAGTATTTTGAGCTTCACATCAACATGCTCACAATGATGAAGTTTACAGGATCACCTCACCCTCAGAGTGGTGATCCACAGTTGTTGAAATATTTCACAAAAAAACTAAAAATTTCATAGTAGAAAAGTCAGTGCATTCATCCCCTGGGGACCTTAAATATCACAGAAATTTATTTGGAACTACATGTTGGAAGGTTTCAGTCTGGGCTTTAGTGGATCAACTACTATTCTTTTTTAATCTCTAAAAAGAAGATATTTTTTGGATCACCAGAACCTTTAAAACGGGCACTATTGAAGCAACAACTGAACACAGTTTTTTTTTTTTTTTTATCCTTGCTGCTAGATCTCTTAAAACAGAAAGTTGCTGATTTCCTCCGACATGTTCTCTCTGTTTATCTTTCTTCGTCAACACTGACACAGACTTTATTCTCTTCACTTCCACTCTGCAGGCAGAGATAGGTCCTGCTGCCTTGAACCTCACCGACTCATCCTCGGGTACAAGTAGCAGCAGCAGCAGCAGCAGTAACACTGGAAGCAGCAGCTCGACCGGCAACACCGGCAAGGCTCCATCTCCACCCACCGGCAGCGCTTCCTCCCCACCTGCAGGGGCTGCCCCAGGGGGCCGCCGTCCCGCTTCCCCGGCCTCACCCGCCCCCAGGCCTCCCACCAAGGTTTCCCCCGGGCGTGGAAAGGGCACCTGGAGGGTGGAGGACCTGGAAGGGGAGCTTGAGAGGAAGATAAAGATGCTGGAGAAGGAGCGACAGGCCATGAGGAAGGACACTCAGGGCCAACACGAGAAGATCAACCAGGGTATCGACACCGTCAACCACCGCGTCACTGAGCTGGAACACAGTGAGTCTGGGGGAGGAAGGGGAGGAAGAGGATGAGGGTACAGACAGAGGGTGGTGGCTGAATCAATGAGAGAAGGCATGTGGGGATAAAGTCATTGCAAGGGGTGGTAAATAATTGCATCATCAAGCTGATGTGCAGGAGAGCTTTGCAAGTGGGTGAACTGGGTCATTGCAGAAGCAGCGAACACACTGTAGATTAAAATAAGATGATTAATGAGTACTGAAGTTGTAGGAGCTGAAACTAAAAACAATACAGGCAAAAAAAAAAGACATGGAAACTCAATTATCTGCTACTTTTACTTGTAAACTTTGAACGATTTAACCTCATTCTTTGTGAGTGACTGTTATTTTATGTTTGTTAGAAATGTATTTTGGAAGCGTTACATTGATATCGAAAGGTCAACTTTCCTGGAGATTTCCCTTGATAAAAACTAAACTACTGGAAAAAGAAGTCAAAGGTGTTTGACGGATAGAACGAGTAGGAAGAGTGGAAGTCTGGAGGCGAGACTGAGAGTTTGCAAGGTGCCAAGAGGAAGGTTAATGAGGAAAGAAAAAGCACTTCTCCATTCTCTTTTTAGCTTTGTCATTCTCCCAACCTTCCCCAACTGTCGCTCCATCTCCGCTTTAAGAGCTGCAGTGTGGCCTCGAGTTAGAGAGGCTGATCATTAAGTGTAACAGTTGAGCTCTTGCCGGGCACTGAGTGTGTGTGTGTGTGTGTGTGTGTCTCTGTTTGTGCGGGCACACACACACCGCCAGGGACAAGTAAGGAGAGAAACAGTGTCCTTCTCTAAATTGGCCATTAACGCATCGTCCTTCGCCATTTTCTCTCTCCTCTTGCCTTCTATCTCCAACTCTCTGTCTGACTGCATTTCTTTATTTCCTTGATCTTGTGTATCCAAAGCTCTAACGGAGCCGTCGTTCCCCGATGGCTTCGTCCTCTCCTTCCCCATGCGGACCAACTACATGTACGGCCTGGTCAGAAAAGAGATAACAGAGATGTATGCCTTCACTGCCTGTGCATGGCTCAAGGCCAAAGAAGGGGGCATCGGGACCCCATTCTCTTACTCTGTGCCGGGGCAGCCCAACGAGCTGGTGCTGCTACAGGGAGTCCACAATCCTGTGGAGCTGCTAATCAATGACAAGGTATGACGGCTTGTCACGCCTAACAGTTGTTTTTTAATTCTCATGGGCTGGGGACTGAAAATGACTCACAGGGAGACAGATTTAGAAAAGCTGGACAGAGTTAAGTGCAATCAAAAACATTTTATGAGGAAATTAATTGTTTCCTAATTATTTAAATGAAATAGCCTGCCAAGGAAATCCTTATTAGCTTATGATGATTATGATAATTGATGGCTTACTTTCATCATCTGATTAAAATGAGTGATGCAAACATACTATTAGTGGTGAAAAACTAAAACATTTACTGCTATCAACAAATGTTTTAGTCAATAGGATGTGATTCACAGTCCATACTAGGTTTAGGTTTGGTACTCTGAAGGCTGAGGTGTACGATTCCCCCTCTAACACCCATTTAATGAGTAGTACGTAGGGTTAAAGACTGGTGGACCCAAATAGAGAACACACAGCAGGTTGTAGAATATCAAGCGATCTTTAATTATCAAGATGCAGCTTCAGAGTTATAAAAAACCCAACAATCTAACAAAACACAGGCAAGATATAACCTGGAAACTTTAATACTGGAAAACAGAGACACCGGGTATTACGCAAGAATAAAAAAACTGATGGTATACGTACAGAGGAGGTTGAGTGGAAACAAGTGAGTGGAGAAGCGGCGAAGATCAGGTGGAGCAATAGGCTGAGATGGCAAAACGGAAACAGGTCAGAGTGGCTGGACTAAAGAAGCAAAAGCCAGGATGAAAGGAAATCAAAATGAATGGAAAGCTAGAGGGCAGAAAAAACTAAATCGTGGCAAAGAAACAAAGAAACAAAACAAAAAAACACTTTGTGAGAGGTAAAACTGAAACAGATGGTGACCTTGAACCACACCAATAAATTCTTAAAACTACCAAAAAGAAATCAACAAATAAAAGCATAAAAATCACAAAGGAACTGAATGTTTCATTTGGAGCAGTGATGTACCAAAAAAAACAAATCAATAGCAAATGACACGTGCATCTGCTCTTTTTCAGAATAGTATAAAAGAGTATAAAAGGCACTGAGGTGCAAGAAAAAGCCATGTCCTGTGTTTATTTGTTCCACTTATAGTGGTGGGACTCACAACAAACATTCGTCATTGAGGAGACACGACAAAGAGGCAAGCTTTTTGCGGCTGTGCATCAGTGTTTACTTTTTTATAATGTTTATGAATATAGTTCTGATGGCAGAGAGGAGTAGAGGTTTGCTGTCATGCCAGGAAGGTTGTCCATATAAGGTGTAGTTTGGCTGAAAGAAACCATCAGTGTATCTGAATCTCTCATCCAATACTCAATCATAATTAAAGCTTGATGTGTCATATGTTAGTGAATTTGAAATGTCCCAATAACTTTGTAACAACAGGCCTGACAACAACCATTGTATTCTCTGACCTGTAGGTGGCACAGCTGCCGCTGTCCCTACCGCAGGATGAGTGGCAGCACATCTGTGTCAGCTGGACCCTGAGGGATGGGGTGTGGAAGGCCTACCAGGGGGGCAAGATGAAGGGGAGAGGAGAGGGACTGGCTGCCTGGCATCCCATCAAACCAGGGGGAGTCCTCATACTGGGACAGGAACAGGTGAGACGGATGGATGGATGGATGGATGGATGGATGGATGGATGGATGGATGGATGGATGGATGGATGGATAGATGGATGGATGGATGGATGGATGGATGGATGGATGGATGGATGGATGGATGGATGGACGGACGAATGGATGGATGGAATGACAGCACGATGGGCAGATGGGTGGATAGAAAGATAGGTGGTTGAATGGAAGGATGATTGGTCGGTGGAAAGACAGCTCAATGGACAGGTGGATGGGTGAATGGATAGATAAGCAAACAGCTGGAGGAAACATGGATGGTGGACAGATGACACATGGATAAACAGGGGGGAGCTATTTTAAATGACCATCATTAGCTTTTCACACATGAACAGACAGAGACCTAATGGTGTTTATGCACACACTGGGTTGCCTGTCCTCCTCATTAGCAAGCCAACTGCATTACATAACCCTTATTAAATCTGACTTTATCCTTTCTCCCCTGTGTTAAAAGAACAACCCAAAGCTCATTCCACAGCCTTTGTTCTTGCATAAAGGATAAAAAGCAGTAAGATGATGCACTGACGCAACAAGACTTAATTTAATGGATAGTTCTTAGAAAAGCAAGTATTATATTAATCTCCATTGAGGATAACTGATGAATTGATGTTACGTGGATGTGTTGACTAGATTTTATGTGAAAAATCCCACTACATCTCCCTCACAAGGGTGCTCTGGGAATAAAGATTTATAATCTTTTATCAGAGTAATCATCTAAACACAATGTTTCTGTGTGTAGCTTAAGTTTATGCTCTAGTGTCATCATTATTGAACCAGGAAAGATGACCACAGTAGTGGACTGTTCCTATTATAGCCCTTAACTGAGTACCAGAACGTCCTCTGAACCAAACTCTCAGGTACTAAAAGATATTTCTGCACATTTCCACTTCACTAGAAAACCCATGAAGGCGATCAAAAAGTCCTGAGACTGCTTCTGTTGCACTCAGACAGAGTGCAGCATAGTGGTGTGCATGAGCATGTGGAAGCCTTGACCTTTCTGAGTAAGTGTTCCAAGGTACACATCGCTTGATCAACATCGTGGACATGAGCAGGAAGAGCACATAAAGTTTTGTGCCAAACTCAAGAAATTGGCAACAGAGAACCTTGACAATGAAACAATGAGCCAGGCGAGTTGTTTTGAATGGTGTACACATTTCAAGAGGGCCAAAACCTCCCTGCCCGAGACTGGAGAAGGCGAATCAAGGGGGGGGGGGGGGCAGGGCAGGGGCAGGAGGGTTTTCTTTGAGATTGGTAGGATTGAGCATCATGAATTTGTCCCCCAGGGTCAGACTGTCAACACAGAAGTCTCCTTTGAACTTCTGTGGTATCTGAGCAGAGACATCTGGTGCAAGTAACCTGAACTGTAGTGGGATGGCACTTGGGTTTTCTAACATAACAACGTGCCCACTTACACACAAGCTTCTTACCTGCATCAACAGGTCGCTCCCCACCTCCACTAGTAATCAGATTTGGCTCCCTGCGACTTCTCTCTGTTTCCCCAAAATTTGAAGCAAAATTAGATGTGTGTGTTTTCTGCTCAAGTTTCCGGTCCATGGTAAAATCACAAATGTGCACATACCAGTGATCCCTGTGCTGTGCTCCCTTCGCACACAACAGGAAGAGTCTTGAACTTTTTAATCGCCCCTCGTTGTTTAATAGACTGATAACAGATTCAAAACATTTTTTTATGGAACACACAGCACAACAAAACAGTTCCAACGTAATCCAAGAAGACCTCGGTCTCTTGGGTCCTCATGTTATCACTCTGACGTCCAACCCTCTGTTTGTGCTCACTCTTCTACCCAAGGATACGTTGGGCGGTCGTTTCGATGCATCCCAGGCCCTGGTCGGGGAGCTCTCCCAGTTCAACCTCTGGGACCGGGTGCTGAAGCATCAGGAGGTGGCGGCTCTGGCCGAGTGCAGCTCCGCAGCATTGGGCAACATCGCCCCCTGGACCGACCATGATGTGGACGTCTACGGCGGTGCCACCAAGGAGTCCATGGACCCGTGCCACGCTGCCCAGAGATCCAGCCCCTCCAGCCCCAAACAGTGAAGGGTGACATCGGCCACGGGCGGTCCTGTTTGATAGGTCAATTTAGGAGTCGATTCAGGAGTTTTGAGGCATATCAAATTTGAGTTTACAGTATATTAGCTTGTTGGGGGAAGGGAAGCTTGCTGGTGGACTGAAAGGTGGCGCTATTAAGTCGTTAAGAGTGGTGTATCTGTTTTGTTCCTTGTGTTGGTGTCCACGCTCGTGTGTTTACTTCTGCAGTGAGATACAGTGAGTTTAGTCACAGAATCACCTTAGTGGAGGCTGCATGGTGGTTCAACTTCTGGCATGAACAGTTTTAATGGAGACTCATAGATTAACGATGGTATCTGGCTAAATACTGGGCTTGTTAAGCACACATGATTATTCAGGCAGGGGGATTGGATGGATGCGAATGCTGTCACGGAATGAGCCTTTAATGATGCCATATCTAAGGGTTTGTTAATTTTACAACACAGTGACACAAAGTTCTGTCTTCTCTCATCTTCCAGTTGGTTGTGTTAAATGCTACAACGGTGACATGCTTTTGTGGAAATATTGATTTTTATCACTCAATGGGAAACAAAATGAGTTTTTTTCATTTTTAGCTGTATATGATCCTGTTGATTCATGTCGGTGTGCTCTTAAGTTTTATATATTGCATACGATGATTTGGTAAAACAGTGGACTTATAAATGTGTAATGTGTAATGTACCTCTGCTAATGTACCAGTCTGCTCCCCCTGCTGCAGCCTCTCACTCTTCACACTCCCGCAAAACAAGGTTGCAGCATTTTGGTTTGCAGCTTAGACGAGGCAGCTCTCTCCACTGACCTATCAAATAAACACTATATGTCGAACTAAGCGCCAATCAGACATCGATCAATCAAAACTGTGCTGCCCCTGAATGTAAAGCAGATGGAATATAAGTGTGTTTGCATGAGTGTTTTCAGCAAAGTCACATCTCCTGTCACTGGAAACTCGAAATGTGATAATTAATACAGTGTTTGTGTCTTCAGACAACCTTACAACTCACAGATGTCTTTTTTGGTGAATCACAACCTCACAGACTGAGAGGGAAGAGGATGAGGTGGATTGATTCCATGATGACCACTGTGCACTTAACAACTGGCTCTGTACAGAAGAGTGATATCAGAAGAATGAGTTCAACCAACTGTTTAGTTTCAATTTGGAGGCAGCACACGCAGAAGTACGTGGATCTGTTATCATTATGGGACCATAAACTCAAGCTTCTGTCGTCCTTTTAGCAAACTAAAGAATAACAAAACAAATAGAGAACAAATTATGCATTTGTAGAGCAGCATCAGTTCAAGTCTGGTGCCATTCTTTTGTCATGATGTTCTCAATTAATTAAATGTGTTGGAAACAGCAGCAGTGACAATTTATTTCTGTTTCCTTTGATTTAAAAGCATCTGGTTCCACATTTATATCATGCAAGCTAATGTATGAGAAAGAGCCTCCATTTGCACATGTAATAAAGAGACAGAGAATTACACAACCAGATATACTTAAATGATTTGGAATCCCCAAATTTGCCACATGGGTGTTGATGTAAACTGTATTTATTAATACTTATACTCTTTCTAACAGCATAATTAAGACCTATAAACTATAGAAACTATGGTTTCACATTAAACATCAGTGTAACTGAAAGGGGTGAACTGTTAAAACATCGGGACAACAGTTATAGTGAACAATGGAGTTTCATCGAGCTCACACGAGTCTGCTGCTACGGGTTTAGCCTGTAAAATCCATCACCTTCTAGTGTGATGCTCTGTGCGCCCCTATCAGTGTGCTTCGTGAAATGATAATATTTATCAGATGCTTAGGATTTGATTGGCATGTTTGTTGGTACCAACATGACAAATGGGATGTGCTTCATGTTCACAGTGGACATCACAGGAATTGAAGGTAGCGCAAGCCACTCCACTAACATTGTATCCAGTCAACACTGTGCAGCAAAATGAACTGTGGTGAAGATACAGTCAGTGCTTCTGTTCACTTATTACCTCAAGACATCAGTCCCACATATACGATTTGACACTGTGTTGTAAAGTGCCTGCTAGGGCTAACATGCCCGCTAAAAAAATGGTCAAATGTTTTTCATGTTTTCCTCTTCTTTTTTGTCTTCTTCTTCTTCTTCTTCTTCTTCTTCTTCTTCTTCTTCTTCTTCTTCTTCTTCTTCTTCTTCTTCTTCTTCTCTGTCACTTTCTCTCTCTCTTGTTTTTGGTTGTTGATGGCTGTGACGGTGTTATGCTTGTCCTTATTTGCATCTTCATGGATCTTCTATGATATTGTGAAATAGATGGATAAAAACTAATAAAAATGGTTATGACAACATGTCTGAAGTTGTGAAATGAAAATGACATCAAAGAGTGTGTGAAACGTGTGTGTAGTTTATTTGGACATTTTTTTGACTTTTTACATGTCAGTTCATCCGAATTAAAACCTCAGCTAATGGAAATGCATTGAGATTTTCATGACCCTCACACACACACACACACACACACACACACACACACACACACACACACACACACACACACACACACACACACACACACACACACACACACACTCCTGTCAGATTAATTTACCTCTGACTTGGGTGTGTGTGTGTGTGTGTGTGTGTGTCAGACAAGTCAGAGGTAAATTAATCTGACAGGAGTGTGTGTGTTTACATGGAGACGGCATTCAGCAACATAGAAAGCCTGAACTTTGATGTAGACATAATAGATTACTCATAAATATAACTAAGACCAGGTTGATTCGTGACTGCTGATCTACCCACACACTCAACATTCCTTCGGCTCTGCTGAACTGTGAGCGGATGTGTAACCTCCCACTGATAACTACTTGTCTCACTTAAGCTCTGTTTCCTCTCTTTTCCTCAGATACATAATTGTAGTTTTATGAGCAAACAAAGTCCTTGCTTTTTTAGCATTAAAGCTACTTGTAAAAATTACACAGCTATAACTTCTGCTGTTACTGACTGCTAATGGGCATCCTTTCTCTCTGAGCCCTGATTGGCCAGGGAACAGCTGCCCATATTGCTGCTTTGGTGGAAGGAACCAAATACAAACAAATCGTAACTCAATTGATTTTCTCAGGAGTTTCTTTCATCTGTCTTTTGGATTAAAAGGTTATTTTGTTGGTATTTAGCAGCGATAAGACCTTCACTGCATGTTTGTTGCCATAACTACAGAAACAAGTAGTATGTATGAGTGGTTTTCCAGGATTAGTGGAAGAATTGGATTCCAGGATGGAAGAAATACAGATTGGTGGTCAATAGGAGGCCTGACAATATTACTACATAATCAACTTGAGAATTGTTTCCATACATCTGTAAAAAACAGCTGGATGAAACAGAAATGTCATATTTCCATCACTGTTTCCGCATTGTTTTCTGTCGTTTGAGGTTTGACCGGTGCTGTTTTAATGATGTAATTTCTTTGTGCCCCTTTCTCTGCTGAGGAACACAAAAAGACAACAAAACTACGAAAAACCAGGCTGTGAGGATGCTGGCCTCTCTCCCCTCTTTGCCCCATGAAGTCTGAACTTTTACACTATGCACCTGTATTTGCACTACATTGGACTTATTTATATTGCAGTTAAACATCACTGTGGTTGTTGTCTGTAATATTGTTTTTTTGTTACTTATTTATACTTTTCTTGTTTTATCTTTTTATTTTGCACACCGTGGGACTGCGAGAAACAATATTTCGATCTCTCTGTATGTCTTGTACATATGGTGGATTGACAATAAAGTTGATTTCACAATTTTTTGTATGGAAATATTCATCATGTCTTTGTTCAAATGGAACTCGTGAGCTCTTGGTTATAACATGGAAGTCGTGTGCACTGTCTGCTTGACGTTCAAGTGTGTAAGTCGTAAAAACACTTTTGCTCGGCAACGGCAACGTGGACGGCATCTAGAAACCACAGAGGAAAACAATTTAGCATGCTAAAAGGCAGATGACGTAATGCAGGAAATGCAAAGGCACAGAAGGAAAACATGAGGCCGTTGGAAAGATCAACATTCCCCTCAGACGTAGGCTATTATCTAAGTTATGAAGACAAACTAAAATTGCAATGAACTTCCATGGCCTCTGCCAGTTCTGGAAACGTCAGCAAACACGTCACAACTCGTTAACTCGAGGCTCATAGAAAATCTTTAGTTCTGATGTTGTGAATACCACTTGAGGGAGGCGTTCATATGAATCCTTCTCATGTACACAGCAAATACGATCCCATTTGAACACAGCACAAGTTTCCGAATCAGCAGTCCTTTGAGGACCAACTGACAGAGATGGGCATGGTTCAGATGTGGTGACAACAGGAAGCATCAGTTCCTTCAGAAGCAACAATGATCTACTTGGTTGAAATTAGCCCATGGTAGACAAATGGTTCATGTCGTCACTGGAGTGTGTTTAGCAAACAGACAGAGGAGCCTAAGCGGCACAAAAAAACCACAGGATCAAACATAAAGGGGACTTTCATGTATTCTGGCGAGAGTGTGATCGGTGGAGGCAGAGTGGAGACTGGAGGTGGATGAAAGCTGAGGGGAACTCCGGTGGTGTAAGGCAGGCCGAGCAGAGTGGGAGTGAAGGCAGACGAGTGATTGGCGTGGGATGAAAAGAAGACTGCAGGAGATAAAGCTGACATGAATAAGCAGCTCCTGGACACAGGGAAACAAATGTTTGTAAGAGCTTGAGGAATATTCCTCAGATACACCTCAAGTATCCAAGAACACGTACTGGCTGACTGAACGATGCGGTGGAGAGATTGGCTGAAGAACCAAAGTATTTAAGCTGAGGAGTCTTGATTAGGTTATTGCCTGCAGGTGTGCCTCTGTGGATCAGGTGAGGTAATCGAGAGCAGGTGAGACGGAGCCGAGACCTACAGGCAGAAACACGAAAGCGCCAGTCCACACAAACATGCTCTGCGTTCCAAAACCCCTACAATCATACTATTTACTGTACCAGGAAAAGATTGAGTATGTCCCAATACGGATGTGAAATGCAGAATGCCAAATATACCAGGATTACCTGCTACATCTGTATTTTGCACTATACAGACCCACAATCTGATCCACAACCCTCTGTGGAAGTGGAATCCGTCACATCAACTGAGCAGCCGAGAGAGTTGGTGGTGCTACTGCCCAGCCCAGTATGAAGAAGGCATTAAAAAGAAGTGTAACTAAATTGCCTTCTTTTTCCTTTTCCTTTTTCTTTTTCCTTCAGATGTTGGATCACAAAGGATATGACCAAGAGGGTCAAAGTTCAAGGAACCTTTTTATGTCTGAGGACTGAGGAGTAAGGGTAGCTGCAGTACAGACTGAAAGTAAAAAGAAAAAACAGGAAAGACAAGGGAGAGATGGAAAAGAGAGCCCACTCAGGCTCAGTAACTATCATACCAGTCACCTGCCAATTATGTTTTCAAGGTGCCTGCTCATTTTTAAAGTGTTTGGATGGTTCTGTATAACAAACCATGTTGCTCCTCAGGTTAACCTTGAGGTTGACATTTGTGGCTTCAACGTAAATCTCTCAAAACCTGTTGGTTAAAGTGAATTGAAATTTGGTAGGCTATACACATTCATGTCCCCTTTAACTGTAAAACCTTGACGAACCTCTGGCTTTCAATCAATTCAAAATGAAACTAGTCCAGTTTTGTAGCTTATGACTAACTGCAAACCTAATGACTTTCCCATCAGCTTAAGCTATATGTTGGGTTTAATTATCAAATATGCTAAATATAAGCAATCATATAGCTGCTAAACATGAGCCTGTTAGCAATGACAAATAGAAGTATGTTTGGGGACGTGTCCAGTTTGATTGACAGGCCTGTGGTGCAGTCAAGTTTCCAGTAAAAAAAAAAAAAAAAAAAAAGGCAACAGTCAAAATGTCAGATTTAAGGCTTCCAAACAGCAGTTCACAAACCAGTGGGTGACGTCATGGTGGGCTGGGACCTCACAGCCGCCACAAGGATGGCTGGAATATGAAGCACATTTTAAAAGCAAAGATATTCATCCTATTTGTACCATAATGTGGCCTTTTGCACTATCGATAGTTCTAAAAACTAGATCATGTTGAAAGTTGTGACGAGACTGATTTGGAACCAGGCGGATCAATCATCATGTGTTAACCATGCCAATAATGTATGAAGTTAAACTGACCTCTCACATGAGACTGCTGCTGTCACTTCATACAAACTCTGTCTTTGGAACTTATTGCAGTCAGCTTAGCAACCTTCAGATGCACACACCTTCAAATACTGGCTGTGATTCAGCATGAAAAAAAAACTCTCAGTCTGGATTTCCCTTGAAAATATGATAAATTAGGAGTCTTTGTAGATCTTTGCAGAATCAAGCAACACTGGTATGAGGATAATAATTGTGGGGTTATAAATTTGCTTCACTTTCTGTCTGAACAGTCTTGTTAGCAGTGAAACAGTCTCTGACGACTCTTCGACAAAGATTTACAACTCAGATGTTTGTGTGAAGCACAACAATCTAATTCAAGAAGTCACAAGAGTGAGTGAGTCAGTTAGCGAGGCACCAGCCAATCACTCAGCTGGAGAATCAGGCAGTCTGTGAGTCATTCAGTCAGTGAATATTTTTCTTCACAGTTTTTTTCTGATTCCTGGCTCCATCTTTGTGTTGATGTCACCTCTGTCATAGCTTGTTAGCAGAGTCACATGGGGTCTTCCTCACCCCCTCCCCAACAATCTGCTTCCTCCGCTGCTGAATTATAGATAGGGTTTCATTACCTCTCTCTGAGGGAGGCATTTTATTATGAAAACTTTCATGTGTCCCACCATCCACCCGCACCTACTCAAATATGAATTTTTTACACCCGATCTTCACCCATTTTTCTCATCCCCTGCAGCACAGACAGAGAGGATGAGGGTGTCAGCCTTCCTCATGACTATGGAAATAGATTGCAAATGGATTTTTATTGTCATTGTAACTCATCGCTTCATTGCTGCAAGCTCTGCAGTCAAGCACTGCGTTCCTGTAATTTCACTGTCGATCAGTCCTTCACATCTTCCATTGTCCAAACCATTTTCTCTTTCTTTATCAAGCCTGCATGACTCTTCGTTTGTGTTGAACTCTGCATTGTCTCATATTTACCGCTGAATATTCACAAAGCGCTTTCTCCTCTTGATGGATACCACCACCTCCTCTCTTTTATCTGCCTATTCGTCTCTTGGCATTTTTGCACCTTGTCAAAAACACCTCCATCTCCTTCTCTCCATCCCTCTGCTCTTTGCTTTGACATTTTTATTTCAGCTTTTACCCACCAGCCCTCTGGCACTGTTCTGTGTGAGTTTCTCACCTGGGTATGAAATGACTGGCCCCCCTCTGTTAGTATTTTTTAAGAAGCTGTTTTTTTACACTTGATCTAAGACAAGTGCACTCAGTATTCATGTTGAATACAAAATTCAAACGTATATACTTCATCGACCATTTTACGTAACTATCATTTTGTGCATACAACCCAACAAACCAAAACTAATGATTTAAGGTGTTCCCTCCAAATGTAACATACATTAATATCCTTTTGTTTTATAATTGTCTTTTTTGTTTGTCATTTGTCTTTCACTTTACTCTTTTCTTCTTGTGTCTTTTTCAGATTTCAGATGATTTCAGTTAATTAAATTGAATCATCAAACAGCCTACAAATGCTGTCTTACAGATATTTCTCCAAATACCCATTAAACAAGACAGAACACAGTTAAAATCCTATTTTCTTACTGTGAGTGATAGCCATGATTTATTAAAGGCTTTCTGAATTATTACCCTCTTGCGTGCCTCAGATGTCTTCAACTCAAACTGTTTGATCCCCAAACTGAAGAGCACTAAGGAAAAACATTTACACACCCGAGCAGCACTGCCGGCAGACAGTTTTTGACACAGTTTAATCATATTTAAAAAAAGGCAAAGAAAAACAAAACAACAACAATAAAAATACAAGTAAAACAAACCTCAGCATGAAAGAACATAAATATTAAAGGTTCAGTGTGTATTTAGGGGGATCTATTGGCAGAAATGGAATATCATATTCAACATTTTGTTTTCATTTGTGTATAAGAATGATGATATACTATACTACTACTACTACTACTAATAATAATAAACTTTATTTGTATAGCACCTTTCATCCAAGAAATGCAGCTCAAAGGGCTTTACAGCAAGAAAATGACATGCAGTGTTTCACATAAAAAAGGAACATTTAAAAATATTGAAAATAAATGAGATGCATAAGAACAGATTAAATGCATAAGAAAAAGATTAAATGCATAAAATTAAACACAAATAGAGTTAAAATATAAAATAAGCGATATGCATTTTAAAGGCGCGGTAGTTCAAGTGCAGTCAGTGCAAGAGAGCTCCGGGAGTAACTAGTTAAAGGCTAATGTAAAGAGATATGTTTTGAGCTTTCTTTTAAAAGTATTTACAGAGATAGCTTCCCTGATATCTGCAGGTAGTTTGTTCCACAGCTTTGGAGCGTAGCTGACAAAAGCTGAATCCCTAATTTTCTTTTGGCTGTTGCTGAGAACCTCCAATAAACCAGCAGCAGATGACCTCAGTGTTCTTGAAGGCTCATAAGTAACCAGAGAGTTAGAGATGTAACTCGGTCCGAGCCCATTCAGAGCTTTGTATGAGGAGGAGGACCTTAAAGTCAATCCAGTGTCTCACAGGCAGCCAGTGCAGAGCAGCCAGAACTGGACTGATGTGTTCTCTCCTCTTGGTTCTGGTTAATACTCGAGCTGCAGAGTTTTGGATGAGCTGAAGTCTCCATGTTGTTTTCTTTGTGAAGCCAATAAAAAGTGCATTTCAGTAGTCTAGTCAGCTAGAAATGAAGGCATGAATCAAGTTTTCGGCATCTGTCTGATTTATAAACGAAACATAGAAACATTGGCGATATTTCTAAGGTTGGAAAAATACATTTCCGTCACCTTATTAATGTGGGACTTGAAACTTAGATCTGAGTCTAAGGTTGCACCCAGACTAGTTACCTCTGCTCGTACCCACGGAGTTGCTCAAGATCATTTTCTGCGATTTCTCTCTTTTTTGGGGGTGGGTGGGACTAGGAGGATTTCTGTTTTATCCTTGTTTAACATTAGGAAATTATTGCTCATCCATTTATTGATTGCTAAAAGATATTCAGTGATGGAGTGCATAGCTGCATCATCATTTGGTTCAGCGGTGATGTACAGTTGTGTATCATCTGCATAACTATGAAAACAAACATTGTGCTGTTTCAGTGCTGTTTCAGTGCTCTGAAGGCTGACTGAAACTCCCCCAGGATGTTGTTTTCTTTAAGAAAGGAGTTTATTTGCACTGAAACTACCTAACTAAGTGAATATATATAATTACCTGAAACTGCAAATCGTGTTTTTCGTGAGCTTAGAATGAGCCCTTTTGTGGCCTCCATAAATGATCTTAGAGTTGGAAGGGAGATGATGGGGAGATATTCAGTTGGTTGCAGTTAACCCACCACTCATGCAACTGAGTTATAAACACTGGTCTTTAAATAAATGGTTTCAGCTATAATGATGTATTTTTGTCAACAAGTTCAAACACACTTTATATGGACTGAATCATGCACCTAATCATGCTCCCATTTCAGTCGACCCATCGCCAATAACAACTGAGCAAACTCATTCCACTGATGAAGACTGTGGGATATGATGGAAAGGTTCATTAAAACCTATTAAATGGACCTTGAGTTGGGATTGTGCTGTCAAACTGCACATATCTGGCTCTCAAACTGATGTTGTAACCCAACTGGGTCAATTAGGCTGATCAAAGACTTTTCCAGACCATTTCATAACATAATGCGCTGCTGTGCAATTACTTAATGGCTCAGTATTCCTGTGAGCCAACACACTACTCAGTGAAGAGGATTAAGAGGAGGTGAGATGAGGTGAGGGGTGAACCGTCAGAGCATACCATATTTTTTCTTCTTGACTCCAGTATGAAAAGGGTGAGGTGACGAGGACAGAAGAGGGAGAGGAGAAGGACAAAGATTATCATGCGATCGGATTTCTTGGCTCTTTAGGGGATTGATTGCTGATCCACTTTAATCCACGAGGGAGTCACTGTTTCAGAGACCAAATTCAGGCAGATGTTCGTGGTGGTATTATTCAGGCAGGGTTATCCCAGCGGCCGTTCGGAGGCTAAATGAACAACGCAGAGTAACAGATGAAATTTGTACGCAGAGACTCTGCAGCTATCTCACTTTTAAAGCTTTGTGTATTTCTCTGAGCGTGGGTTTGGGTTTATGTCTGCTCTGTGTGTGCGTGTGTGTAGAGCAGACTGACAATTCTGGGTCAAAACTCTCCACCTGGGGATTCCACCCAGATGTTTCCAGCTGCATATGGGTCAGAGACAGTAAGAAGGCTGATTAGGAAGGATATAAAAAGGTTTTACTCACAGCCAGTCTAATACAACAGTGGTGGTATTTCAGAACAGACAGTTAAACAGTGGTGACATTAACTTACTCAAGTATTGTACATAAATATAAACTTTTACTGAAACTTCAGTTTGATGCTACTTTGTAGTCCACCACGTGACAAGTATTGTATATTTCACTCAATAATTCACAATTTGACACCTGTACAAATCAAGATTTTACACACAACACATTGTCTTATAAATATTGCATTGTTATAGTATAGAATAGATAATAAAGAAATACAATTAATTTGACTTGACAACATTGACATTAAATTACTTTGTAGTAAATACTGCTTATGTTAATGTAAAAAACTGTATTATGCCACTGACAGGAATAAGTATGCATGAGTAATTTTTCTGCCAACTCTTTTGTACTTTTAGTTAAATAACATTTTGAATGCAGGAGTTTCACTTATAATGGAGTCTTATTTTTAAAGATATAGAAAGAAAGAACGAAAGGAAAAGATAGATAGATAGATAGATAGATAGATAGATAGATAGATAGATAGATAGATAGATAGATAGATAGATAGATAGATAGATAGATAGATAGATAGAAAGATAGATAGATAGATAGATAGATAGATAGATAGATAGAAAGATAGATAGATAGATAGATAGATAGATAGATAGATAGATAGAAAGATAGATAGATAGATAGATAGATAGATAGATAGATAGATAGATAGATAGATAGATAGATAGAAAGATAGATAGATAGATAGATAGATAGAAAGATAGATAGATAGATAGATAGATAGATAGATAGATAGATAGATAGAAAGATAGATAGATAGATAGATAGATAGATAGATAGATAGATAGATAGAAAGATAGATAGATAGATAGAAAGATAGATAGATAGATAGATAGATAGATAGATAGATAGATAGAAAGATAGATAGATAGATAGATAGATAGATAGATAGATAGATAGAAAGATAGATAGATAGATAGATAGATAGATAGATAGATAGATAGATAGATAGATAGATAGAAAGATAGATAGATAGATAGATAGATAGATAGATAGATAGATAGATGGATAGATAGATAGATAGATAGATAGATAGATAGATAGATAGATAGAAAGATAGATAGATAGATAGATAGATAGATAGATAGAAAGATAGATAGATAGATAGAAAGATAGATAGATAGATAGATAGATAGATAGATAGATAGATAGATAGATAGATAGATAGATAGATAGATAGATAGATAGATAGATAGACTGGTCGTGGCCGTCTCGTAAAAGGGGACGGTTTACGATGACGTCATTTGATTGTCAGCCGTTCAACCAATAGAAACGACGCAGGGTAGTGGTGGGCGGGGTTCCCCTGTGCGGATGTCTCTCGTTTAAAATGTCTCCTTAACAACCGAACAGGGAGTCAAACAACAGAAGTTTTCGCCAGACAAACGCTTCGTAAGTAACTCACCTCCGTGTCACTCAGCACTTATTAAGTATCGACGGCACTCTGTAACTCGCGATATTACGACGGTTGATCAGAATAAGTTCACTTCGGGGTAGAAAACATCCAACCGGTAGCATCAGCTGTTTGCTCTGAAAAAACAAGCTAAGCTAATTAGCTCGCCGGTAGACCTGGTTCTCCAGAAACCCGACGCGCTCACACGCGGCCCGGTACGCGTGATAATCTGCCGACACGGTTTAAAGGAGGAACCGTCCGTTTCGGTGACAGTTAGTAGTCGCCGCTAGCTAATAATGTCGTCCAACCTGGTCTCCAGTCGGGTGTTACAGCGTTAGCCGCAGATGGGAGCGAGCAGAGCCGCTCTCCTGAACCGACCCTCGGTCATCAGCGTCTCCGACCGGCTTCGGTTCAAGCACGTCCACGTGTACAACATGTCACGTTTTGCAGGGAGTCGGGATGGCCGGGACTGGCGAGGGAAAGAAAGAAGAGGCCGACTACAAGAGACTGCACAGCTTCCCTCTCATCAGGGTAGGAGAGCTCCGTCCCCTTCACAACAACAACATCAACAACATCATCAACAACAACAACATCAACATTAACATCAACATCAACAACATCATCAACAACAACATTAACAACAACATCAACATCATCAACAACATCAACAACAACAATATCAACATTAACATCAACAACATCAACAACAACATCAACATTAACAACAACATCAACAACATCATCAACATCAACATTAACATCATCATCAACATCAACAACATCATCAACAACAACATCAACAACATTAACATCAACATCATCAACATCAACAACAACATCATCAACAACATCATCAACATTAACATTAACAACATCAACAACAACATCATCAACATCATCAACATTAACAACATCAACAACAACATCATCAACATTAACAACATCAACAACATTAACAACAACATCATCAACATCAACAACAACAAAAACATCAACAACATCAACAACAACAAAAACATCAACATCAACAACAATGTCATCAACATCATCAACAACAACAAAAACATCAACATCAACAACAAAAACATCAACAACAACATCAACAACAACATCATCAACAACAACATCAACAACATCATCAACATCATCAACAACATCAACGAGCTGCTGACTTTAGTGGGCTCAGTTTGAATGAGCAAACTGAACCTGAACTGCAGGTGTTTTGTGACTGAATCTGAATTTTTGGGGACGAAAGACATAAAATGTTCAAGCAAAAACAAAATTGAGTGACTTGAAGTGACTGTTGGGCTTTTTGGAAATATTAAAAAAAAAAAAAAAGCATCCCTGTTACACATTTTAGAGGCGAGCTGAAAGGATTAGTCGCTGTTAAACACACGGTTTCCACAATAATGGTTTTATGACCGCTCTGTAACTTTAGTGTGTGTGTGTGTGTGTATTTATTCTACATATTCCCACATCTCGTAGTTGCCCGTTACAAATTGTGACTTTCGATCATTGACAAGCAAACGCACGTCTTTGAAGGGATCACCGACACATAATACAAGTCGGGCTTCTTGGGAGTTGAATGAATTTACCTTAAAGTGTTGTCTTCCTGTGAGGAAACAAGAGGACACGGGCCGTCAGTCATGACCCAGCGTGGTATTTGAGTGTGTGTCTTCTCTACACACACTTTGTAACATACGACACACACACAGACGTACAGTAGAGGGGTAAAGGAAAACCTCTTTCAAGTGGCACAAACATGAAGTTATCTCTTCTGTAAGATGAGTAAACTGCAGCACAGAGCCGGTAGGCAGCGTTGCACTGTTTTCATTGACTGCTGTAGTGTGAAATGAACCTCATCGCAAGTACATTTCTCATTGTTTCAGCTAATGTGTCTACAGTTGCACATTTGGTCAGAGCACGCTGACTCAGCACCGCCGCCGCCGACGGTGTTACACCATTCGTGTAAAGTTCTCATGAGGATGAATCTGTGGCAGGAACGAGCTGGTTTATCTGACGTGTTGTCTGACTACAGTGTGAATGGGCAGATCACAAAGCCGGCCGTCCGACGGCTGTTTTCCACTGGATACGATGGCGTCGCGTTCCTGGTCGATGCTTGGTGCTCCATCAGACTCGCTGCAGACGCTTTGCTGATGATGCGTGTTCAGTTTTTACAGGAACAGAACGGAGATCCCGGCAAACTACACGGAGCAGAACAGCCGGGCAGGAAGTCGGACAGAAGAAAGCACAGAGCATCTGCTCATTTTTCCAAATAGAGCACCATGTGCAGACTCTCGATTGTATGTTACGTCGATGTCTGAAGAGCAAGAGAGAGCAATTCAGATTTTGAGATGTACTTCCTGGTCACTACCTTGTCTGTGCGACGCATTTAACGACCAACAGGCATTAAGTGATGCCCTGTCGTTTATGTGTTACACTTTACATAAAACACACTTTAAGGCTTCGACTGGGTTTTTGAAATTTATAGTACGTTATCGTCAATGTCTAAAGTCTGTATGTTTATTTCTTGTTTGTCTGTAGCTGTCCGACATACCGTGTGTGTCATCGAGCCAGATGCAGACCCCTAACAGTTTCTTTGTCCTCAGCACACAGACATGCCAGAAGAAATGAGGGTTGAGACCATGGAGCTGTGTGTTACAGCCTGTGAAAAGTTTGCCACCAACAATGAGGTATGTATATTGTGCTCTCAGTCTTTGATATTTATTAGCAAGAATATTCAGAAATACATTTTTGCTTCCACGCCGTGCCGACAGTAACGGCTTCTGTCGGGGATTAAAACACTCTCCGAAGTGTGTCAGGACTTTGACCTGAATCCCAACACCAAGTTCATATTGTTGTTAATCAAACTTTTTTTTGTTGTTTTTGTTGTTTTGTTTTTGTCCTTGCCGACTTTCCTAGAGTGCAGCCAAGATGATCAAAGAGTCCATGGACAAGAAATTTGGCAGCTCGTGGCACGTTGTGATCGGTGAAGGCTTCGGCTTCGAGGTCACGCATGAAGTGAAGAACCTGCTCTACATGTTCTTCGGAGGGAGTCTGGCCGTGTGTGTGTGGAAGTGCTCGTAGCACCTCCTCGCCGTCCTTCCTTGCCTCTGACGTGGTCACTGGGCCGGCAATGAACACCAGCTACCAGCCAGACGCTGGTTCCACTTTGTTTGCCGCAGGTTGGTTTGTCCTCACTACCAGCCTCGGTGGCAGATAAGTTCTTGTTCAGTTTTAACACGTAGTTGGCAGGGAGAACCGTTGAAAGGGAATTATGAGTGTCACTTTGGCTGGTAGGCATTAAAATAGCTTCTTGCCTTGCCTGTCACTATTCTTTTTCTTTGTTTTTCAACCCTCCATCCATCACTCCGGTCCTCTCCATGAACAACGTCCTGAACATTTGTGAGCGTGCATGTGCAGGCAAGTTCAACTTTAACAAAACACTACAGCCAGCCCGGGTCTCCAAAGTCCTTTATCCTCATTCCTCTTCAGGGAGTGCGTGTGCGTGTGTGTGTGTGTGTGTGTGTGTGTGTGTGAGTGAGTTTATATGTTTGTGTGTGCTGGACACACACAGCTTTTTTGAAATATCATCACACCGTCACCTTCAGAAACACGAAGCCGTCCTCGCCATCCGTACCTTTTCACACGTGTCTTTCTCTCTCCGACCGCACTAGTCTTTCAATAAAATTTTTAATATTTTTTATGTGTACATATTTTGATGCGACTTGAAGAACTTCTTTTTGAAGACCAGTGTCATCTTCTTACAACTACAGGCTCAGGGTCTCCTGAGCCAAACACAAAGTCCAATCCACCTTTTCTCCTTTTAAAGGTGTTTGTGATAATCCCTAATAATATCACCCCACTGGGTGATTATAGCAATGTGATTGTTTCATGTTGGTTGTTGGTTCATGTTTTAATGATCCAGTGCAATGGACCATTATGTGTGAACTGACCTGATTGTACAATAAACTGAAATGTGGTGAAATAGGAACTAAAAATGTTCTGCCTTCGTTCTTCATAATGTTTGTTTGTGACTGAAGTGTTCGAGTTACAGCGAATACACGTCAGACTGTTTTAGGTCATATTTATGAACCCAGTGGGGGAAACAAACAGCTTCCCAGGAAGAGGCGATCTGTGGTGAGTGGAGAGCTTATTTTGTGTAAAATGTGTAATACACCCAACAGTCCTCTAGAGGATACTCTGTGTGGACATGAAAAGTAAGGGTGGATTTTAAAGGTCTCTGACACAACATTCGACGAACGCCCTTTGGTCACGACCATCGAAATCACAGAAGTTCCGGACAAAAATGTGTGTAACTCAGGAACTGATCAAGAGACAAAATATGTAACTCTTACTCATTGGGGTTATAGTTTCCTCCTGCTGCTTGCACGTCATGGTGCTGTGCACCGTTGCCGTGCAACAGAGGCAGTCTGTGAACTTTTTGATCCATGTATGGGTGAGCGGGGTCAGTTGGACAGACAAACACAGGACTTTCACCTGGAGGTATGTTTTCAAGTTTGAGAAAGCATAAAAATACTTATTTTAACCCAAACCATGATCTTTTCCTAAATCTAACGCTGGCTTTTTGCTGCCTAAACCGATGGCACCTTAATTTTCAGGCTCTGTGAGGCAAAAACAGAACCCAGACATGGTATAGTATCGTGGGCTGATGAGTTTATGACGAGCATTAGTGTGATAACGAGTTGAAGGGTTGTGATTTGTCCTGGAAAACAATTATGCCACTACAGAGACAGTGGAGACTGCAGCAGCATTGCTAAGAGTTAAATGACATTTCTTTCTCATGTATCCATAACAATTTAATTGGAATGACTGGTTATAAAAAAAAGAAAGTATATGCTTCACACAGAATGACATGTTAGAAGCCTTTTGCACACTGTTTTGGAACAGAAGATCCACAGAGGAGGAGACAAACAAAGATGCTTTAAAAAAAAAATACCCGACAAAGGTTTCTGATCACAAGGAAATAAAAAACAGTGAATGATGGAGTGTTCAGGACTCGTCAGACTGGATGATGAAGACTGAATATGACAGCCTGTCTCTGAGACACTGCGGGTGAGTTGGAAAGATGCTTCTTCACTTTTTCAATGTTATTTCTCCTCCATAGGCACTTGATACATTTAAAGACTTTCGGAAACTCAGTTTTTGCTCAAAAGTCCTTTAAGAGTTCCTTTTTGAAACCCACGCTCGGATTGTTCTGCTCTTTGCTTTCAGTGAGGGATGCTGCAGTTCATATAATATATATATATATATATATAAATGTGCAGAGATGGTGTGTTAAGACTTTAATGTGAGTTTTTAGAAGCTGAAAAGGAACCGTGTGACACGTGTCTGCCTCAGAGAAGGACCTCTCGTAAGAAAGCGTCCCGTGCAGAGAGCAGACAGCACTGTGACCCGTCGGTGGAGGCAGGGTGGCGGCCGTTATTGCTAAATTTGCAGAATCTGGCAGCTTGTGTTTGTGTACCCAAAACAACATGACCCCACATCAGGTCAGTCTGCCCTCCGGCCTCACAAATACAACAACCGCTGCCAACACGTCCTCGCACCACTTACCTTTCGTTCACTGCTGTATTTCTAACTTGTGACAATATTAGTAAATTTCCCCACTGTGGGATTAACAAAGTCAAATCTAATATCCTCACCGTACGCAGGAAATAATTCATTTCTTCTGTCTTGTGTGTCCCCTGATGGTTGAGTAACTAACTGGAACATCAAGATTAGAAATGAAAGAACACATGATTATAATGTTCTGTGTGTCCTTTTGCTGTCTCTGATGTCTCTGGAGAGGCTTTGTCCAGAGTGTCCTCCCACCTCAAAGTCCGTTCACTATCACTTGTCAAAAAAAATTTCAGGTTTCCAAGAGAAAATCCCAACTAGAGGATCTATTTGATTTGGGAACCAATTTTATAGGATAAAATCCAATAGAACATATCTTCTAATATTTATATTATTTTTCCTCTATTTTCTTTACAAAATACACCTAATTATGAAGTATTTTGCTGAAATGCCAGAAATCTTAACATTTTCTTCTGTCGGCTAAAAGAAACCACGTTCAATATACAAGCTTAATAAAAGTTAAGTAAAATTATGCTAAAGAGTTGCTAAGTTTTAAATATTGTTGCAAAAGTCGTCGTGTCGCACCTCTTAAGTTTTTAACTTGTTCAGTTTAATCATACTTCATTGCATATTTATAAATCATTGGACAATGTTCATGCTCCTGCTTCAATTCCTTGATATTTTCCAGCGTTGCTACAACTGTTTGTATCGCTTCATCTAGCTCACCCGCCGCCGAAAACATGTGGTGTGAGTTAACGCAGCGGACATGATTCATTTTAAAATAAGTTTTGGAAGGAAAGGACAAAACAAATCCGTTCTCAGGATTTGCATGTGGAGAAACAGTCCCTGTTTGACTGTCACTGACTGAAGAATCCTTCTTTTTCATTTCTCCAACAACAAAAGGATAAACATCTAAACTTAATGGCACGAGCTGGATTTGAGAGGACTACATCTGGATTTGCTTCGATTGATGGCATCACAATACACTTGATAGCTTTCACCTGGATTTACCGGCTTGGCCTATTTCATGTGGAAGAGCCTGCAATTATTGAAACAGTTGCTCGGATTAATCCGATGGGTCTTGTGTCAGTAAACACGGTGCCACCCTGTGATGCACCTCATTCATTATTGACCCCAGACACTCTTTATATATCTCCTCCCTGTCCTTGTGTCTCCTCGACGTTGTTAAATATTCATCAAGACAGCCGTGGAGTCACACTAAAGACTCGGTTTGCTCAGTTTCAACACTGAAAAGCTTTCCCCAGAGCAGCGGAAGAAGGCTAATTATCCTGCAAGAGGCTCTTTGGAGCTTTTACTGAAGTTACATTTATCTGGGGAAAATGTTAAATGTCATTCACACATCTCCATAATAGCGCACACATGATCTGCATACTGTTTTTTTCACTGCTGATGTTAACAGTCTCTTGTCTCTTTTACAAAATTGCTTGTTTATTGCAGTTTCTAAGGGCCAACTTCAGAGATTTCCCGGGTTCAGTTAAGTCGAGCACACCTGAGTTTCTGCAGATGGTACTCTTTTCTGTTTGTTTAGCTATGACTGTTTTCGTTTGAAATGTGCATTCTTTGAACATTTTTGGCAACCTTTTCTCCTCATGAAGTTATTTGGGAGAATGATCTGGACCTTCAAATTTTTCAGTTTGGTCTGAACCAAATCAGCATGTGTGAAAGGTGCTTTAGACCGCGGTCCGGACCAAAGATCCTACATTTTGATCAACAAGAAACGGGTGGTCTCAATCTGGATCTAACTGAACCATGGTCCGGACTTTTGGACCAATTACAGGAAGTTGAGATAGGCTACCGTCACCCATTAGACAACAGAAAAAGAAAAAGTTCTGTAAAATAAGTCAAAACAAGTAGAGCATGTGGAGGACGCAAAATATTTAATAATTTGATCGGAAAACTAAATCAAATGTCAACTTGAAAACACACATAGAAATCCAGAAATGTATATCTTATTTTCTGATAGTAAATTAAGTGCTGGTAGCAATTCCATAATAATAATAATGGTACAGTGGCATTGAAATTAATCTGTTCATTAATTTGACTTCATTCAAACAGGAAAAACTGCTGGACAAATTGACAACACACTGACATCAGACGCACACCCGTCTGCAAACCAATCAATCACAAGAGGTAGATGCAGCTCTTGTAGGTGATGACAACAGGATGCAGATATGTCATGCAAAGTTCTTTGGTGCACTCGCTAAATTGCAATGTGAAACAAAACTAACCAGATCAAATGTTTACAACGGAGGGAACCCTTTCAGGTGTGAAAAAAGTCTCAAAACAATGATCTGAAAGACACCAAACACAGACCTCACGGAGAATCTTGATGATCTTTGTATGTGTGTTGCCAATTTGCCGAAAACATTGCAGCGTCAGGTTCTTCTTGTCTTCTTCTATTTGTATTTGTTGCAAACAAGTCATAGTTGCTGCAGCTGGCGGTGCATTAGCTTCCCTGAGGACACAGATGTCATGTATTTTCTCTTTTGAATTTTGGAACCGGCAGTGCAGTTTTCATTTTAATATTTAAAGTTGTTCTAGATAGCACACATAATGGATCTCTAAAGGCATTCAGCGTATTTTTTTATAGACCCAATGCCGTTCAAATTTATTATTTTCTGGCTCTTACAAAAGAGAAAATGCATAACAAATAAATCAATTGATTTCACAACATAACTGACAAAAGTTTGTGGAGAAAAGTCTTAGAATGTTAGTTTTTTTAGGTTTTACCATAAATGTCGTACGGAAGTGGTGATGTATGTTGTCAAAGCTTTCATATATCTGGTTACTGCAGCAGCAGGTGGAAAGTTGGCTTTTATTGACATGGAACTACTGACAATTAGTTCTGAAACTGTTGATGTTGAACCTTAAACTGTTTTGTGCCATCACCGTGTCCTCATTCGAAGCATCGCTGTGATGGAAAGGCTCTGTGCTGTATCTTAGCAACCTCCTTCCCACCTGTGATGATGAGTGGAAGTTTAGAGTTTCCCTCTGTGTGTGTGCGTGTGTGTGTGTGTGTGTGTGTGAGATGTCAGACGAGGTAAAAAAGCAAAAGGAATCCTTTGGAGGCTGAAAATAAAGTGACTGACAACTCACAGAATTCAATAGTTGACACGGGAAAATAAGTGATCGAGAAAATATGGATATTTGAGAGTTTAATGAGTGAAAATTTGCAGATTTCAACATTTGTTCAAAGACACAGAGAGTTAGAGGGTGGAGGAGTGAGAGAAGAGCACGCCAGGCGGCTAAAAGTAAGAGACGGACGGCGACAGAGGACAGAAGTAGAGAGCGGGGGGGATGAATCTTTCATCTCAACATCGCCAGTGGGCTTTTCTTTCTTATTGAGAAATGAGAAACACAATTTAATATTAATATGAGTGTGTGTGTGTGTGTGTGTGTGTGTGTGTCTTTCTGCAAGTGTGTGCGTGAGGCAGCTCCCACTTTGACCATCACTCGCAGTGGCTGTGCATTTCATCAGCTCATCTCCAAGCAGAAATAAAAGGGGAACCATGAGTTTTGGGAAAATGGAGGAGGTCGGAGAATTGAAATAAGAGGGAAGAGATAGAGGGGATAAAACACGGGTGAGTGGATGTGCAGATCAAATCTAAAACGGCTTGTTTATAATACATCAGTGAGCGACAGAGAAAAAAAAAAGAGTCACCCAGCGAAAAGTAAAAAGGCCCAGAAGGCTTAGCTGAAGTCAGAAAAACAAAATATCAGAGGGCGAGATGTGAAACTGACAGCTGTGACGCTGCTTGCATTTCTTATCATTGTTTTCTCCCATTTCCTTGAGAAGGTTTTGCAATTTTTTTCAGCAAAGTAAGTAAGTGAAGAAACTACAAATCACAACTTGATAGTGGTTTCGGGCTCCTGAGTCAAGAAATACGATGTGCACTTTAATTTTAGATGGTGCTGGCCTCCTTGAAAATCATATGAAATATAAAACAGTTTTACAAGCTGCAAGGCTGAACAAGGATGGTACCACAGTTCAATAAGCAGGAGGACAAGGATCCGCAGGAAGTTTAATTTAAACAAGCCACAGTTCCATGAGCTGTATAATTCGAGTCATAGCAACATCCGAAAAAAAACAACCCTCCTCTCAGCTCCTCTTAGCTTTTTTTTTTTTTGCTTTTATATTAATCATCCATGGCTTTCATGAGCGGCATTTCAAATTTATTGCATTCTGTTCTCATTCCAGGGCGTCAAATACTGCCGTTATTTCTCAGCCCGCCGTCGTCTCGGAGATACACACAAGGTACCTCAGGTTTGCATGAAAACAACGTGCTTAGGCTTAGAAGGAGATCATAGTGTTGGTAATCCCCCAAAACTCAATGTGACAAAGCCACATATACCTAAAACTACTTGGTTAGGGTTTGGAAAAGCTCATGGTTTGGCTTAAATTTGACTTACATACCTCATGTTATTTTACGTACGTTGCTTGAATAAATTAATGCGGACTTTTGCTCTCTGAAGTTGAACAGTGGTCTCTTGGGTGAAAAGCATGTCCTGTGTTTCTTCCATCCAACCATCCCCAACCTCCTCCTTGTGCAGACTTTATCACTCTTTATCCACTTCATCACTTGACCTTGGTCTTCGACCCTGGTCGTCACAGTGCCGACGCCAGTGTGCTTGTCTCTTTGACACCACCATCTTGGACAAAACAGCTTAGCAAACTATTTGACGTCCTGGGAATGAGAAGCAGCTGGTTCATCATCACTATCATCTTTTATTACAGTTTCCTGGCTCACCGGCGTAGTTTGTAGTTTGTGTGCGAACGTGGACACATTTTGTATTACAACATTATGTCCCAGCAGGAGCCTCTCACTTTTGGAGTGATGAAAGAGTTCAACATTGCGGGTAATTAGAGGGGAGAAAGCATCAAAATGCTGAACTGTCAACTCTGAAGACAGAATATTAATTTTACAACACATACCGAGGAGCAAGTCAGGTCTACGATGTCAAATAAATTGTTAACGGTTATAGGAGTGTCAGATTAAAGAGGTCAGAACTGCCACTTTGTATTTTCAAACACTACCTGTGCAAATGTCAGGCAGTACTGATACCGGCACTTAGTATGCACTATATGGAGACACGCAGAACAAAGCAGTGGTGGAGGAAATATAAACATCTTCTTTACTTGAACAGTACCAATACGGTAATGTAAAAATTAATCCGTTGCAACTTAAAGTACCGCATGAAAAATCCTACTCAAAGCACAAATATCAGCAGCAAAGTGTAATTAAAGCACTAAAGTAACTAATTTGGTCCCTCTGACTGATATACTCTTATTATGAATAGTTAAGTATCAGTGAGTGTGTTTTATAAAATGGCCAACATAGGTTGAGGTTTAAGGGTTCATACCAGACTTGAGATGTTTTCACAGGCTGTGACTTCTCGGCTCTGCATTCGCTTCGTGTTTTCTTCACTTTGTTCTGTGTATTTTAGAGTCATTTAATTGCTGAACTCTTTCGCTGCTCCTTTAGAGAGGCTTTTTCTTACAAGTGTGTGAGCCAGCCTGTCTCTACCACTCTTCCAGGCTAAAACAAGTGACGTGTAATCTGTTCCTCAAACAACAAGGACTAAAATACTGCAGTGAAAACAGCCACAGACAATTTAATTACAGCTTTTGGCTTTATTTAAAAATGCATTCACAGGCAAATGTAATTCACTTCAACCAAACCGTATTGGACAGTTTATAACATGTTTACAGTATATGGCTGCCTGGTTCTGAACACCCTCATCATCATAACACTCAATGAAGGACATCTTTTTAACAGAAGAGTCTCTGGCACTCGACTGGTCTGCCACGGAGCCACGAAGCGGATTGTGAATGCTCAACATCTTACTTTGGTGACTGTGACAACAACAAAGTTACTCTTTTTAGCCATGCCAGCACATGCACAGCTCTGGTGATGGTGAAGGATCCAGACTGAAATATCTCAACAACTGTTGGCTGGATTGCCCTGAAATTTGGTGAAGAATCTTAACTGTGCGTTTGCATACAGCACGAGCTGAATTTTAGACTGTGTCTGCGTGAGTTCAGAAAGTTTTAACTTGAGTAAAAAAATGTATCTTCGTATCCCGGGGATTTATGAATCTATAATATAAATACACAAAGACAGGAGAAAGAAAGGAGCTGCTGGTGGGTTCTCAGATCAGTGAGGCAGAGCTGAACACAGACACACACAGGCTTGCATAGACAACACACATGATCTGTTGCTTCCAGCTGCTGGAGCACTTGTACACCTGGTACTGGGGCTGTTTGGTGAAGCCTGGTGCAAACCAGACCCAAATTCACTGCATTAACATGGGTCTCGTGACAGCGAAGAAGGGGCGCGACAAACGCGTTTAACCACCGACACTTGTTGCTGGTTGGTCCGCCGTTCAGAGTGGCTGTGCAAACGCTAATACGAGCCGAGTTCCCAGACTGGATTCAGAGCAAAGAAAACCGAAGCTGTGAGCGACTCGTCCGGGAGTTTAATTTACGCTGACAACCCAAAAGCCTGACTCCATTTTTTCTGGATGCATGTTAATTACACTGATTTTCATCGTGCTATCATCATGTTAAAAAATAAATAAATACCTGCAAAACCCACGAGACTTCCCCATCAGCTTTAGCTGCATTTGTTTTTTTTATACTAATTAGCTAAAGTAAGCATGGTAACAGTAACTACTGGTGTTAGCATCTCAGTCATCATGCCTTGTGTCTTCAATCTGTTATTCATCTGTAATTTATTGCCCAAATTCAAACCCAGTTGTTGCCCATCTAACTGCAAAAACATTCTTTGAAAACCAGAAATAAACTTTCACCTTCACTTATTAATGACATTTTTTTTTCTCCCTTTGACTCATTCTGTGATCTGGCAGCCGAAATATTGCCGAGCCTATTTTTCAGAGACATAGACTGAGTGTCTCTCATTAAAAGAGACTCATTCTTTAAGAAAATGTGTTCTTCACACATGCAAAAATATAATTTTGGCCCTGCAGCCTTCAGCAACATTCAATCCCATTGTGCTTTTTACAATGTGCATTTTTTTTCTTAATTTGCATTTAGCTCATGTTGTTATCCCAATGTCAATGTTTAATGAGTGCAAATGAATAATACATGAATATGAATAAATAATACCACCTATGAAAATACAGGAATAAAATTGGAACTAAATCTATTTAATCTAATGTGAAATAATCGGATATACAGCAGATGAGTCACGCTGTCATTTATCATCAATACTACACAGTTGGGTGTGACACATTTGGCACGTGGATTGCTATGCGTGAACACACACATATACAACAGAGACTTTAAAATGGCATACTTCACAGGAACAGCGGATCCTGCGGGTCTCTATGAGGCCCGAGGTGCCTGAATCAAAGTCTCGCTGCCAATGCACACGCAGAATATGAAACATCTGTCTCGCCCACCGCCTGGGTGAGAAGCCTGCTTCCATGATATCTCTAGACGACTGAAGATAAATCACTGTGCATCCGTATATGGCATATTTACATTTCCAAACAACACGCTCGTCAGTGCTATGTGCCTCTATTCATAGTCTAAAAGTATTTTTTTTTAAGGTAAAAGCATTTAGGTATCCTGGCTCCACATCTCTGAATCACACCATGCAGCAACCGAGGCACAAATATCCGCTTTTGATACTGTTATTAAAGAGTCTCGCATGATGAAATATTGTACTATCGTATGACATCTCTGCTCTGATTAGACTTTTGTGTGTCTGTATGGTTTGGACAGACGTGTACAGACTTGACAACCAATAATTGTCTACCTGATTCTTCATCTCTACATTGTTATCAGAGGGGCAACTCAAGTGATGTCCTACAGAGGAAAGAGCTAATCTCAAAACCCATATCGCCAAAAGCGTGTAATACACCAGTCGGTCCTTGGCCTGAAAAAAACAACATCACATGGATATGGTTAGGCATCAAAATTACCCTACAAAGACTTTTGCAATTTTGTAAGTTATACTTCCGTCATACATGCGTCTACTTGTCACGCAGAGGCGAGGCAAAACGTGACACTTAAACGGCATCCTTTATTACATGCTCTGGTGTGATACTGGTAAGTGTTGAAATCAAGAACGGAGGTCATTGTACAGCAGTATTGCTAAGTTTTCTCCATGAAAACAAAATCTGGTTTCGTATCGATTTACTCTGAACTGCATCTTTAAAATCCTGATTTCAAATTCAAGCTGTGATCAGTACTGAGAGGATCGCTGTCTTTTTCTTCCCACACTCGATGTAGAGTGCAGATTGTTGGGTGGTCAGGTTTGGTGGGTGGTGACCTTTCTAGAGTTGTGTGTACTAAATGATTTCCTTGCCATACACGTAATGCATATTCACATTTATTGTGTTTCCTTACTCTTGTAGGAGTGTCAGAGTCAAGAGTGAACCCAAACAAAGCCAGACAAATGCAGAATGAAGAAAAAGGGCAGAGTTTAAAAGAGATAAGTAAACACATTGATTTGTGTTCAGATCACTTTAACCTGGCACCATTCCCCACCTGAACTGGGTAGCATGTGGAGGAAAGTGCAAACAACTGGGTGAAGGCTTACTGGACACTGGACAGAGTCTCTTCTTATTCCACTGGGAAAAACAGCAACAACAAGTGAGAGGTGTCAGGAAACATTTAAAAGGTAGGACAGTGTGTGTACATTGGTTTTTGCTTTTCTATCCAAATCTAACCTGATTTGTGCATTGACTAAAGTAAATGGAGAACAAGGTCAGCTGAGGAATGGAACATGTAGGAGTGTACGGACTCAGATTCTATTCAAAAAGCCTCTTTACCAAGACCATGTTTTTCAATATGTCCTCTAAGGTTTGTTTGATGCTGGTACTTTCCTTTTGTTTTACACCATTAAACCAACATATTTTGTACAAATCTTTCATACCGCATTTTTCATTCCCTTTTCTTCCCTTCATGCTTTTGCTTCTCTGACCCCCTCCCTGTCTTTTCAGTTGGATGATGTGGCGTATGTGCCGTCGCTCCAGGACAATCTGTCTGTCCTTGGCCTTCATCACTGTTTTCCTCCACCTCCTCCTGGCGCTTGTCTCGCTTTCCATTTACCACCAGCCCTGTGACCCCCCGCAGACACCCAGGACACACATCCTGCGAGACCTGGCACGCACCAACTCCATCTCCGCGGGGGTCAGAGGTCTAGCTGAGCCACCAACCGATAACGCACAAAGACATTCTTCCAATAAAGATGCCAAAAAGGATGCCAAAGGTCATGTGCAAACACTTTCTGACAAAGGCCTGTCAGTGAAAAATGTCTCACTCAACATGGCAACCATCGCGGGTCGTTTCGGCTCCAACCGAGCTGAACTTTTAAAGTCTGACTTGTCAAAGCTGGAGGCACTGTTTGACCATCCCCTGTATAACATACTCAGCCCTGCTGTCCCTGAGGACGACTGGCTGCTGAAAGTGAAACCAAAGCTCAAGGCCAGTGAGAAGAGCTCCATGATGTGGTCAGTATGCAGTTAATGTACAAAAGACTGTGCATGCGACTGTTTGTGTAAAATCTTTCCTTTGAGCCTCCTTCAGCATCAAAAAGTACCTCCTCAAAACCACTTGTCTCCACCAAACCTACTTAGTTTTGCTTTATTTAACTACTTTCATCATATGTCAGATCATGTTCAATTCTATATAAAGAAATAAAAGCTGTGAGTTAACACAGAATTTACAGCTTGAAGTGTAATTCTGGTGATATTCGACTTACATATTCCTCTGAAAAACATCAGAAGATTTTCACCAGATGGATCAGCCGAGGAGCAGCCTCGGTCTCCTGCTGTCGTGGATGGTTTATACTCATGACAGTGTTGCTGCTTCAGGTTTCTGTGGTTTCTTTTTAGGTGTGTGCAGCTTCTTCAAAAGTGTCAACAAAACTATACAAGCGGGCCACGGGATCATTTAAAATTCCCCTCCCCAATGTAATTTTTATTGCGGCTGCACTTAATAAGTCCTGTTTAATTTGACAACTATTTTTAACATTAATATATTATCATTTGGTTGATTTATTGATATAGAAAACTGCAAATTCTTATATTTGACACACAGGAATCAGTGATTTTTCCCTTCATATGCAGCTTCATAAAGTTATCAAAATTGTTCCCAATTATTTTCACTCTGCACAACATTTTTTATGCAATTTTTGAATGCAGTTTTCTCAGTAATGAGATCAGGTAAATAATCACATGAATCCTGGGGAGTTATATTGTAGTTATGCTCCCTTAGAAAGCTCTGAGATTCAAGGAGGTGTTTTTTTTCTAATCAAAGATGTTATTCATTTCAGATCTTTTCATAAACTAAACCACTTTTTTTAAAACCTACCCGGCACATGGTTTTTCATGCCAAGGCTGAAGCAAAATATGACACTGACAGTATTCTTTATTGGACTGTGTTTTAAATGCTTTGGTGGGTTGTGGGAACCCATATTTCACAAATTTCTTCAAATTAGATTTTGTCAGTCAAAGGTCAACAGTGCAAAACAAAATAATCAGTTTTTTGCATAAAGTTATCCAATTTGCTAAAAACAAATTATTGGTGAACAATACACAGACCACTGTGGGCTGTAGACAACGCCAACACAACAAATATGTTCCCTTTGCAATTGGAGCTCCCAACTCACATGTGGCTTTCGCTACAGACAAAAACTCTCTTTGATACTCTAGCAAGAAAAACAACAAAACACCCCCTGAACTCTCTGCCTATCGCAGACGCGCTACAGTATCTCACGTGGGTCAGTGTCTCCAGTGACTAAAATGACTGACGGGCTTCACTTCTTATGCTTATAACATGTTCAATGGCACTCAATTGAACCAACATTTCAAAACCAACATGTTACCCAGTCCATTACAATAGACTGGAAAAATCTCCGCCGTCACCTCTTTCTGTTTCAATCTTTTCAGAGGTAGGGAGAGCGGGTTGCCCATATTCTCAGGGTTGGTAGTTTGATCACTGGCTCTTCCTGGTTGCTGTTGCAAGACCCCATGTTGCTCCCAATCAGCAGGCCATGGCCTTGCATGAGATTCTGTGTGTGTGAATGGAGGCTAATTGTAAAATGGTTTGCTTGTTAAAGGTAGAAAGGCGGTATGTAAGTGCTGTTTATTTACCAAATGCAGTCTGTTTCCAGGGTGAGTGCTAGCCAGGAAGGCTACGAGGATATCCAGTGGAACAGCAGCAGTACCAGCCACCCTCCGTGGCTGCGCTTCCACCTGGGCATCAACCGCCGGCAGCTCTACCCCCATCGTGACCCCAACATGGAGGCTCTGACTCAGCAGCTTGCCACGCACCGCATCGTCAGTGCAGGTGGGACACGCAGCTTCTGATTTGGGTTTGGGGGGGATAAAGAGCAGAAATGTTGTGATTGTGCGACACCTGAGGTTCAGGGCTGGACATTCAAATGTGGATTCACTTTGAAGTTCTCCTGAAATGAAAGCAACTGTGAAGCTTTGAGGGCCCTCGGAGGCTCAGCAGACTATGGGCAGGAATACATGAGCCACTGGTAGAGCAAACTTCTTGGCGTCAGTCAATCATGCGGGTTTCTTTGCATTTGAAGTTATTCACTATTTTCTCTCAGTAAGGTTTTGGAGGACTTTGAGGATGGCAGTAAAAAAACTTTAGTGGTTCCAGTTAGGTTTGATTTACAAGTGAATAATAAAATGAAACTGTGTTGCTTTGCTTTTGCGCAGCCTCTTTGGCCAAAAGTCACCATTACTGGATAATAACATTAAAACCACTGACAGGTACATTTTTGAGTGTAACACAACAGCCCAACAATAAATTCTCCTTTCCTGTTTGTAGTTATCCAATCTGATTAAAAGCTGTGTTAATTTATTCTAAAATAGATTTGATTTGTGTGAATGTTTAACTGTAACTGGCTTTACTGAGAGGTGTTACTTATTCTGTAAACCACATGAACTCAAATGGAGGGGCCAAAATATTGGGAACACCTCTCATAACAAAGTACAGTTCAACAGCAGTATATCTATATGTAGATATGTGAAATAAACAGGAAAATCCAAATGCAAATTTGAAAGCACTCTCAGATTCTTTGTGCCTTTGTAACTTCAGTTCAGTGTCACTTACGTTTACATTAGTCAGATTTCTTAAGAGCAGATGAACCTTTCAGAAAAAAAAGACTGAAGAGAAGTAACCATATGCACAGAAAAAAGGATGATTGTTAAGGAGCTGTGGCTTAATCTTCTTAACTCCTGATATATAAATGTTTAGTAAGACGTTTAAAAAAAAAAAGAAGACAGTATGCACAGCTAGATAAAATGATAATAAAACTACATTGCACAGCGTAATGTGAATAATAATTCCTCTAGCATATTGTAGCCAATAATAGTGCTATGTTATCCAATGAAGGCTGATATTTACTCAAATAATACCCTCCAAATATAGCATAAGCCACGTGTGTACACAGCACGAGAGCAATAAAAATAGTGCTGTCTGTGCACAAACTGTGCAAATTCTTGGTGATGACGCTGTTACATTGTGCGTGTGTGTTTGAGTGCCACATTAATGGTGTTTGTTCTGCAGCATGCTGCTGCACGCTTTGTGCTTTGTTGCTATGGTAACATTCTGGGTACTGTTTTTCAGTGCAGAAGTCTGGGGGGACGCAACTGAAGCTGGTGATGTCGTTTCCCAACTATGGCCAAGCCATGTTCAAACCTATGAAGTAGGTTGCACACGGAAAAACAAAACACAGTGATTAGATCACAGAGTGGGATTTTTAAGTTTTCAGACAGCTGAGAAATGTGTTGTTTACATAAATACTACGAGGAAAAGTAAACCCCCAGATGTAGATTAGAGGTAGATTAGTGCCACCTTTAGTTGAACGAAATAGACTTTCTATGGTGTACATCTGATGTGAAAGAATGTATTTGTAACTTTGCTCTTCTCTGACAGGCAGCAGAGAGATGAAGAGACCGACTACAACCTCTACTACTTCTCTGACTTTGAGAGACACAATGCAGAGATCGCAGCTTTTCACCTGGACAGGTCCATTTTTTTTTTTATCCAAGAAAACTACAGCACAGCACAGCGAGCACCACGAGTGGCATTGTGGCTAAAAATGGCCACATAATGAATATGTGTTATGTAACATTGTATTAGATTTGTTTTTCTCCTCCCTCTCTGTCCTACTCTTTTATATCTGAACGACTCTGTCTTCGTCTCATACTGTCTCTGACTCTCTCTGCAGGATTTTGGGTTACAGGAGAATCCCCCCTGTGGTTGGGAGGCTGGTGGATGTGGTCAAGGAGATCAAACACGTCACGACCGACCGCAGGCTGGCCCGAACCTTCTTCAACTCCCCTGGTACCGGCAACACACTCCTAATTTATTCATTTGCCCTGCTTTCAATGCCATTGCATGTCAACTGATTATGAATCTATGAATATTCTTCTCATAAAACCTCTTTGATGCCAATTTTTTTCTCTCCCCTCATTCACATGCCTCTTTTGTTGTTGTTGTCCTTCTCTGTGCTCCTCTGGCGCCCCCTAGTGGGGAATGTGTGCTTCTACGGCCAGTGTTCCTACTACTGCTCAACAGAGCATGCAGTGTGTGGCCGACCTCGGGGCCTGGAGGCCTCCTTGGCTGTCATGCTGCCAGATCCCACCCTAGCGGCCCGCAGGAGCTGGAGATCCCCATGGAGGCGCTCCTACAGCCGCAGCAAGCTGGCAAAGTTAGTGCATTCAGGCACAGAGGTCTTTGTATAATCCTCTTTGCTGGGTAGCTAATTTCAAAGCTGATAAATCAGCGGGTCGTCCTGCTGACTTTTGTCTTAGAGGACTTGAACGTGTGTCCGTTTCAGGTGGAAGACAGAACCTGACTACTGTTCGACGGTGAAGAAGACCTCGCCGTACGACCAAGGCACACGACTGGTGGACTTCATAGATCTGGTCATACTGGACTTCCTGATGAGTATGTTTATTGTGTCAGATTTCCAAAAGAGGGATTTCTTGTTCGTCTGTGGCAAACTGTAAACTTTCTTGACACTCTGAAGTGGTATGCAGTAAGGAGAGCTGATGGCATTGTTATTGTCACAGAAAGGGGTTGAGTAGTTTGGGCTTCTTAATAAAACCATTTCGATTGGTACATTTTTCATAGCAGACATCTTGACATGCCACAGCAGAAAAAAAAAAACACACACACATGCATTGTGGGCCTGATTTTCTACTTGCTGACAGTTATTTGGAAATCGCAGACAAAACCCCCAGATCAACTCCCTCAGTGTTTACAAATCAGCCATCAATCGCCATGTGGGACTGTGAAAAGATGAGGAACTTGCAGACGCCCGAAAGATATGAAGCAGGGTAAACATTGGGACCTGTTGGGGAGTCAAAATTCAGGATTGTGAAAACTGTTGTGACCCGTTGTGCAGTGTCCTTCCTCCTGGTGACACGTCTCCTGATTTTAGAGGAGTGTGTCAACAACAACAACAACAACAACTTCAAGATTCGTGATCACAAGACAGCTCTGAAAGTCATCTGGTGTGTCGGTGGCAGTAGGCCAGGTTGTTTCTGCCGTGACACCTGCAGGTGCTTTATAGGCACCTGCAGGATCAGCCATCATTCATTTGATTTATCTCACCTGTGTGTGTGTGTATACAACGTCCACATGTTATTGCATCGAATGTGCACTGACACGTGAACACGTACATATTCTGGGACACTCGTCACTATTAACCACACTTCTTAACAAGCTGTATTAGACAGAAATGCTTGAAAGGTTGAAGGTTAAGAGCAGTTTAAGCCGGTCATACTCGACCTTCCGCAGCAGACAGCTGTTACTGCTCGTTACCGCGGCAACGAGCCGTCGCCCGCGGCAACGAGCCGTTGCCCGTGGTTACAGCTGACAACTTCTTCTCCGTCAGGTAAGAAAGTCCCCGAAAGTTTGTTTCTTGACGCAGTTAACTAGCTAGTCGTTTTAAAAGTACGTATTGAGCTTCAGGACAAGACGCTGGCGTCTGAAGTTCAGCAGGAAGAACACGTGTTCAACCTCAGCGTCGGTTCACCGGTTTCCCGAGTTAACTTCAACAAAGTTAGCACAACTTGCTAACTGGGCAGTACCGCAGTAGTTCCGGGACTGATGTTAAGTTAATGTTAATAAAGAGTAAAAAAAAAAACAACAACAACACCTTATTTAGTTTATTACGTTCATGTTTACGTAGAAATGGTCTTCAGGTGAAAACAAGCCATGTTGGTGTTTGGTTGTTCAGGGTGTGTTTTACATTTGATCTGGAGACTCTTTTACTCACGTTTTAAAGTCTCTGAAAGTGAGTGACTGAACGAGGATGGTACTCAATTAGATACTGTTTTCATCTCATCCAAATGGAAGCTGCATCATATTTAGATGAGAGAAAATACTTGTTTCTATTCAGTCGCTTCCTTGAAAACTGCTCAGAAAAGAGTCTCCTCATGTTGTTCAACTCCTCAGAGTCTCCTGGTAGTTTCGTTTCTATATTAAGTTTTAAAATCCAGCCTTGTTTGTGTAACATAGCGAGTTAACAATACATGTTAAATACTGTAGCATTATACAGTATTCAGGCTGAATTAACACATTTGTTTTGGGTTTTTTTTCTCTCCAGATTTTCCTGTGTAAGTCCTAATGTAGACTGGCAAAGACAGATTTTGTGATCCCCAAACCCGCTGATGTTATACGTAGAGACATAAGCAGCATGTTCGCTGCCTCTTCAAAGGAAAGATCCCATGTTGGGTCTTCTCAGACTTGTGGCAAAGACATTACAAGGCCCGGATCCAAGGTTAAGAAAAAGGCCCATTCTCCAGAGGTGAGTCTTCCTCCTCTGTGCCCGGAGCCGTCTCGCCTGTCGACACCCTGTGCGGCCAGGCCTCTGTTCAGAGATACCTCCATCCTCAAGAGTGAGCGCCCCGACAGACCTTTAACAGTGCTGGATCTACCTGGTCTCGTCGCCCATGTGCAACCCCTGAGAGCCATAGGTCACACAAAATGGACAGAGGGACCTCGACTGATGGCCTCGGCGTCAGGGACCGACATCCCTGTCAGAACTACTCCGTCGACAGCACAGAGGTAGACAATGATAATCATTTCTGAGGTTTGATTTTGGCTTAATACACACATACTATGTGATTTGGGCATGACTGCCATTCCTGATTTAGTTTATGTGAACTGTTGTTGTTATTTATGACATAAATACAATACAGTTGTCACACTCCATCAGAAAATAATGAATATGATGGACATGTGATGGTCTAGGTGAGTCTTAGAAGGCACTTTTGACACAATGCCTGTTGGAAATAAATATTTCACAGACAAAATGTTATACCTGTATATTATAGGAACTCTGTCACCCTGTCTGATGTTTTTATTTAGTTCCCAAAGGTACATAAAGCTGACAGATTTAGCTTTCAACATTTACTCCTCAAGCTTTTTGAACCCCGGAGGAATTTCTTTGTTGTTTATGTTCTGTTATTGTTCTGTCAGTTTTACAGAGAAAGATGAATCAATAAAAGTCCCAACGTGTAAGGACAAAAAGATAATGATCCTGAAAGATGGGAAAGCAGCCGACCCAAATACATTTCCTCTCAGTGGCGCAGAGCTTGTACAAATCTTAGCCCAGAAACGACACCTGGGAGACTCTGAGGTTTATTACCTGAAAGAAGTGGATGGGGATGCTTACAGGTAAAGTTCAATGAGGATCATCATCACCACGACATTTTTTGTCATGTAGTAACATCCTGCAAACAGGTAAGATATGAAATGTCACATGTCTACTTTTTTCATAGACCTTATGACCTGCGAGTGGTCCATCCCAGTGAAGCTGGTTCTGAACACTACATCTTCACCCCTAGTATTGTACTACATGTGACAGAGGCAGGTTATGGTGGACTTGTCAGTGTGGCCCAGTGGTACAGAGAGCATGTCCTGTGGACAGCCTTGCAGAAAGTCCCTTTTTTCAGGGACTTCAGACTGCTGAAAACGTTTGCCCGGTAATAAATATTCACTGTGCTTTATGCCTTGTTCACCAATTACTTATAACTAATATATATAACTGTCCTGTTTTTTTTTAAACTTCTTATTTTACCTCTATTGTGTTTTTTTTTTGTGTGCCAGGTGGCATAAAAACATACATAACATCTGTTTTCAGCGCAAGTGTAAGAATCTTCAGGATGTGCTGCTTATGGCTGTACCTCAATTCAGAAATGCTCTTCATGTGTTCACCAGGTGAGTTCATGCTCACCTCACAGTCACAGCACTAATAGTGCCTGACCAATGTCAAGTGATACGTTATGGTTTAATACTTCAGGAACAAGCAGGCCCGACAGTGGTTTCAGATTTCTTTAGTGATTGGATCTGACTTTGAGATAAAGTCTGGGAATGATGTTCAGCTTCAGATTATTCAGTAATAATACTGTATGTTTTACAGAGTAATTGAAGAGCTAAAAGAGACACACTGGATGCCTCTTGACTCTAAAACCTATACATTGTTGGAATTCAAGAATCTACTGATAACCAAGAATCAAGAGTGTCTGCAGATTCTGGAGAAGTTATCGCAGTATCACACTGTCATCCTGAATACGGTATTTCCTTTTGTTTTTGTCACTGTTGCAACCTCTAACCTTTCTAAAGAGTAATTTAGAAGATCAATTACTGAGCAACTTTGGGAATTTTTCATGACTATAATTTAAACTAAAAAAGAAGTCCGCCATTTTCTGGAATCATCTTCAAAGATACTTTTATTTTCTCAGGTGAAAGAAGGGAGCTATAAAATACACCAGGAGCTGCAGCGACACCTTAAACTTGCTCGAAGACCAAACAGAAGCAATGAACCTATTCACCTGCTCCTGGCTCACCGGCACAAGCTGAAGAAAGAGTTGGCCCGCTCTGAAAGCAACTTGCAGAAACTGGGAAGATTCGCAGCACTTGTCCATCAAATGATTGTGCAGAGTCTCGTCACAATCATCCGACAAGATGCCATTTCTTTTCTCCATCTTCTAAAGGTGTCAAGAGAACATTCATGAACTCTATTAATGGAGCAGTGACCCACTACGGTCACATAGACCTTTCTGCCAGGAAAGATTTGTTGATTTAAGGCAGAAGAGCCTGAACATTTTTGTCTTTAACACATTAATTGGTATTTTTCAATGGTTTTGAAACATTTTTTAAAACATTTGTTTCCAATAGAGAACTGTAACAACCTGTTCTTAAGCTAACCAGAAGAGATAGAAAAATAAACCTGAAATTACCATTTAAAACACAGCTGCTACATAGAATAATAAAGGAAGCATCATTTAAAGCAAACTGACAATGACTTAAATCTATATTTAATGAAATGATTCCTATAAATGTACTTTTGTTTGTTAGAGGAGGACATCTCAGCAGTGCTGTCTCTTCCAAACTGAGCTGTGTTTCAGTGGCAACAGTCAGCTGACTGTGGATCCACCAACACTTCTGTTCCAGGAAGCAGTGAGTGAAGCCCTCCTGACCGCTGGCAGCTCTATCGTTCAGGTAATTTCCACATTTCCACAGCTGCACTTGTTGAACATCACAGTATGTTTCAATTGTTGGCCCTTGATAGTTTTAGTGTCACCGGAAATGTGCCTCATATTTTTGTCATCTGGTCATGGTGAAAAAAAATTATAATGCCATATTTCACTTTTGCAATTCATTATCTAAGCATTCCTTAAAAAGGGGTTTGTATGAATAAAATGACTGGATTAAAACATTTTGAGTGAGAATCTCCAAGAGGTTAATTTGCACCGATGTAAAAACTGATATTAAAGTGATATTGAATACAGCATCGGTAGGAAAATCCAACAGTTATGGATTCATGATGGATTAATCATTATTTCCATTTCATCATGTAAATCTTTTTATGATTATATAATATTATATCTGTTTAATGAAGCAGTGAATTTACAAATTAATGAAGGAATTTATCACCACACTCATGACACCTTCCTTCCCTGGTAGATGTGTGACAGTCATGGATTCTTCCTGGAGATCAGCAACAGTGTGTTCAGCTCTACTCAGGATTTAAAGTCTGACTCCAGCGATACGGAGCGCTCTATAATCACAGGTTTGAAATTAAAACATTTTACTGTTCTGATTCTGTCTAATTTGAGCTTCTGCTGATGGAAACCCGCAGTGTTTGAATGAAAATGTGCCTGAGTCTGGTCTAAATATGTCTGTTGAATGAAAACAGCCAATAAACAGAATATGTTCTGATACCAGAAATTATGTCAAGATCTGATTCATTATGGTTTTGTCATTTATTCCTTTTGAAGACATATTAAAAAAAAAAAAAAATTCATTCCTAGGAGAGAAAAACATTGATGGGATGATTGGTGGATTACTCATAGATACGTCAGCTCGCTGGCTGCTTCTGCCTAATGAGACTTCTCAGATGGTGCACGGCTGCTACTGTCCTCTCTCCAAAGCACAACTCGAGTGGCAGATAAGCATCAACGATGTTACGAAACATGTTGTGAAAGAGCAGGCTAACATCATGCAGGCAAGACTGTCACTTCCAAATCCAATTCGAGCTGATGATAATGCGCAACCAGTAATTGTGTAAAATAATTTGCACACCCGTGACCTGAAGTCATTTTCACTGATGTCTGGACAGGAAGCTGAATTAGAAATCCAGCAGCTGTGTGAGACCTATGGATGGTTGGAGGACGTCCATTTGTTTATTAGTCAGTGGGGTCAAGCCTCTTTGGAATCCATGAAGGGTCAGCCGGCTCTACTGTATGACGAGCACATTAAGAAGGTGCGACACTGGGCTGAAAGAATCAACGCAGCTGACTCATCAATCTTTACCTCCAACCAACTGTTCATCATCCACTTCATCCATGTCAAGGAAACTCAAGGTATGTCTGCATTGTTTGGAAGTTAAAACTCATCTCCAGTATGAACTGAAGACTTGAATTCCTATTCAAGAACCCTTCTTTGGTCAAATCAACACATGCTCAAACCTCAAAGAAAGACTTTTTAATGGTTTTAGAAAGTTATAAATCGCCTCTATGGTCTGTTAATGGGTTGAAAAATCTATTGCTTACTTTCTGGTCTTTCCGATAAATGCTCTTCTCCTCTTTGTATTTGTTTCTCTAGTGCAGCAGCTGAGGCTCATTGAGGAGGACTTGTTCAAGCAGCTAGTTGAACAGAAAAAGCTGCTCTCAGAGAGCCTCACATCAGACTTGGAGAGGGCTACTGATGAACACAAGAAGGAACCGCCAGACTTACATGACTTCTCAATATACGCTCTCAGGGTACGGAAACTCTTTAAAATGACATTTGCATGAAAAAAAGTCAAATAGAAAAAAAACAAATAATGTACAGAAAAGGTAGACAGCTGGTAATGCAAAAGAAATGATACAGCTCAAAGGGTATGAGAAAGATCTCATAAAAGACAATACAGGTTTTCTGTGTTTCACCTTAACAAGCAGGAGCTTTCAGATCCTCTTGAGGCTCCTCTTTTGGTCACACATTCACTTGAACTGAATTATTCATCCCAAACACTCCCTGCCTTGTCAGAGAAAATGTGTTCTGAATATAGATTCCATTATCCAAGAATAACAGGTGATACTCAGCGCATTAAGGTCTCCAGTGCTGTTGTTTGAAAGTGCACAAGTGAAAAGCTCTATAGTGCATACTTGAGCATTCCCATTAGTAAGTACTCTAGTGTGATGATTAGTTGTTATGGTATATTTGAATTAACATACTCAATCAGCCTGTTGGTATTAAAAGGTGTCTTAGTCCTGTTAAATGTTTGATTGTATTAAATAGTCTATGGGACATGAATCTCCCCGAGTACTGAGCTTTTTCATCTCTAAACATCAACATTTGAAGGTACATTCTTTTGGCCCCTGAAACCTTTGGGATTGGATTGGATATATTTTAGATCACTGGTGTGAAAACTGAACAAAAAAACAAATGTTTCTTCTCTCCGTAGGTGAGGGAGTCTGTGAAAACGTTGGCTGACACTCAGAAACGTTTGGAGTACATTCTCTCCCTCCGTGACACCATTTGCGTGAACTATAGGAAGATGACAGAGGACGAGCTCACTTTGGAAGAAAAGGTCTGCAGGCAAACAAGTGAAAATGAGGCCATAAATAACCCCATTATACTGTAGTTGTACACGTCAGTGTTGTGCATAGTTTCTGAACATCACAGCTGTTTTGATCAGATCTCAGTTGGCTATTTTTTCACTGCACTGTTTGTGCTTCTTTTTGTGTTCTATATTTAGATGCTGGCTTTGTGGAATTCCTTTATTCCCCTCTTGAAGCAAGCAGATAGCCTCGTGCGCCACCGCCTTCCTTTTATGGCTGACGCATTGGACACAATGTTCTCATTTTTGGTCTGTGATTTTAAAAGTATGATCTCTAATGCTACATCGGGACCCTTCCTTGACCCGTGCCAGAACGCCACAGAGATGCTCTCCAAACTGAAATACATGTGCTTACGTGTGCACTCTCTCCATGCAAAGATTGAACAACTTCACAGGACAAGTCAAAACATGCAAGGTGAGGGGATGTAAATTGTTGCTATACACTCCAGGCTTAAAATATGTTATTTTACTTTTTTTTTTGTACTTTTGGCTTTAATCACTGCTAGATTGAACAAAAAGAAAATTAATCAGTCAGATTGTTCTGTTGCCTCCCAACAGAGAACACAATGGATTTGACCATTTTGACAACAGATGTTCAGAAGGTCGTCGCCCGTAAAGAGTTGTGGGAGCTGATAACTGTGCACAATACATGGCTGGAAGAATGGAAACAGCTCCATCTTAGTGAGGTAACATGTCAAACCTTCCCCGTTTTTGCTTCATGACAATTTGATTAAATATGTTTGGCATTGAGGCAATGATTTGTATGCATTCATGGGGATGATACATTCACAAATTAGTTTAAATGAAATGGGCTCTCATCTTTATTATTTGCCTTTTTTTATTCCTTTGGGACAAAGAAGTAGATGAATGCATGGTTACTGACAAACACAGTACACCTGATAATACATTACATACATAGATTAAACTTGATGCTCTGATGGATGTGTTAAGAATGTGCATCGTTGTAAAATTTTGAATGTTTTGTGGTTATAACAACCCCTGAGCTATTGCCTGGGTGATCTTAATTAACTCGTGTCATTTTATTTCATGTCAAAAAGGAGAACTTTCTTTCTCTTCATCTGTTTGCTGATCTGTCAGCTTTATTGGGACCACTAATAATTTGAAGTGTCTTCCTGTCAGGTTGTGATGTCACAAGCTCAGGAGAACATCGCTAAGTGGAGGGAGCAGGTTGAATCTTTGAAAAATACCATACCTACCCATGATGCAGTGCTGCAGGAGACTTTAGGGATCCTGGAAAGCTTAAGCCATCAGCTTGTAGTCATGGCCAAGCTGCAGAGCCCCACACTTAAAGAAAAACACTGGAGAGTTATTTTCCAAGGTGAGAGGCTCTCCCCATGTTGAATTATATGCGTACTTTGTTAGCTACGGAGTATTTAAAATGATCAAAATGTATTCTGTCTGGCAGACATGGGCCTACAGTATGTCCCAGAGAAGAAAGTGACTGTTGGTGATCTCATGTCTCGACAACTCGACCTTCACCAGAAAGTAATAAACAAGGTGAGTACAGGAGAGAAGTTATATCCAGAGCATGTTGTTGAAACATTTGCTTGTGAAAACAGGCTCAATAAACAACTGACTTGAGACACTTTCCGCATCTTTTCCTCTGTCAGATATGCAGAGACGCACAAACAGAGTGTTACATGGAGCAGACCTTTCTAAAGCTTTGTCAGAGATGGGAAGACCGACTCTTTCACTTGGATGAATTCACTCTCCCTGTTTGGCAGCACTGTGAGCCAAAAAATGAATTAACAGAGAAAGAGAAGCTAAATGTTCCAACTTTCAGTCAGCGCTGTGACGATGTTCTGTTCACCGTCACCGGTGAGACCAAACAACAACCTAGCAAATGAATCATGTTGATGTCGTCACTGCTACAGTCACTGTTATTCTTACTTTGGCTCCCCTACTAGGAGGAAAATGTATACAAGCAATATCTTCCTCACATATTTCTGGGGTTTGCCATGTGTTTTCTCACTCAGGTCTGGAATCCATCTGTGCTGAGCTAGAGAACGATTTGATGACTCTATCAACCATGTTGGAGTCTCCATACAGTGTTGAGTTTCGCCTGCAGTTGGAGGATTGGATTCAATCACTGAAAGAACTGGGTAAAGCAGTACATAGAGTAGTAATAAGAAATATTTTGTATTTCTTCTCAAGCACAGAAAGAAATTGAACAGACTTGCAAGAATGCAGTGCACTGATTTTTCTCTTTTCCTTTAAATATTTATAGTGAAGCTGCTGGATTTATTTGAAAGATACCAGCAAATGTGGGCTTTCCTGTCTAAGGTGTTTTGTGAAACATCCATCAGTGATCAAAGAGTGGATCTTGTATGTTACTGCACCATTACAAACAAACAGGCTTTAATTTTGATGTAAGTTTAAATGTTAGATTAATGTGAACTTTCTTTTGTATTTTTCTACAGCTGAAGCGTTTTCAACCAGTTGATGAGACATTCAAGGAAATATGGCACTCTATATCAACTCATCCTCATGTTTTGAACTTTGTTTCCACCACGACAAACGACAGATTTCATGGAAATGACCTTTACCAGATTCTCTTTGATGATTTGTCTACAATGGAAGTAATTTCCAACCAGATGGCGGATCTCCTTGATGCCATCCGTAAACGGTGTCCGAGACTGTGGTTCTTGAGTGACAGGGAAGTGATGCAGTTACTCTCTTTTAATCCACCACCTTTTACACTGCAGCCCTTTGTATGCAAATGCTTTAAAGGGGTTCGTGGTCTTGAAATGGACTCTGAAAAGCCATCAAAAACAGAAGATGGAAACAGCTGTGAGGCTACGTCTGAACGCCGCATACAGATGAAGGTGCTCGGTGTTTTTGGCGGCCTCCAGGAACACTTTGCCTTTCTGTCTCCATTGAAACCAAACCTTGACGCCTTGGTTTGGCTTTGTGGTTTTGAGAAACAGTTGATGTCCACCATGGAACAGCTCATTAAACAATGTGCTGCTGTACGAAAGCAGCTTGAACCGTCCTGTGAGGATTTGGCATGTGACAAGAAAGTTAGAAAAATCCGGCGCAACGATGCTGACATGATGAAACATGGACAACCTGCACTGGAGCTACTTTCTCAATATCCTCTCCAGTGTCTCCTGGTGGCTGAGGAGGCAGTGTGGTGCAGTGTTGTTCCACAAGCTTTCCAAGAATCGAATCCAGTGAAGCTGAGCCACATGAAAGCATACAACTCTGCAAAACTAAAAAACCTTGGCAATTGTATAAGGGATGGATTCACAGAGTCTAAAAGGGAATCTCTGGTTTCCAAGTACACAACGATGTGTCTGGGTGCTTTAGTGCAGATGACAATGAAACATGGACAACAACTATCTCGACTCACGAATGTATCGTGTGAGCTGGAATCGTCTTTTGAGTGGCTGAGTTTGATGAAGTATCACGTAAACTCAGAAGATCTGAATCTGAAAGGCAGAGATGATCCATCGTGTTATGTGGATGTTTTGGGCCATCGATACGAATATGGCTTTGAGTATTCTGGTCCAGAAGATTTGATGATGGCGCATACACCTTCCACAGATCAGGCCAGACTGGGAATTCTCCTTGCTCTGAAAAGCTACAGATGTATGTTTGTGAGTGGGCCTTCCATGTCTGGAAAGAAAACGGCTGTGGTCCATTTAGGAAAAGCGATGGGACGACAGGTTGTCGTTGTACAGTGTTACCCAAACATGACCCCTGGTGTTGTTCAGCAGATGCTGCTGGGTGCTCTCCAGACGGGTGCATGGCTTCTGCTCACCTCTGTGGACTTCCTAACACAAGGTGTCCTGTCGTTACTGGGACAACATCTAGCAGACATACACCAGTCTTTCTCTGAGTTAAGAAGTAATCAGAACCAGAGAATAAATGAGGAACCAGAGGATAAAACTGCTGATTGGGTCACAGGTTGCACAAAGGTTGTTGATCCAGAATTCCACATGGTACTTGGAGGGAAAAGCATCTCTACCAGCCTGAGCTATGGATGTGTTCTCATCTCGTCAAAACCTTATTCATCCAAGATTCCAGAGAGTCTGCGATTTGCAACCAGACCCGTCTCCTTAACACACCCAGACTACAGGATTATTGCAGAAGTAATGCTGACCTCCATCGGTTTTGCAGATGCCATGCCGTTAAGTCAGCGTCTGGTGTCCCTCATCAGTCTGGCCAAAGATTCCCTCTGCTTACCTGATCTTTTCACAGATGATCAGTGCTGCTATCTCATTCTCTTGCAAAAGATCATCTCTTCTTCTCAAATACACTTCGAACAAACTGTAAAGCAACGAAAAATTACAAAGGAGGCTAAAGGACCAGCTGCAGAAAACACTGACCTTACAAACTCAACAAATTTGCCTGTCCGCCTTTTTGAGGAGGATGGAAAAGAAACTGAGAAGCTTTCAAAGCTACGCACTTCTCATTTGGTAGTTATACAGAGTTTAATGGAAGAGACAGCCATTGTCAAAGCGATTCTTTCTGTCGTGACACCTGAGCACAAGAGAAACTCCCAGTTCTACAGCCTTTTCAAGGACGCGTTCCCTATATCGTGTCAGTTTCCACTTTTCCAACAATATACCGCAGAAGCAGAAAAGAACCAGCTTCGAGATGCACTTACAAAAGAATTACAACAAAAGCAGTTTTATTGTGACACAGAAATTATTTGCAGTGCTCTTACACTCTACCAGACCATGGAATCCTCTCAGGCATGTATGCTCATAGGCCTCTCCGGTAGTGGAAAGACCACCTGTTACAAGTCTCTAGCTGGAGCATTCAATAATCTGGCTGCCAAGGCAGTGCAATATGGATGCGAAAATGACAATATGATTAAAAGAGATACTCCACAGGCAGACCCACAGATCTCTGCTTCAAACTGGAGCTTTGTTGACACTTTGGTCTTATTCCCTAATGCCATGACCCACGATGAGATGTTTGGCTGCTTCTGTGGAAAGAGAGGATGGCAAGATGGAGCTGTTGCAAAGGTGCTGAGAGATGCTGAACGCCGTGAAGGCAAGTGTGCTGAAGTCTGCAACAATAAGAAGAAAAGTGACGAGACATCAATAGTGACGTGGCTGGTAATGGATGGGGAGCCTGTGGGGCTGCCTGGCTGGTTAGATTACATAACCACACTGTGTAATTCTCAGGATCCATTTCTGTCTCTGGCATCAGGTGAAACACTGCTATCTCGACCACACCTCAAGGTACTGATGGAGATCACTGACTTACGAGAGGCGAGTCCGTCTGCAGTGACCCGCTGCAGCCTTGTTTATTTCACTGGTACTGATTTGTGGAAAGCTGTGTGGAAGAGCGAAATGGATGTTCTCTCTTTTGAACACAAACTGGATCAAGGAATCGTAAAATTGTGGAATCACCTGGCTGACGATCTTTTCTCGAGCACACTTAGTTTTCTTGGGCAGGAGGCTTTAACGTCTGCAGTCCATGTTGAAAGAGGAACTTCCAGAAGCACCACGTACGGACTGCAAGAAATCATGTCATTTGTTCGGATCCTGCGGGCACTCCTACAACATTTTGGGAAGGAAGGAGAAAAATCTGAGGGAATACCACAAATAGACAAAAGAGGTATAACAATTACTCATAGACATAGAAGCTTGTGAGAGTGTTTGTAGTTCTGTCACTTTTATTAAAACTGCATGATTTACTATCCCACCAGGTATACCTGCACACGGAGCAAACACACCAGGCACAGAGGCCCCAAGTAAACCGGAGCTGCTCACCAGGAACCTTTTTCTTGTGGCTTATATTTGGGGATTTGGTGGACATCTGCATTCTCGGTATAGAAATCCCCCAAATATGCAATATTCGTAAATAGTTGCTTTTAATACTAATATCTGTAACCAATGTTCTTCATATTCTGTTTCTACTGCAGCCATTGGCCACAGTTTGACTTGTTAGTCCGCCGAGTGCTGTTTACTTGCAGGTACAAAATTGTGGTTCCAGATGAAGAGAGCGTATTTGAGCACTTTTTTAGCATCGACATTACAGTGTTCCCCAAGAACACACTGTTGACCAACTCCATCATTGCCAAGGTTTGTCCTAATTGTTGTACTTTTTATTGTGAAAATACATTATATGTGGTAATCACTAAATTTAAATATTTCATCTTACTTGTCTTACATGTATTTTAAAAGAATGAGAAATACAGGTATCTTCTGACACTCATGTTGGAGGCAAACCAGCCAGTGTTGCTTGCAGGCGATCCCGGTTCTGGAAAAACCACCCTGTGCAAAATTTTGCAATGTTTTTACAAGCCACACATTCACCTACCAGCCAGTCCTCTCCTGAGCTCCAGAGACCTGCGCACCATACTAAACAGCATCAGCTTCCAGAAGAACTGCGGAGATGCTGTAGGTTCTATGAAAACACAGCCTAGCCTATATCTGTTTGTGGATGATCTGCATGAAGCCCCCTGTGGTGAGTAAGGAAATTTAGCCTCCTATCACTATCGTGAATGAATTTAAATCAGATTTTTTTTTTCATAATGTGAATGTGTATCAATCCTCTTGATAGATGTCTTTGGGAAGGCGTCAATGGCTCTCGAGACACTACGGCAGAGTATTTCAAAGGGAGAGGTTCTAACATTTGACACCTTCAAATCCTGGAGATCTGGAACCATCACCTACATGGCTACATGTTGTGTCTCTGGTTTGGGAAATCGCCACAATAATGTGATATCGTCACGGCTCTCACGACTGTTCTCTGTCTTTGTGCTCCCCGGTCTATCTGTCGACATCATCTTGTCTATCCATTCTCCTTGGTTAAACATGTGGCTCGGAGGAATGCCACTTAAGCACAGTGTTGCGGAAATGTCAAATTGTATCATCACTGCGACTAAAAATCTGTATCATGCAGTATGTGACAAGTTTCAGCCCACTATGCAGAGGCCCTATTTTATATTCTCCCATCGTGACCTTCAGAAGGTGTTTCGGGGGATGAGCCTGTGCCAGTCTGACATCTCAAACACAGGGACCATCCAGAAAAAGGAGAATTCAGAGTCAGGCTTCCCTCCAGTCCCACCTGGGCCTCTAACATCAGCTCGTAACATCATACATCTCTGGATGCATGAATGCATGCGCACTTTCAGTGATCGGTTATGCTCAGATGATGAAAGACAAACTCTTGTGTCACTAATAGCCAAGACAGCAGCAACACACTATGGAAGTAAACTGGTTGATGAAACCCACCCTGACATCTTAGACGGGTCACTCACTGCCACAAGCCTTGCCGTTCACGCAGTACCCATTGACACAACATGTACCTGCCAATCAACAGGTGAGACTGCAGACACTCTAAATCTGCCTCAAGAGCCAAAACCAGCTGGCCAGTCGGAGCTGAAGAAAGCACATACGTTGACTGAACCTTCCTCTGTGTCTGGAAACATTTGCTTAGAGGAGGAAATCCTAAAAACTCACCATCTGCAACCTCTGATTCTTCAGCACATGGAGGACATAATGGCGAGGCTTATATACGGTCCTGACCTCACTGAAGCCCGGAAGTCTACGAATCAGCAATACGATTTTAAATGTAGTTCTTATCTGGAGCAGGACTTTGATGTACTACTGCACGAGATGATAGCACTCATGGGCAGTAAGGAGGAAGATGAAGGACAGAAAGTTGATAATGACTGTAACATTCCAACCAGGTACATGGTACACAGACAGGGACTGAGTCAGCTGACACATATCCTCCGGGCTTTGCTCCTACCAGGAGGTCACGGAGTGCTGATTGGCTCAGACAGAGGAACCGGCCGCAAAACCACTGTGCGTTTGGCTGCTCATCTCGCAGGCTGTCAGTTGATGGAGTTACATTCAGGTAATGAGAACAAGTTGCATGAAATCTTGAAAGAAGCTGGGAATCAAACCAGAGTGGGTGGAGTTAACGTCATCATACTGGTGCATGAGGACATCAGTCAGCCTGCCAGAGAACAGTTACTGGTGGCGATGGCCCAGAGAGTTTACCCGGCGCTCCACACAGAGGACCAGCTGACGAACCTCGTTTGTGAAGTGACACCTGTGAAATACTCAAGAAAATACCTCAGGGACAACTGGATGCTTGAGAAGTAAGATTATCTATCACTCATAATGCTAGAATTCTGTTGGCTAGTTGTGTTGTCACGACTCAACCACATGATTTGGTAGGTCACGTGTTTACATTGTAAACCACATTGGGTCTGATTCTTTTCTTAAAGGTTCTTGAGCCAAGTCCACAAAAATGTCCATGTGTTCCTGCTGATGCCTCTAACAATACCAGACAGCAGTGAAACACCTGCCAACAATGAAACCCAAAGATGGACTGTAAGTATTTTCATTGAATTACTATATAGGCCATTAAAATGGTGTCGTAACACCATACTCGACAACAAAACTGACATTTTTCAATTCACCTTCATAAAAGAAAACAAAAAAAAAAATCTAACAAAAATAGCAACAACCCTTGAAGGAGGCACAGGACCAGGGGTTTGGGTGTAATTTCTAAGGGTGGAGAGCAGTTTCTCAGTTGTGATTCTGAAAGAATCACATTTCAGAATCCAAATCCCATATCAGGCCAACATCTGATGGCGGCACTGAAATCAACCGTAAGCAGAACTTATCTCCTACTTAAAAACCAACAGGCTTAATACTACTGGTAACTTCATCTGTTATCTTATTATCATGACATCAAACTAAATGTTCACACAGTTCAGGAAGATCTGCAACATGCAGCACAAGTAATCCGCCCAAATCAGAGTCGTCTCGTTGTCAGGCAAGAAATCACCTAAAAAGTAAAAAGCCACACTGGAATCAGTGTTTCACATGTGGGGAGGGGATGGATGAGGCACCAACATCACAGGAGTCAGGATCTGGGCTTTAAAACATGCATTTTCAGTCATATCAGTCCCTCCAGGAAATCTTGTGATCGCAGTAATTAATGCAAATGCAACAAATCTCCGCCATAAATGGGGGGGATCTTGAAACTTTGCAGTAATTGTTTGCGCAATAAATATTCTCCATAGGATGTTCTGCAGAAGGTATTACAGCACAAAGTAAACATTTACAAACCAAAGGTATTTTATCAACATACATAACTTTCACAGCAAAGAAGGCTCTTCAACTTCTCCTCTCATCATCAAAACAAACCACATGCTGGTTGACAGGAAAAGGCAGGAAGTGACGGGGTTTCTGGGAAATGTGGTTTTCTCATGAGATGGTTTCCCCAGATCATACATTTAAAGTTTTATAGTGACTATTTCATAATTATTATGAATTACTGAATGTTGAATAGAATGTTTGACACAGCTTTGATTGTCTTGCCCATACATATAAAATACAGCAGCCAAACTAAAAAGTCTCTTTAAACACCAGACAGAATGTTGCGATTCTTCAGAGGAAATTACATATGTCTTTTTTACTTTCACTGAAAATGAAGATGCAGCAACAGTTGTGGTTCATCCTGAGCATTGCCTGTTAGTGCCAAATAATTTCAGTGGATAAACTTGAAATATGCATCCAATATCCCACCTGTTAACTGTGCAGAAAAGCTGTTAGATTAATATCACATTCAGGTAGGATTGCAATGACGAATCAGAAGGTACTGATCATGAAGTTACTTCTGCTACACTACATGCAGAAGTTGCACACATCCCCTCTCTTAGGGGTCAGCATGAGACAGCCAAAACACAAATAACAGAATCAATGTGCACCACATTTGGATTTTAGACCATGGTCTTTTGAATACACAGTTGTGCATATTCACTGCACCATTCAGGATGTAATTTTGTCTCTTTTTATGATCCAGGCGCAGATGGCTAAGGCCCTGAGGCTGAGCTGCTGCGTGGAGGTGTACAAGCCGTGGTCCAACCATTCTCTGGTGGAAGTTGCTGCTCAATGCCTCAAAACCATCACTAGTAAAAGTAAGTCAACACTCACTTTGTTTTAACCACTGTTTATCGGCAGTGCTTTTTTTTTTCCGAGACTCTACAAAGACATTTCCTTTTTGCTTTTCTTTTTATGAAGTGACTCTACAGGCCTCAGAGGCCAGCCTGACCGTGGCCATGGCAGGAATCCATCAGTCTGCATGTCAGTATGCTTCTGTCCGTCTGAGAGCTCACCCGTTCAACCCCAGGACTTATATGGAGTTCATGTCACACTTTGGTTGCCTGTGCAACCACCTGCACAAGCAGTGGCAGAGCAAAATCAACAGGTAGTTCTTTTTAAGCCAGTAAGGTTGATTTTTGTCCTCTTTTCCTGCCTGTATCTCCAGGATTTCCCATCCTGATGAGCACGTACCAACACATATTTATGACGATATGTCTCTGAGCTAGTGTTATCTGATGTTGACCCTAAAATATACTTACAGAAAACACAAACGTGTTGGATACACTGTAATTTATCATCCTGTCCAACACAGCTGCAACACAAATTGAACACAGTAACCATTCCAGTGGACTGTACAGATCTAAATGATATTTTCTTGACACCCTATTATGTGTAAAATAGAAATACACATGCCTGTCTGCAATTGTACAATTTTCTTTTTCAGACTTGCCAGTGTTTTGTCTCATCTGCATGTCCTGAAAAACACAGCTTTCCAGCTTAAACAGTACTTAATGAAACTGCAAAAGAAATTTGCTGAGACGCAGGAGGTAATGTATGCTGAATGCTCTGTAAGTCTTTCACGAGAGGTTGTTTTTCACAGTCAAAAAGGATCGAAACAACTTTCAGAGGCTTAAAGATGCTGAAGAATCGACTGTGATCCAAGGAATAGTGTTGATTTTAAACTAAGAAACTCTTAAACAATATATTTTTTAAAGAATCAATCATTTTAAAGTAATCCTGTATGTGTAGCCTTCAGTTGAATATTCAGTGCTGTAACATATTTGTGAAAATTACTTATTTAGACATCCTCATGAAGGGTATGTCTCCCTCCTCTGTATCCTGCAGCTTGAGAAAGAGCTCCTCAGAGTTGTAGATGATCTCAAGAAGCTGTTTCAGGACGCCTGTGACGAATGTGCACTCGAAGAGAAGAAACTTCGTTACATTGAAGAGCAGATTGATATTGCCGAGATACAGGTAAGCTGTTTTTCTTTGTCTCTAAATGTACACATCCAAAATCCTGTAAATACTATACATCATATACTTAGAAGAAGCAACACACATTTGTGAACAGATTTCATTATTTATTTGACCTAATTAGCATTTATATTATCCCATCTGAGGTTGTTTGTTCGGGTATGTGTCGGCTAGTCACATCCTGTAAAACACTTCAGAACATAATTTAATAGAAATGTGACCAAAAAAAATACTTTTTTCCCCAGATGGAACCTCTGTTCATGGCCTGCCGCAACCTTCTTAAGTGTTTGAATGCATCTGACCTGGAGGAGGTGCGCCACTACAGAGATCCACCTGACGGAGTGGTGAAAATCATGGATGCCATTTGTTTGCTGTTTGATCGACCACCTGGCTGGGAGAGTGCTAAACAACTACTTGGGCAAGTCAACTTTTTCCAGGTGTGTGAACAAATATGTTTTCAGTGCATTAAATAAATAAAGTATTACATGCAAGCTAACAGGGTTCTGAAGTTGAGTCATCTTTAATCATCATCATTACTTTGGCACTGTGTTTTGAGTTCTTTATAAATTGAGAGGCTGTTTTGGTGCTTGCTCTCTTGCTAATATATCTTCTTTTTCCCAGGAGCTGGAATTTTTTGACCGCTACAGCCTGACGGATGAGCAGCTGCAGCAGCTTGGAGAGATAGTTCACAGTCCCCTGTTTGTACCAGAGTTTGTGCGAGAGATCAGTAAGGCCTGCGAGTCCCTGTGCCGATGGGTCCAGGCTGTGTATGAGTGCTGCTGTCTGCGGCACCAACTGCTGGTCAAGCAGCAGTGGGAGATGCTGGCTGTACAGGTGCGAGGTCGATGGGACCGGGCCGAGGAGCGCAAGAAGCAGGCATGGCGTCGTCTACAGGATGCTATGCTTCAGCTGCAGTTAGTACAAAAGGACCTGGAGGAGCAACTGATAGAACTGAACAAAACTGAGATCTTAGAGAAAGAAGCTGCGGCTGCTGACAGGCTGGTGGAGCGACATGTCAGAGATTGGAGCGCTGCTGCTCAGGTAGACTTTGAGCACAGTGCATGCCACATTTTGTACTTGTTTTTAGGACATTTTATCATCTTCAATTTTCTCTGTTTCCCCTTCAGGAGGCAGAGTTATGTGATCGAAACGTAGCAGGTGATGCCCTTATCCTGGCTGCGACCATCTCATATCTCGGCCCCTTTGGGCCTGATGTACGCAGCGAACTGCTGAGCAAGTGGAGGGAGCTATGTCAGACAGGAAGCATCGACATAAACCCTGAGGACCCCAGAACCTCCCTGTTCACACACTCAGGCTCTGCACCTCTTTCGGCCTCTCCTGGTTTTCCCATCCCCGTGACTGAGAGGCCGCAGCTGCCTCTGTGTCAGACATTAGGGATGAATGAACGGCAGCTTGAAGACACTCGATCTGCCACACTGATGGTTAAGTTGTTGCTGTGGGGCTCCAAAGGTACCTGTGTCCAGCACTGGCCTCTCCTGGCAGACTCCCAGCAACATCTGGAGATAAGCTCTCAAAATGGGCTCATCTCAGGTTGGTCCTTTGATTCAGAACATGTGGTTTCCTTTTACCTTATAAAATATTAGAAATTAATGACTGAAGTCATCAATACTTCTTTTTTGTCAGAGCAGATGTGACAGATCCTCAGACTATTCACTTTACTGTGATCATATTACCTGACTGAACAAGTATTATGAGGAGAAACAAAGAGAATTAATGTAGGAATTATATACTGCATCTTTATATCTTTATTTTGTATGCAGAGCCTTGTTCATTTTTATGTTGCGATCTAGTGTCGTTGTAAAGGATAACATCTAATCCATCTATTGTAAAACTGTTTTGAAAATATTTCAAACCAGACCCTGATAAATGTCTGCTCTACAGGAGAGAACGCAAAGCCTGAGAAGGAGACCGAGTTTGGGATGGTGGTTTGTGTGGATGATCCAGAGCTGCTGAACAAGCTGAACCAGGCTGCTGAGAAAGGTGAATTAGTATGCACTACGCCAAAGAAAAAGACATGCTATTTCAAACTTACGTGTTTTTTCAGGCTTATACTCATTGTTATGTTTTGTTCTCCAGGTTTGAGAGTCCTGGTTACTCATGTGGAACGTACAGTCCCGACTCCTCAGTTTTTGGACAAATTGTCACGCCCTGCTGGATGTTGCTTCCCAGGATTAAAGCAGCCTCTTCGGCCGGACCACCCTGACTTCTGCCTCTATATCAACACCCATCTGCCTGTCAGACTGCTTAGGAGAGGTAAGAATGATTAGCACAGTTCTCTTACCTGACATTTTCCTTTCACGAGACTTGTAGGCTGAGTTCCTTAATGATCCCAGTACAACAACGCAATTTTTATATAGTGCCAAATCACAACACAGGTTATTTCATGACACTTAACACATTAAAGTCCTTACAGTGGAACTTTACAACATTAAACAGAGAAATCATTCAAGTCTCCAAAATGTTCATGTGGGAAAATGTGAACTGTGTAAGTGGGCGGGGCTTCTTCTACTGTTGTGGGTCTGTGTGTCAGAAATTACAGATGATCTTAAAAACATATTCATATTTATATACCCAGAGGAGGTTTTGGTAAAACAAACAGCAGGTAGACAGCCGACGTTCCTCTTCAGTAAACAGCTGCTTTAGAGCCAACAGTTCAGATTACAGTTTGCAAGTAAATCTCTCCTCGTTTCTGTTCAGTTCAGCTGCTGAATTTGGAAGAATCATGTGGGATACTTTTTTTTTATTGGATAATAATTATATTGCTTATTCATAGGACGTCAGCTGATGAGTCAGTCCTTCGGTGTGACTCAGGACACAACATACTGCTACTGTAAAAGACCCAAGTGAACCAGAGCACCTCTGAATGGCGTCTGAGCGATCGTATCTCAGGGAATCTTCAATGTGTACGTTCACACCTGTACTTAGAGCTGTCCGCTTGTGATCGGACGCGAGATGCATTTTAATGCAGGTGTGAACAGGACCGAAGTGAACTCAACACTCTCGTTGAACTGACCCCTTCTTAACGTATCGTAAAGTAGTCTCTGAAGGTGTCTTATCTCTCGTTCCACAGAGATCCATGCATCCATCTTGGCTCAGGTACATGTGGTCGATCTCTCCCTGAGCTCAGAAGAGATCCAGGAGCTGATGCTGACACAGCTGCTGCAGTCTGAGTGTCGAGAGCTGCTGATTCAACAAGCGCGGCTCCAGAATTACAATCAGTTGCTGAAGGAGAAACTGGCTGCAGAAGAGGTGACTAGACCAGCCTTTAGTATCATAATAAGATAACACTGTTTGTGTTATGCGCCTGAATCACTCTCTTAATTCGAGCACCATGTGGTTGCAAAAGCATGCATTTCACAAGTTTTTGAGTCCGGTTGACATTCGGTTTGTGTGCTGTGTAAACGTTATTGTTTAAGGGCTCTGTATACCAATTGTGGATCAAATTGAGGAGGGCCATTTGTATTTTGTAGGCTGGCACTTTGAATTTAACTTATGCCCTTAAATTACATTATAGCAGAATTCAGTGCTATAAATATATAAAGTATAAAGTATAATAAAGTGATAAATAGTTTGCTGTACATTTGTTTACTCTAAACAATCTCATCATAGGATGCTTTGATGGACTACATCCTGCAGTCGGACACTTTGCTGCTGCAAGACCCCAATTTTGTCCCTCGTGTGGCTGCTTGTCAAGATGTAATGGAGAAAGTGCAAGCTGAGGTCAAACAGCTGAGTGAGGAGCTGGAGCACCACAAGTCCATGCTGGCTGTTCCCCGACAGTTAATACGGCTGACTGCTGCCCTCTACCAGGCACTGCAGGCCGTGTCCCGTCTCTCTCCTGCCTACTACTTCTCCCTAAGTGGCTTCATCACAGTGATGCAAGCTGCTTTCACTGTAAAGGGCAGGCCATTAATAACATGTGAAAGTGGGAAAGAGCCAGGGAGCACAATAGCAGAGATCATGAATACGATGGTCGTCCGGCTGCTGGTACAGTACAGGCCGTGTCTCTTTAAGAGCCACGCTGCTGTTCTAAAGCTGTTGGTGTCTTTGGCTCTGCTCCAGCACAACCAGCTTTGCTCTGAGGCCGAGAGGTCGGCCTTCCTCAGGGGCCTCGAAGACATTGAACCCTCTGCAACCAAAGTAAAAAAACCCGCCTCTCCTCCCACTGTTTCTCCACCCAGCTGGGTATCCCCTCATATCCACTCTGAGCTTGTCTGCTTGGAAAGAATCGCCTGCTTCAGAGGGCTGATTGATTCACTCGCCACCTCCCCTGTACAGTGGCAGGAGTACCTTCACTTCCCTTCCTCAACTGTGGCAGGACCTGTTCCCTGCCGCTCACACTCCCATCTCTCATTCCTGCAGCGGGCTCTCCTCTGGAAGACCATGCTGCCAAACTGCCTGGAAGAACTAGCTGATCTCATATACGCCTGCCACCTCTGCCCGTCAGAGACAGGAGCGACTGAGATCCCTCATGCTGGGAACCCAGAGGCCCTCTCAAGATATCTTGTCAAACATGAGGGACCCATCATTCTTACGCTGCCCAATCTAAGAGGAGACGAGCGGACAAGCATCCAGCCTCTTTATTTAATCAACCAACTGGCCCGCTGTGTAGCAGAAACAAAAGAGGTGACCACACACACACCGTTGTTGTTGTTGTTGTTTCAACTTGTAATGCAGTGCTTGATGTTTGTTTTAATCAATATGTTTTAGGTTCAGGTTAAAGTCATTTCTTTTGGGACACAGTGTGACAGCAAGCTCATCCTTTCAATGCTGAACAAAGCCGTAAATGACGGCCACTGGTTGGTTTTTAACAACTGTCATCTGTTGGAACAATGGGATGATAAAGTGGTGGCTCACCTCAGTCAGGTGATTTCCTCTTCCAAAGGTGTGTGGCCCATTAACAATCAGTTAAAATACACGTGTACCATTTGTTGTCATTAACAAATGCTTGCAGCTCAAATTACATCTCAGTCTCTTTATTTGTGTATTTACCTGCTTTTATAGCTGCCACAGACGAGCAACTCCGGATTCACCCGTGCTTCCGATTGTGGTTTATAACTCAAGAAAATGCATCTCACTCCATAGCAGGTAGATCTACTACGTACTACATTGCAATTACTGCTCTACGTAAGTCTTCCTTTCTAGGTCAGCAGTCCAATCAGTATTTACTGTTCCCCTGGTACCAAGCTCTTAATATTGTTCAATGCAGAGTGTCAGTCTGATCCATTACCTTTCACATTAATAATATACTCAGCACATTAGTATATCCAGGTTTCTGTTAATGCAACCTCACAATCTTTTGTGATCTATTTCTGAAATGCAGGGCTGTCTGATAGTGATTGGAGTTACTGACTCATTTATAATCCTGGTTTTGCTCTTTTTGTAATAATTATGATGATTTTGATGATGATTATAACCTTTATCATCAAACAGCTGCAGTGCGAATGTGTGCCCTGCCTCTGGTCTGTGACTCCGCCCACGACCTGAAGGAGGAGCTGAGCTGGTCTTTGGGACAGGAGGTGTCCGTCACTCAGTCACCGTCACGGTCAGGCGTCGGCATGGAGTTGCTCCTACGCTGTGCAATCTTCCACTCCGTCCTGCTTCAGAGACAGAACTATACATGTGCAGGCCAGGGAAGAGTTTATCACTGGTGAGGAAATGGGTTCACATACTGTAAACTGTTAATCATGGAGGGTAGCAGTGTTGCAAAAATATTTGTCATTTTTTGTGATTTCTCTCTTTTTTGAAGGAGTCAGGAGGACCTCCTTGCTTTAGTGGATGCACACATTTGCACTGCCAGTCTCTGCCATGACCAAGTTAAGGTTTTGCAATATATAGCAGGTGAGGCAACATTAAAGGTCAAATGGTCTCACTCAATTACTGAACACTTTAACTGTGTTGTACTTCCTGTTCTCAGTGAATCTGGTGCATGGTGGCCACGTGATGGACTCTGCAGATTTGGAGGTGGTGGAGAGTGTTGCCAAGACTTGCTTCAGCAAAGTGTCACCCTTGTCGGGCAGTGGGCCACACCTCATTTCAAATATAATCAGAAAAGCTGGCCACTATGGTAACAAACCAACTTTTTCTTAATACGCTGCACAGCATCCAATTTAAATGACGTGACAATATTAACAGACAATGAATACATTTTAGACGTATACAAGGGGCAATCAAAAAGTTCAGAGACTGTCGCACACAAACAAACTGAAGCACTGTGGCACGCAACTTCAGCACCTGAGTTACACACCTTTTTGTGAGCAGTGGTGCGTGTGCAATTCCCCTTCAACTTAAGCTTAAGTTCTTAAATTCGCCTTTCCTACAGAGAAAGGTACATTAGTACTGCACCAAAATGAGGCTACATTCTTAAGTTGATACAGGCAAGTAGTAAGGAGGAAATGCATCAAAGCCAGTGTTTGTGTGTGTGTGTGTGTGTGTGTGTGTGTGTGTGTGTGTGTGTGTGTGTGTGTGTGTGTGTGTGTGTGTGTGTGTGTGTGTGTGTGTGTGTGTGTGTGTGTGTTTGTTGACTGTTCTCTGTGTACATGTAAAATATTGATTTGTGTATTTTATGTCCTCAGATTTGTCAGGGCTGTTGCGGGTTTTGGATCCAGGTCTTTGGGATTCAGCAGTCATCAGTGACCCTGTTATGTTGGGCTTCAGTGTGGATATGGCAGCTGAGATAATCAAGATCAAGAGCCACAACCTGAACAGACTCCTGCAGGCCTCCCAAACCCCTGTGGGAACATTATGGAGCTTCAGCTCCAAACCGAACCAGCTTGCCGTACTGCCATCCTACAGCCAAGCTCGAGACCAACTGCGGGCTCTGGAGAGTTACCTCTCACGCAAGAAAGACGGCACAGTTTCAAATGCCGGAGGCGTTTCTCACCATCCCCTACGTGACTTCTTCCAAGCTGAGTGGGATGATCTAGTTGATTTGGTGTCCTTGCTCCTCTCGCTGCTCCAACAGCCTGTTCAATACATGCTGACCTTCGCTTCCTTCCACGAGCTCGCTGACTTGTCTCGCTTGGAGAGGAGGGCAGAGTTGCTCGGCGTTTATCTCTGGCACCACAGTGCTTCAGACCCACCGAGTGCCTATCGACTGTCTGCTTTCAAAAATGCCACCGGCTTCCTGGTGGCGGTAATGAGAGATGCTGCTCAGATAAATCATAAATATATCAGTGACATAATGCTGCATTTCCAGGTAAATCATAAAATGAAATTACATTAAAATGAACTTTTAAATTTGGAACTCAGTCGATAGAACGAGTTTATTTCTCCAAACATGTACACTTCATTCAGGATGTGAACTTATTGTGTTATCGTCTCTCCAGGTTCTGTGTGATCACACATACCCGGCCTCACTTCCTCTGGGAACTGTGTATTTATGTGGTCTGGAGCTGAAAGGAGCATCGTGGGATACACAGCTAGCAGCCCTACAGGACACACACTCCTCTCAGCAGTGTTCACTGCCGCTTCTTTGTGTCAAAGCTAAAGTCAGGAGCACTGACACTGCTCTAGACGCCTCGTGTTGCAAAAGTTCATATCTGACAGATACCAGCAATGTTCAAGTAGCAGGCGTCTCCCCATCGACTGGCCCTCAGTTACCTGTCTACCACTGCCCGCTCTATCTGGATGAAGAGCAGCGGAGTGGAAGCCGGGCACTGGCTGATGTTAACATTATCACAAAGGTTCCCCTTCATGCCAAACTAAATCCTGTTTTGTGTAGTTTGAGAAGGGTGAGGCTCGTGAGTACACTCTGACTGTATTGCTGCTTTCACCTGCTGTGATGAATCGAACTGATGCAGAAGTACATCAGTAATCAGAAATCTTGTATACAGCATTTCATTAGGATTGATGCTCATATCAGTTTGTGAACCTTTGAATAAATTTGCAATTACACTATAACGTCTGTTTATTTCTTGTATTTTTGTAACTTTTGAAATTTGTTTTTTTATTCAAATTGTACACACTATCATAATGTCTTAATATCTAACTGATCCTGCCTGAAAGAGTGGAAAGTTCATGTCTGAATAAAATGTGACTCGGTCTGTTGATGTGATGTCAGAACAGATTCAGAGGAATCTGAATGTTTCGCACCACCTCTAGATGGTTTTTTTTGTACAGGGTATTCATAACATATTTACACAGAATGTAAAATAACTTGTTTAATGGAAAAGCAGACGAGTAACCAAATGCTTCTCGCTCGTCGTCTAGGTAACATGGACAGGCACCACTACGAAACGTTTGAGAAGTTTGGCAACAATACTTTTCTCCTGCACCTCGACAATGGGAGGGCGTGAGTAGTTCTCTTCTGTTTTTGTGTGTGTTACGTATACTTGTCAGAGTTGTCTTAAAGTAGCATTAAAGCAGTAGGTTTGTCTGTTTGGGACTAAACTGGATCCGTCCTCACTGCAGATTCGGCCGTCACTCCAAAGATGAGCCGTCTATCTTGGCTCCACTGGAACAGTGCTGCAGGTACAAACATGTCTTCTTGAAATTGCACCTGTGTTTGTTAAAGTCTCTACTTTCTAATCTTTAGATTAATTTAGTAACTTGTAAAGGTATGTAATTGAGCAAAAGCCAGGTTATCACTGATCATTTTTGTTGCCACTATGTTGTCAAAAATGTATTAGAATATCACAGAAAAATCATAAAGAAAATCTGATATTGCCTAAAAAAAGATGTTCCTTGTTGTTGGTGTTCAAGAACTCGAGAAGCCCCCAAATTCCAACCTCACCATCTTCACCCGGTTGTCTTGTCTTATTTTCATAATTTCTCCCTTCCTAACTTTTTTTTCCTTTCTCCCCGTATCTTTTTCTCTTCCTCCAGGATCCGTCGCTCCACTTGGCAACACCTGCGTCTCCTGTCGCTGCCTGAGTATCGTCTTAGTGATGTCATGAGGGCCTCACTTTCCCGTGATCCCCTTCACAGAGTGGCCCCACTGCTGGCGGAGCCTCACCTCGCTGCTCTCAATCGACGTTTGAAAACTGTGCTCGAGACTGTAAGTCGTTGCCTAAAGCAACAGAGAGGGGATGGTGGTGGTGGAGAGGTCATCTATGATGACCTTGCTTTTATTTGAAAGAAATGGCCACTCCTTCTGTGGAGTGAAGCCTCACACCTGTGATATGATACCTGTATTTATGATTACACTAGCTTCTGCAAAGTTATAGCCGGAGTTAATGCCAAACACAAAGTCACAAAAACCTAAATTGTATCTTGATGTATTCCAAGTTACAGTAAAACAGCATGTATAAGCAGGGCACAAGGTGATGAGGAGGTGCTGAAGTTTAAAAACCCTCTTTTGTAAATGCATATCACACAGTATACCATATATACGAAAACATTTCCCCTTGTGGGATTAATAAAGTAACTATCTATCTACTGTATCTGTACATTTTAGCGAATGTAATGCAGTGGTGTAATCAGAAACGGGAAATAGTTTTTCTGATGTCAGTATACAAAAAAACTAAATTAGAGTTGTGCCAATTGGCTCCATCTGACTGACTCAGCTGTTGAGGAACAGTCTCCAACAATCTGCAACTGACTCTTCTCACTAATTTAAAGCTGTCGGTTTTCAATCCCTTTTTCATCTGACAATCCTGACAAGTGCTCTGTGCAGTCTGACAAAACCCCATATCTCCATTCTCCATAAAAAGCCTTGCTCAGTGCACCCAGTGTGTCTCACGTCCAGCTGCGTTGCTCTTTGTTGGGGCCCTTTGCCTAAACACCGGGTGTATTTTTCCTGCAGGTGCTATTTTCAGAGGATTGAACATTCAGTGTTAAAATGGAAATGATGTCAAAATTCTACTATATTTCGTAATGTTCAAGAAATTATAAATGACAAAAAAACTGGTCTGTTACAGGTTCAACTTTTTTGTGTCTGAGTACATATTAATGTAGGGGATTTTTGATTACATGTTTGAGATGCAGGTTTGTCTGACTTGTGATGAACAATAATACTTAAGTTTTAGTTTTATCATTTGTTTTTTCTTTTTGCCTTGTTGTAATGATTCTCCTCAATATTACCAAAGTACTTTAACTGTGCTCACCTGTAGCCTTCTGTTTCAAATGTGGCTTACAGAAACTGTGGCCTTTTTTAATATCTAAATAAATTGTTGTGTTGACACTGACTAAACAAGTAAAATACATGATGAATTAATCACAACAAATGTCCAAAACAGAATAGAAGTGACTCATAAACACAAACTGAAAAGAAGGAAGGAAAAAACAATGTTTTTATTTTCCTTTCTTTCTTAATGGAGTCATTTGGGTTTGTGAACACGCAACAATGCAAATGAAAATGTTTTGGTCTCAGATCCTGAACTTTGATAAAATTGTCATTTAAATTATTCATGGTAATCATCTGTTAATAATGAAAAGAGCCTCTGGTGGAATAATTTAGTGTGGTTAAAAAAAAAAAAAAACATCTGAAGCAACATAATCATTTTGAATCACACCTTTAATGCACATTGTTTCAAGAATTTGTCTGTGTCTCATCACGTACTTCTGGTAGTACACTTACATGTAGTACACTTACATGTAGGACACTTATTTGTGTCATGTGGGAATTTCAACAGGGTTGTATTGTCTCAAATCCAACATATCTGCTGGCTTTGTTTTTGGTTATTTTACCAAAAAACTTGTTTTGAACATGTTTTCGTTCCCTCTGTTTCGCACACACAATGAACATACTAATCGCTTCGATCCAACAACAGTATACTGGTACTTAATGAAGAAAAAATACTTTGTGTGGACGTGTACACTTTGTATTTGTATAGTGTGCAGCAGCTGCAGCTTTCTCTTGAGAACTTGAGGTCCCTCTCTTTCCGCTACGTAGCCATGATGGTGTGAGTACCCTACTCAAGATACTCAAAGTGCACTACATGTCTTCATACTTGATCATTTGAATGCAGTCAAAAGTACGCGATTTGAGGCAGTCTGTGTCTTCAATTTATCTTTCTCATGTTTTTGATTGACTTCGAGAGTCAGAGACTGTAGTTTTCATTTGGGTTCAATATGTTGGTCAATTCACATGATTCTTAATCTTTAAGGTCTCCGGGACGGTTGTGGAGGTGTTTAAATTAACAAGATTAAAATAATTGATCACGTGGAGGATTCTATGGACTTCACCTAAATCCACCTAAAACCTTCGTAAAGGTTCGGATTGACCCAGTAAAATTAGACAACTGATTTACTAAGTTTGTTCAAGGGTAAACTTTGAAGGTTGCTGGAATCAGACAAGGAGAAGAAAGAAAAAAAGGAGCAGCGGAAAACAGAGTTCAAGTTCTCAGGCGTGATCCAAAAAACAGGCAGAACACAAAACAGAGGAATGCAGGACTGTGCCAGCATGACGTTACAACAGTCTGGCAAAGTGTGTGGTGGACTACTTAGAGGCTAATGAGCAGAGTGGGAACAGGTGAGCTGAAGGGCGGAGAAGATCGGGTGATGCAGCAGGCGGGTAAAAAGGGCAGGTGGGCGGGGCTTAACTGAAAAGACATGAGAGCAGAAGAGAACAGAAACTAAGGGAAGGAAATCTGGTAAAAACTGTGACAGTGGTTCTGAGCTGCTCTCTCTCTCACACACAAATATCCCCGAAACAAAAATAAACAAGTACACACAAACACACACACACACACACACACAGATAGCAGAGGGGAGTGGAGGTTGTATTTTACTCAAGCTGACCACAATATCCATACTTTCAAGCAGAGCTGTCGCAAAAAAAGGGGGTTTGACTCCTAAACAGATTAATAACCATTAATCTATTTGTTGAACAGAGGGAGTGATATATATGTATATATATTATTTACATTGTCTTGGTGTGTGATAGATTTGCAGCATATTGCCTGGTGTGAGAGTCGTCTTCTCGTAGTGTTTGAACTGTGAAGAGCACGTGGTCCTCTTGGTTTTATAAGTAATGTTTTCTAACTGCATTTAAGTACTCAGTATGTAATGTTGAGGTCCTCCCTTTAGGTGTGAGTCTACATCACAGCTTGTTGAGCAGCTGGCTGTCCTGCGTCTCCTTTCCTTTCAGGGCTCCAATCAATAATTCACCTGGCCCGGTCATATCGATGGCACCTACTCCCTTTTCTGTTCCCTGCACTTTGCTTGCTCGCTCTTTCCATGAAAACTGCTGATGACAAGGGGGTAAAGGAGGTCATTACTGAATGACTGCTACAGGTAGTGAGAGAGAGGAAAGCCCTGTCATTCCATCAGAGCGTTGTTATCAGTCTCTGGACCAACAGCAGCAGTGGGACTGCAGCGAAGGTGACTTTCACTGCCCTCAGACGCTGATATAAACAGGACCCGAGGAAACTTGAGTTTGAATGGGAATACAGACTTTTTACAGAAGTTTATTCTCTCCCTGAAAATCTTTTTTCAAGGCTTTTTTTTTTTTTTCAGCTGAATTTAAGATTATCTCTGAAAGTGGTCACAATGTCGGGAGTGAGTAGTGACCAGCTGCACAAATCAACTTTAACCGTCTACTCGGTGAGTTTATTTTGTGTCATTTTGCTCGACTTATGGTTTATATCCATGGTGTGGAAACATAGCTGTTAGTATATGGGAGGAAGAATAATGATGTACATCATATTTAAACATGGCCTGGAGGTAAGTATCAACGCAGACTTTTGCTCTGTGCGCTGTGTTTAGTCACACCTGAATTCATAGCTGGGTTTCTTTGGTGTGTTGCTCGGTTTCTATTGTGTTTGTTGGTTACTGTAGAACCTGATGGAGCACTTCAACCCCGGCCTTCAGAAGCTCGTTGCTCTGGGAAACAGCTACGTTAAGGCTTTCCAAGGTGAGCGACTGTGTGGAGTGTGTTACACTTTTTTGATGTTGTAAAAACAGCATGGTGGCCCAAATATTCGATATGACAGAGATAAAATATGGAATAGCACAGTGGGTGTTGCAGTATTTTGTTCTTACTTGTTTGTTCATACCAGCAACGTTAAAAGAACAGGATGTTACATTGATCGTTGAGATCAAGATTGAGACCTTAATAAGTAACTATAAAACATTAAAAAAAAAAATGATCACAACATTGTAAATACGCTTCATTTGTAGCACTGACATTTCACTGAGTTTGTATTGAGTTACAGGCTTGAATGAAGTTTGTCGATAAAATATCGGAACGTGTATATATGAGTGTGTTTATGAGTTAGTTTAGAGCAGAACCTTTTGTGTTGTGTCACATTGCGTTTGCTTGTCTGATTTCTGTAATCTCTCCCGCCTACGTTTCCCTTATCTTTATCATATGTGTTACTTTGGTAATTGGGTGAGCATCATGCATCATTAATGAACCTCCCTGCCCGATAAAACAAGAACAGGCCGTCAGTCACAGGGCAACAGGGCAGCGGGGGAAAAACTATACCCACTGGCATGGTGCTATTCCTGGACAAAAATCACATATCACATGTCGGCACTGCAAGGCTGGTGTTCATAGGGAAGAATAAATCCACCAAATTAGGAGTGGTTTTACTGGCTGTTTACTGGCTTATAGATTCATAATGTCGTGTCTCTTCAACATGTAATCTGAGAATCTGCATATGTGTGTGTGTGTGTTTGTGTTCTGCAGCTTTAGCTGTTTGCAGCGAGGCCTACTTCAGCGCTGTTGCTAAAATGGGTGACCAGGCACTTCACACGCTTTCATCTCGCTCCCTCGGTAGGAGTGTGTGTCAGCGCGTTTGTGTATATTTGTATGTCCTCGGTGGCCAAGTGCTCTATCAAGTTCATGTCAAGCCCAATCATGCAGGCTACATTATAAAATACCACATGCAATCAGTAACCTTAAAATATTGCGCCCCCACCGTTGTTGTGTGTTCACATGTTGTGTGTGTGTGTGTGTGTGTGTGCGTGTGCGTGTGCGCGCGCCTTCTCATTGTGCACAGTCGCCTACTAGTGCATGCATGAGCACACATTTTCCACCAGCTTCACTTTCCCTCTGACCCCGGGGATGTGTGATAGCATTGTTAGCGGCACTTAGCATTATGCTAACGCGCCCCCCCATTAAGAGTGCGTGGGCTCGTACGTCAGTGCTCGCAGAGCACGACACACGTGCTCCTGGGAGGTTGGCTAACCGAGAAGGTCAGGGAGCCACGGTGTGACCCGAGGCCCTATTGAGTGGCGTCCCTTGAATTATCGATGAGGACAGTCTTTCAGCTGCACTCAACTCATTAGCTCAACCACAATGCATGACATTAGACAAGGCCCGAGGCACCCATGATATAAAGGCTTGGCTAACTGTCCACCATCTCAGCAGTCCAGCAACTTCAATCAAAAGAATCTCTTGATGACTCCAGTGTTGAATTGTGTTAAAGTCATACTATATCAAATTACTAACGTCAAACTAACATATTCATTTATGTAAATTCACACAAAATGAGTGAGAGCATGACACCAGTGGGCAAACTGATCTTTGAGATTTAGAAAAATAACATATCACTTTCTACAAATGGCTATTTCACTGTGCTGAAAAAACAGTACAACATACTATTATAAACTATTCAGAACTTCTGATGCATCACTGTTTTTAAAAATGTGATGATCTGACCTTGTGTCGGACATTAGTCTATTTTTTTTTCTTTAAACAGGGGACGTCCTGATCCAGATATCAGAGACACAGAGGAGACTCACGGCAGAGATGGAGGGAGTGGTCAGTACATTTCCGCAATAAACACAATTTCTGCAGTCTTCAAAATGCTCATTAAATCTAGAATTTAATTGCATCAAACAGGTTAACAGAAACGGTCAATGTCGAAAAATCTTTTCAGTTGTTTTAATGATTACATTTTAATTTGGGAGTTCAGTTAATGTTGGATTCTGATATAATCCCTTTTCACTTGTTACAAACTGGTGAACCAGAGCTGAGACTCACGCAAAGCTTTCAGGAGATTGTCCTTGCATTTCATTTCTTGTTTGAAATCCATTCTGCTGCTTAAGCCTTTGTGCATAACTGTGGTGGATTAAAAAAAAAAAAAAGATTAAAAAGTTGGCCTGTGGAAGGATCACATAGATACAGATTTTAGTCAAACAAGACAATCAATCTGACAATGAAAAGTACTGTTTGAATAATGGGAGAGTTTCCACACTTGTTTGGCTGCACTGTCTTTCTTCCTGCTACAGTTCCGATGGTTCCAGATAGAAGTGTTGCAAGCGATGGAGAAGAATATCAAGCTGGATGAGGAGTACATTGAGGTGAGTTTTCAGGAGGGGAAAACCTCATGTTTGTGTCTCTGACATTTGGGAACTTTAAAGTTTGGTTTCCAGGTAACAACTAGAAGTTAAATGCTTGTTGTAACATGTAACCGATTAAAACCACAGCCTAACATAACTGAGCAGGGCACCTCAGACACCAGTCATATGATTTCTTAAGATGTATTTGTAAATTCACTGATAGCACAATAGCCAGCACTTTAAAACATTATAAATCACTTTTAAAACAAAGCCGGACTGGCCTTTTTGTGGGATTAAAACCGTCAGCGCTACGACCTGAACCTTGGAGCTTCTGGTTCGTTCGTCAGGAATGTTGACTTCAGAGTAGATTAGGAATAAGGCAAGGTGAGCTGGTGAGCTGGTGAGCTGGTGAGCTTGGGCACGCTGCCTCACCGACAGCAGAAGCGGGTGAGAGGAGAGAGGGAGAGAGAACAGCTGATCAGTAACAGCAAAAATATTTTCCGCTGCACCTCTTACAAGAAAATTCAGGAAAATGTGTCTGTCTTAAATTGAACTTTTTGTGTGCTGCAGGGTAGCCGCAGAGTGTATGAGCTGGAGGTGAGGAACCAGGCCGAGGCTCTGGAGAAACAGCTCAGACGAGGAACCTTCAGAGACTCTTTGGTAGTCACTCAAACACATACAGCTTCATACATACGCTTACACACTCAAGCACATACGGTCTAATGGACATAATATACATCCACGCACACAGCTCAGGAGCAATACTGTACCAATGTATGCATGTCATGTCATTTCTTTTTTGCCTATGTCATCCCTTTGTGTGTTTTTAGGAGAACAGTGAGTACATGTTGTACCTGAGGCAGAGTCAGCAGGAGATCCTGAAGGAGGAGGAGAGGAGGCATCGCTTCTTGGCAGAGAAACACTGCGGCCTCACTCAGTCACTACTGTTCCTAATAAACAAGGTACACACACACTTGCCAGCAACACCCAACGACAGCGAACCAAAGAGCTTTTGCCTTTATGTGTTAAGATGCTGCCTCAGTTTGAAATAGTTCAGTCTCTTTCCTAACCTGCTGTAAAAGTAACAGATCAAGGTTCATGCAATTTGAGCACAATATTACTCAGCAAGGTTAGTTTCATCATTTAGAAATGATACATTTGGGTTAATATGCACTTTCTGTACACCAGAAAAAAAATAAGATCTCTTATATTGTTATGACATTAAATGAAGGGAATTTTTGTGGAAAAAAAGGTGGGACTATTCAGTTAAAGTGACCTTTTGCAATAACGAAATGTTGTACAGTACATAGTAAATAAACATACTGATTAATACAAGATCTCGCTGTGACATATGACTGTTGATGCACTTGATGATACTGAGCTCAGTTTTTACTACACTTGAGTCTGTGATCCATCACCAGGTGAGGGTGTAGTGAAGGTAAGTGTTCTTAATGCCACACTGAGACGCTGAGCTGCCCAGTATTATTATTCCATCCATGTGATAGCATGTTAATTGCTTGATTATCTGATGAAACTCGCGTCTCAGTGTCCATTATCTCATCTACTGAGGCGTATGTGTTAATGTTGTTGCTGCCGGACCAGAGTTGAGATTTAATGAGGTGTTCACCTCTTCCATCTGTTTTCAGACCGGTGCGTCTCTCCAGCAGAAGGCAGACGGATGGAAGGAGAAAGTGAACGAGACCAGAGGATCCGTATCTCGAACTCCCACCCATTTGGACCAAGAGGCGCAGGTACTAACGCTTCATCGGGTTTAGTCATTTGTTTATATCCAATGGGAGCATAACACTTTAGTGAATTAGTATTCAATGCACTACAGAACTTTAAAAGACTGTGGTTACTTCATTGATGTCTGTATGGAGCCTCATACTGCACACCCTGCTGTGTTCAAGGTGCTACAAATGATCAGATTACAGATTAGTCCCTTATTTGAAATTTATTTATTTAAATAATATAATATAATATAATATAATATAATATAATATAATATAATATAATATATATAATAATTCGTCCATGTGTTTGATACTCTGGTCCAGTGGCAGTTAAAGTACTTTCAGAGTAAAACATCAACAGGAAGTGTTGAATTTATACGATTTTATTTTTAAAGAATTAAATAATTCCTTAATTTGAACTGTTTTTTGTGAAGTGCATGTTTAGTGCACGTTATGATCATGGATCATGGACGATGGCGTGCAGTTTTTTCGACAGCAGACTGTGTGGCTCTGTACAGATCTTCCAACTCAATCCAGCACCAACAGCAGCTTGCTTGTGGTTTCATCAGCTGCTATTAACTTCATCTTCCCACTGAAAGAAAATCTTGTTCCGCCACATTTCAAATAAAAGTTCATTTATGATCTGTATGTTGTGTCTGCTCAGCTGCGAGGTTCAGTGAGCTCCCTGCTGCAGACGGTAGCCAGAGATGAAGACATGTCCTGGGCCAGACGGGAGCAGCAGGCGCTGGGCAGAGTGCCCTCTAGAGGTGGGAGATAGACGCACAAATTGCAATTGCTGTGTATTAAAACTGTATGTAATACTTTGAATCCAAAGAAGATTATTAGTTTTTGCTTGTATATTCACCTTTTCCTCTCCTCTTTCCTCCTTCATGTCTCCTCTCACCCCAGCACCGTCTCCCATCCCCAACCGCTCTCGCTCCAGCTCAGTGGGGGAGTCTCTGGGTCTGGGAGGAGGGAGAGCCATGAGAGCTCTGGTGTCTCACCCCTCCTCATCCAACCCAAAGCTTCTACCGTTCAACAGGGGAGAGACTATCACCGTACTGGTCCAGGAGCCACGTAACGGCTGGCTGTACGGACGCACTGACAGCAGCCTGCGGTGGGTGGCTAAAATACAAGATTTCTGTGCTTACATGGAGGTGAAGAAGACAGTTTTATGATGTTTCTCCCCCATTTTAAACTGAAATGATCTGAGCCTACATCAGAAGAAAGAACTGCAAGTTTTTCTTCTGTGACTGCCACAACCTTCGCTGTACAACCTTCTCTCTCCTCCTTGTTATTGACAATGACAGTGAAGTTATTCACAGGGATTAATAAGATATTCGACATAATGGAAACAATACTGTTCATTTATCCCGAGAACCAGATGTCTCTCAATGCTGATTACTCACTCGCTGAGGCAGTAGGTTGATGGCCTTGGAAAGTTGAAAATAGTCAAGAGTGTTTTGAAAAGCGAAATGTCAGAGCCTATGTAACAGCTGAGTCACGGTATTGATCAGCAGTTCAGCAAACCCACACGTCGTTTTTTGCAATCAGGCCGTAAAGTTATTAATTTTCACCACTTTAAACTGAGATGAAGCTTGAAATGTATTTTTACGTAGGTATTTGTTTGGCATTGACAGAAGAGGTGCAGTAAAACGAAAGTTTGATAAAGTAGGGCAGAAACATTATGTGTTGAGCTTATGAGTGCACCTGTACATTAATTTCTATAAAAGTGTTGATTGTTTGATAGAATATTTTACAGTTTGTAGTCCTCGTAGAAGAGCAAGAGGATAGTCGAAGCTTTCTGTTGTGTAATCTGTGACTGTTTTATTTCCTCCAGTCAGGGCTGGTTCCCTGCTGCATATGTGGCCCCTATTGAGGAGCTCTCCAACACTTTATCTACAAGGTAGGAATTTATTTACAGAATTTTAGATGAAAGAAACTGACCTCCACAAGTATAGTGGCCAACATTTCTGTCTTTGTCCTGACACCATAAGAAAAGACTGTTGACTCACAGGAATCACACCCCAGTACGTCTGTAGTATAAATCTATATTTAGGTTGCTGCTCGGTAAGAAAAGAAAAGTGGGAAAAGAGATTTAATATTATGTTATTTTTCAGCAAAACAGTCCAGATCATTGTCCGGTTATGAATCACAAAAATGTCCTTTATTTTCCTGTTTTACTCCCACAGTGGGGGTTCTCTAAGAAGCCACAGTATGAACAATCTGCTGGACTCCACTGACACCTTCACTGACCAATCAGAGAGCAAGAGTTATGGTGCTATCCCGCCCCCGGCCACACCCATCCGCAGAGCCTCTGTGGACTTCCGGCCGATCTCTCCGCTGCCTGAGAAGAAGGCAGAAGCGGCGATGGAGACGAAGCCGAGTCAAACAAACAGCTTCACCGAACACCAACCTCCACCTCCTCCTCCACCGCCGCCTCCTCCACCCAGTCAGAATCTGAGAAGGGGCTCAGTAGACGTTCGACCAATCTCTCCTCTCCCTGAGAGGAAGGGGGAGTCACCATCTGACGTCCAGGTACTACACATTTAATTATGTGGAGAATGGCCTCCCAGAAAACGACTTGCGCTATTTAAAGAAGTGCTATTGTGCTAATTGAATGTTTTTTGGTTGTTTACACTGACAAACCTCTCTTTTGGTAGGCATTGTCACCACCTGAAAACCCGTTGTTTCCCAGGTAATTCTCGGTGTGTATGGGCTGACAGGAAAAACTAAAAATTTGTATTGCTTGGATTGAGTGTATAATTACTTTCAGTACCCGAGTCTTTGAGTCTTGGAAACCCTTTGTCTCAAGTGATCCCCTTTCAATACACATATACAGTACCTGAATGTATGTATTAGGAGTATGAGGAGTAATGGGAGTGTGCTTGTCACAGTTTTGTTCAATAAGAATACAGCTAAATACATTTTGGGAATTATCTTTCTTGGCATGAAAATGATCAAAAACATAACTCTTAAATACTGGGTCATGTTTAAAGGGCAGGTGCGTGTATTTTGTAAATGCACTTTATACGTTTTGGTGATGACGATGCACCCAGGTTGAATCCCAATTTCAACCACAACTTTTTAAAACAGTAAATCACTGTGAAATGTTTGAAAAATGAGCTGTGAAGCATGCTCACTGCCACAGTCAAAGTGCACCATCCTCACGCTGCGATCTGGTGTCAGTTTCCTGACCTGGAGTGTGTGCATGTGTTGTGTATGTGGTTTATTTGTCTTGGCAGAAGGTTGGTTGAGCATGTGGGGTATTGTGTGACATTTTCCATCATCCTCTCGTTTCAGAGGCACAAACCCATTTGCCACTGTAAAGCTTCGCCCCACGACGACCAACGACAGATCTGCTCCTCGGATCCCCTGATCTGTCAGCACTCGTGCCGGCGGGGTTCGTAACTGACGCCGCCAGATCAGGTCGTAGAGGCAGGATATGCATTTTTGTTTCAGGAGAATGTAGTGACATCTCTGAAATGTGAAGGATCTGAGGCAGATGGCCAGAAGAGGCTGGGGGGGGGGGTTTGTACAGTGTTAGATAGTAGGAGCTATGTCTTTACCAAAAGCAAAAACATTATACCGTAGTGCATCTAAGAAATTAATAAAAATAAAATAGTTGTTTTAACAATTCTGTACAGTATTTATGTTTTTATTTTCGTAGGTTTTTGTCTTTTATGCTGAAAATAAAGAAGTTAGAAGATCAGTGCTGCTCTGTCGTCTAAATAGCTTAGCATAAAGACTGGAAACAGGGGAGAACTAGTAGCTCCGTCCTGTTGAAACACGCCAGGCTCGCTCTTTTCCCCTGATTTTATTCCTCATGCTAAGCCACCTTGCTGCTTGCTCTAGCATCCTTTTTAGTGTCCATACATGAGAGTTGCATTGATCTTCTCATTAAGATATAAGCAAGCAAAGCTAGTAGACATATTTCTCAAAAAAGTTGAAGTTAAATTTGTAACTTTCTTTACCGTCCTGTGGTAGACATGTTTTGCAATGTTCAGTGCGTGTATGTTTTGTGAGTTCAATGTTTTGTGTTCGCTGTGAGTATCAATAAGTAAAGAGACAGTTACTCAAGTTTTTCTTTATTATCATTTCTTACTGATATCTTTTCTCTCTTCACAGCTCTCCTTATATATGATTTTAGTCACTACATCATCTGATCAGAGGCATTGACTGAGGGGGGGGGGAGGGGGGTAGAGGAGAGGAGGTGAGGTGAGGGAGGTGAGGGAAGGGAAGGTGGATGAGGAAGAGGAGTGGGCAGAGAGTGCACTGAACATCCAGAAATAAAAACCAATCAAGACAAAATGCACAACCTGAAATACACAGAGGAAGGAAATTAAGATTTAAGGAGTCTGTAAAACATCTACACCATCTACAGCACTAGTACCACCTGTTTTTAGACCACAGACTATCCTCATGAACTCATTAAGAATGATTCTGAATTCCATACAGCATGTGTGGTTAAATATATATAAAAAAAGAAAAAAAAAGAAAAATGAAACTTGTGCCTGTGATGCCTGTATGTTCCTCCTCATGGTGACTCCCCGCTGGCCTGTTTTGCAGAGAGCAGGCCTGGTCTGACTCCAAATGTGGGTCCACAGGGAGGTAAGAAGAGTTTGAAGGTGGCAGTTACAAAATATGAATGCAGGGGTGAAGAGGAGGAGGAAGAAGAAAGGGGATGTTCGTCTGTCCCCTACTCATGCACCAAGGTCTCAAACTCTGGAAAAAATAACGACGACAGAACAAGAATGAAAAAGTGCACAAATGATGAGACAAACTCTACAGACCTACAAATGATAAAGCTGACATTATTCCTCATCAATTAAATTACCTGATCCAACTGTATGACATCATCTGTGTTCCCATAGTCTGATATTGAGTTCAATTATTGAAAAAAAAAAAAAAAAACTGTTAGAAATACTTCAGAGAGCCACACCGTTGCCCTGGGTGACATACTCCTACATAATCATGACCACACATTGCAGTGGGTTTTTATATCAGTCCTATACCCACTGTACACTGTAAATATTACCTAAAGTGCCATAGTGAATATTGCCTTAAAGAAGCTCCCAACAAATGGTATTTACTTCCATTTAAGTAATGTTTCTACAGTTCCCACCTTTTTTAGGAATCTATTTCGCCATGTGACCTGTTTTAAAGATTTTATCATATTGAATAAACTAAAATGGGCTCAGGGCTAAGTTGAGAGATATTGATAATCGGACAAATCTATTGTTGATTCTAGTTTTTTAAAGAAATTTGCTGAATATGAAAACTATGAAATAATGTCTCTCGTCATTTTAAGTCAAATTAGTTCATGTATGTGGCCCGCACTTTAAAAACGTAACATCCTGTAAATACCAGGACGGCTGAACAGCACTGCTACCACATCAGAAATTGTATTTGTGTGATTGTGAACTAAAAACAAATGAGCCAGCTTTGACTTCTTCTTTTTTTTTTTTTATGTAATATTGAGCCCAGCTTCCACTGCTGAAGTTGAATTGTTTCTTTGTAGCTTCAAACCTCAGGATACATTTCTTGTATTCGATGCAGTTTCAGGTAAACAGTATGCAACATCCTCTTTACAACCAGCAGCAGCAGGGATTAGACAGATGGTACGAGAAGTTTATAAAAAAAAAAGAAAAATCCCAAACAGCATTTGAGACCCAGGACCAATTTGTCACTCGTGTGATGAATGGAGCTACTGAAACCCACTTTTAACCTTCACCCTCCCTTCCACTCCACCCGCATCCTTCTCTCCCTTCTGTTACACTGTGTAATGTTTCTCCTTTCTCTCACCGTCAATGCCGATCTTTCCATCTCCATCTTTGTCTGCGGCTTTGAGGAATGCTCTTGTCTCAGAGTCAGTCAGATCTCTGCCCTCCTTGGCAAAGCCCTTTAGTACAAACCTGAGAAAAGTACAGGGCGTCACAGTGTTAAGAAACACATACCGGCGTGCAGAACATCGACCTTCTCACCAAGCCTGCTTTCTGTGTGTTTTTGTGCCTCTGTGAGTCCCTTACTTGAGCTCCTCCTCCTCTATGAATCCACTACCATCCACATCCAGAACCCTGAAGACCATCTTGACGTTTTCAGCTGACATGGCCTTCATTCCCACCATTTCAAAGAACTTTTTAGGGTCAAATGTCTCTCCTACAAAAGACAAAGCAAAAGGTACATACTTGACATCAGAGGGCATCATAAATTGTTGAACCAGAAATTCTTCTACAGATACAGAGCAAGTTTTTTTTTTTAACACTTAACAACTCGATTCACAAATCTATTAAAACGATGAAAATGTGTGTGAAATATACTGTCAGTGTTCAAGGCTAACTTCTGGTACTTTGTAGGTCTGCTGCTACCGATAATAACGTAGTGACTCTACGACGGTTACTGACCTGCAAAGGCATCAAGAGCTTTCTTGATCTCCTCAGCTTTTAACAGATCTGTCATTGACATTTTGCCAGCTGGAGAGGGGGACAGAAAAAGTAAACGTGAGTAATGGGATCATATTTCCAAGAGGTGAGTGTTGACAAACGGAGTGAAAGATTGATACAAAAGATAAAACCTTCAAACTCCTAACGTTGTCAGTGAAAAGTGTGTTGGTTGTTAGAAAACAAACTGGAGCTCCAGCTCAGACATAAACTATAACTACAGTAAAAGAAGGCAAATGAATATGTTTGTTGGTTGGAGATGATGCAAACAAACGAACACACGGAGAATTTTGACCCCGTTGTGCCTGGTAGAAAAACCTTAAGGCATTCAAGAGATGGTCATAGTTATGAATTTAAGACACACACACAACCACAACATCTAACCATTTGATGTATTATTAGCATAAACTCAGATAAGAACCCAAACTGTTCTAAATTCATCACAGGACTCTTCATACGTTTATAACTTTGTGTCTGCACAAACACAAGACGCTACAGCACTGGTGCATCTGACCGGAGGGTTGCATCAGCCAGACTGTGTTCACACACAATATACAGTCATGCGTTGTCCACTGTGTGTCCACAATATTTGTCTTTGACTACAGATTCCATCTGTATGACAAGAAGACAAAAGAGACAGTGATGTCCTTACAACATTACTGAGACATGACAGATGTACAGTCTTCCAGAAAATGAGAGATTAGAATTGTAATACGTAACAATCTAACACAATTTGAAGGAAAAGGTTCATTTCTTCTCCAAAATGTTTTGGATTCCAAGTTATCACACTTCATTGGGCACAGAGTCACAACAAGTGCAGCTCAGTTGATGCTCTGTGAATGTTTAGACGCTGGACTTTTGTTTAGATTTTATAAAGGCGTTCAATGTCCATTAATCCAAAATATAAAACTAAAGTATTTATATAAATGGAAGACACACGGTGTGAGGTATTTGACCCATAAATCTTACCAGTAAAAATACTCAACAAGATTGTGATTGTCCAGTACAAATGTGAAAGATGTAACTGCATGTTGGTGACTCTTTCCTTCTTTTATTAAAAAAAAAAAACCCTCCTGTTAGTTCTGTTAGTTGCAGTACATGGCAGTAGCCTGGAGATGTCAGTAAGTGTCACCACCGAGCTGAAGGATCCCGGTCTCCTGGTTTGACTGTTTAGAGCTCAGGGAACAAGTGTTGAGTTGTCGAGACAGATGTTGGATGTGTTTTGTGTCTGTGAGACAACCGAGCTCCCATTAGTATGTAGGAGCGTGTCTCACCCATCGTGCCTCGGTGAGGATATGTGTGCATGAGGCTTGCAGAACCCCAGGGGGATCATTTCAACGGTCCCTCTTCAGGGTTGCACCATCTTGACCCCAACTAAATACTCCACCTCCCCGACCAAAGGACAGAGTGAAAACAGAAATTCACAGTCGTCTTCTTTCTTCCTGTCCAGTCTACTTCTTCTCAACTTTCTCGACACCTGTTATGCATCTGACTTTTGGCAGCAAAAGACAATTAGTGAGCATCTATTTGTGGGTTTTGAGATGTCTTGAGATGTGTGATTTTTTTTTCTTTTCCATCTCTGAGATAGTGTCTCACAAATAGAAAGCCCTGATGTCATCAGCTTCAGATGTCTCCGGTCTTTTGGTTTGTTTAACACAGAAAGGGTTTGATTCCTAATTTCATCTTCAGTTTATTCAACAGTAAACTATGAGTGACAGTTCCAGTGTCTGTAAAGGTAAAAAAAAAACAAAGGTAAAAATTTCACAGACAGCATGACATGCATCTCAGTCATCCCTGGCAGTGATTGACAACCTTCCTATAGCCTGATGGGAAGTTCACAGGCTTTTTCTTTGACTGAGGTTTGTAGACGATAAGTGCGCTTATCATCATTTTCATCATTTCTCCTGCATCATGTCCCCTACAGTCCCCTCACTGTAGCCCAAAAAGTAAAAGAAAAAGCAATGCAGACAGGATGACTCTGCTATTAATCCTGCAGTGAAGACTCCAGCCTCCGTGATGGATAAGTAAGGATATATTTTAGCATGCCTATCCATCAAATGACAGACTTTCACTGGGGATTGAAAGCCAATTCCTGCCTGAAAGTGAGCTATAAATAAACACTACAAGTTGGATGTTAAACAATGAGTTGTGAGAAAAGTAGCTTCAACACTTGTAGTCTATTTTTTTTTTTCCTGAAGAAGGCATCAGTTAATAATTTGAAGAGCAGGTCAACACTGGCTGTGAAATCCAGTCACCTATATTCCCTCAAAGCTCAAAAAAACCTCCACAAGGAAAAGATTACGATCGTAGTAATTCAGAGCACAGCAGGTGTATTAATCACAAAGTATATCTTATTAACAGTAGTCAGTGCCTCCTTTTCAGAAACAGCCCAGTCAAAATAGCAACAACAATGAAGAACATCTCAAACATGCATTAACTACTGTTCTTAAAGTCATTGCTACCGTGCCACGATGTTGTGCATAGACACCTGTTGTTGGTGATCCATGAGCCAAGAAAATACCCATTAGACCAACACCTGCTCCTCACATTACCTTTTATTTGATACAAGTGACCGCAGAGCTGAAAAGAATGACAGGGTGACAACACAGCAAAGTATGGAGAGTCAACATAGAAACAAACTAATGTCAGAAAATGAATCCCAAATTGCACCCAGAACAGTTCTGTGTTTGAAAGAAGTACGAAACTGCTTTAAGTTGTTGTCAGAAAGAGATTCGACTTCACTATTTGTGACTTTAGAAGTTGTTATTGCTGGTCCCAACCTCCATTTACTTAATTAAGTAAGATTATATGGATTCACAGAAACCCCTTGAATACATAAGAATACTGGCAATAAGATTTTTTTATGATGTGTTGACAATGTCTGAATATTTTATTTTGTTATATTCAGTACATTTTTATTTATTGAGTACATAATTGTTTGTTTTTAAGGGGTTTTTTTTTTAGTTTTTTTTTTTTACATATACAAATCTTACAAATCTAAATCAATGATGCTTGTGATAGATTTTCTGAGCCAGTTGAGTTTGTAGCACAGCATTCACCCAGAGTACCACACAGAAGAACTAATGCTATCAACTCTGCAGCTACAGAATATTTTATTACTTTGTGTCAATCTAGCTTCATTATTTATACTCCTAAAAAAACGTATTTCATTCAGTTGCAACATATCTGCTTGTCACAGATATTCCCAGAAATCATCGCACGACCTGATTGTTCTTTGTACTTTTTTTTTCAAACAGCTTTTTTCTGCTACAGCCACTAATTGTTCTGTTTCATCTTACCTGAATGAAGTGGTGGATGAATGCAGCTGAGAGGAAAAAGGAAAGGTGATGGAGGGAGACTGAAGAAGAGAGAAGGGTTGGAGATGGAGGTAAGATGAGCAAATTGAGGGGGAGAACACAATAAGACTTTTATAATTGCCTCCAAACACACACACTCACCCCGTACACGCCCACGCACCAACCGCATCCCCACCTCTCAGTATTCCCTCTATTTTGAGAAAGGGGGGGTTGTAAAGGCATGACGCAAACACTGTTTGTGTGATCTCTTTCTCTGCAGTACTAACAAACCACACGCAGACCTATAAATAATCCCACTTTATCAGACAGCCGTCGGACCTCATCTCGCTTCTTCTTTTGTTTCTGCACACATCTGTCCTTTAAGCTCTTATCTGCTGTGATCTCATCTCTTTTCTTTGTGTTATGCAACTTGCGTTGTCTCACTGCCACACTTGCTTTTATTTTGAAAAATGTCAGATGGAGATTTGAGATAAAAGAAGAGCACTTAAACTGCAGTTTGACAGTTTTCTAATGTTCCAGTGAACAAATAATACTGAGTATAAATACAGACAAATAGTAGAAATCCTGTGCATTAGACGTTGTCCTGTCCCTCTAGAACACACTAAAATAGAAATATTTGATTTAATATTATGTTATATTTAACTTTTTTTCCCCGTTAATTCAAATTAGTTAAAGATGGAGAGGCACGGCCTGGTATCACGCCACAGTGTGCAATACATGCATTAGTCCAATAGAGGATATCGTATCAGTGTCACGTTTTTCCTGGCCTAGGCTTGAAAAGTACACGCATGTATGACCAGGGCCGAAGACGAAGGTCACGTGACGAGTGGTTGGACGAAACAAACACAGGACACAGGACGGGTGTTTGAGGTCGAGAGAAAGTAAAAGTCCACATGGATTTCTTAAGCAAATAAGTTACTTTCATTGTGTGATATATTTAACGTACTTATACGTCAAGTAACTTGCATGATGTACGTAATGTTACTTAACATAAAATACTTACATAAAATACCTTATTTTAAGCCAAACTATGATCTTTTCCAAACCCTAAACACCTGGTTTTCGATGCCTGAGCCTAAAGCACATTTCTTTTCACGTCCAGGCGAGGCAAAACATGACAATGACACGGTATCACATGGTCTGACGTGATATCGAGTTAAAAGGCGTTATGGAAATGTAGAAATGGAAAAAGGGATAGTAATTTCTCAACTTTATTTATAGAAAATAATGAATGACCATCTTGTAACATACAAAACTCCAACACAGCAAAAGCCACACACACACACACACACACACACACACACACACACACACACACACACACACACACACACACACACACACACTTCTGTCTTACACTGAGCTTGCACCTCAGCTTTTATTAAGAAAGAAAATGTTTTTTTTTCATCAGAAATGTTCTGAGGAGTAATGCGTAATGATTGCTGTAACCAGCGCAGCCTGAGTGTTATTATTGATCATCAGAACTGCTTTCTATGAGCTTAGAAATAATTCATCTCAACATGATACAGAGTAAACATGCTGTTATTGGACTGCTCTTTTACCAGGTCGGCCTCAAAGCTGCAATCGATCAACAGGTTGAAATCTACTGCTTTGTGTTTCCAGCTTTTCAGAAAAGGAAGCGAGACCCCATGGAGGTTCTTCTGACTTGATTACTGTTCATTCTGCAGCTGTTAAAATTGATGTGAAGTCTTTCATGGCTGCCACAGCGTGTTTACAGCTTTTTAATCCATGTAGTCCTGCGTGAGCCCAGGTGCTGTCTCAATGGTGTATATATATCCATATTTGAGATTGATATTATTAATAATGAATAAATATGGCAGCTTTGTCTATTTACTATATGACACTAAATTGCAGACATCCAACAGGCTGTTTGATTTCTATTTTGTTGTTCTTTCCCTCTCAGTTATGAATGATTGCTATACTTTGAACTGTGCTCTATGGACATCTTGATCCCTGATTTTGACTCGCTGCTAGGATTCGTGACTGCTACGAGGCAAAGTAATGCGGAAGAAGCTGTTCGTTCTTTCACTCTTTTACCCCAAACAACCTCTCCTCATCTTTTCCTGTCTCCCACTATCTCTGCTTTCATCTCCACACTTTCCTAATCTCTGTTTTATGTCTCCTCCCCTTCATATCTTCCTGTACCCTCTCCTTATTCGCTCATCAATCTCTTTGTAGTTTGTATAACTCTTGATCTCCTCCTCTCACCCGCTTTTTTTCTCTCTCTCTCTCTCATTCACTCAACTTTTGTCGGGAGAGCATCTTGTTGCCACTTAGTCAAGGTCAATAGAAGAATTTATTTACTGCGCATGTATGAGAGAAAAACAGACAGAGAGTGGGTTGACAACGGGTAATAGGTATTAGTTATTCAACATCAAATATTCACCGTCTCCAAACTTTGTTTAGGGAGCTGAAAATCCCAGCTCACTTTTAGCTTTTTATACTGGCATACTAACTGCAGAGTTTTCTGATCTAACTCCTCTATGTTTCGATTTTTAATGTTGACTGTAAGTCAGAGAGGCGCAATGTAACCTGGGGTGTAAAATACCGACATAAATCTGCCCAACTACCCACGCAGGCACCACAGTAATATCATTATATCTGTACCTGTGCTCTTCAGAGAGAACAGTACATTTTCTTACAGTCACATATAAAGAAAATGTAGCTTATTTTAAAGTATTTGAAATATTGAAATGCCCTACTGTCCCTCTAACTACCGCTTCACACACTGGATGGATAAAACAGAGACACAATTAAACTACATTTTAAAGAGTATATATCTGTAGATTTCAACCTGCGTTGCTCAACTGTAGAGAGCTTAAAAAAAAGCAAAATGAAATGCATGTCTCTGTCTCTTCAGGCCGTGCACTGACCCTCTGTTCTCTCACCATCCTGTCCTGAGACACTCTTAGTCTCCTCCTCTTTATTGAATTACTCCTCATCAGCACTTTCCTGCATTGTTGAAGAATGAAAATGGGGGGGGGGGGGGGGGGTTGGGGGGGGGTCGGTCAAGTAGGTAAGATAGAGAAGAAAGCAGAGATACATATGGATGAGATCATGTAAATAAAGTGCTACAATGAATGACAACAGCCGTGTCAAGAGTTTGGTAACACTGAAGACCTGAAGACAAATAATGGCGATAATAAAGGAGTGTGATTGACACGCACCGGGGAGAGGAGAATAAACTCAGTGAACATAAAAGACAAACAATTTTAAATTAGCAAATGATCTAAAGCACTGAAGTGAAAATATAAAAGAGACAATGTAAAAACAAACTGACTGATAATCCCATAGAGTAAAACAGATACATAAACAGATGAAAGATGTACAGCGTGCTCACAGATCAAACTGAAAATAGAGAGGAAGTGAGAAAGACAATGACAGACAGGAAGAGAGTGAGATGATTTAAATGTGTTTTTAATGACCAACTTGCTATTCAGCAACAGGTGCTGCATTAAGTCATGGAAGGAGCAGCTACAAGCCACAGCTGTGGATGTGAAGGTGTGTGTGCGTGTGTGTGTGTGTGTGTGTGTGTGTGTGTGTGTGTGTGTGTGTGTGTGTGTGTGTGTGTCTATGTGTGTGTGCGAGGTGGATTGATGTCACTGGGATGTCCCTTGTTCACTCACCCAAAGATTAACAGATATTGACCCTAAAAATAAACACAGGGGAACCCAGTGTGTGTACTGATACGAAGCTCTGTGGAGCATCAGATGTGTGATTGTACAGTGACGACTCAACTTCTCACTGATCTGGTTTGTTAACAGTTAAAACTCACACATGTAGACAGAACTGTGAAAAATATTTCTTGCAACACAACTACTGAAGGAGCAGTGGCACGTTGAAGTGTTGTCATTTGAATACTTAAAACTGCTATAGTGAGTATTTCTATATCATCAGTGGATCCGATGGCCTCGTGCTTATTCCCAGGGTTTTAAATACTGCCGTTCTGGTACAGAGATACATGCAAGGTATCATAGCTTTTGGTACCAAATCTCTGTGGTTTGGGTTGGGAAACATTATGGTTTGTGTTAAATGTGACATGGTTGCAGTGTCTTTAAGGATTAGGTCCAAAAAAACGCTCGGTTAGGGTTACGAAAAGAGAGTTTCAGTTAATATAAGTGCTTTTTCACGAGTAACGTGACTTATGTCACATGAGTTTATTCTCGTACGTTAAGTAACTTACATAAAATGAATCCACGATGACTTTTGCTTTCTCACGGACTCCAACACGTTGTAGGTCGTGTGTTTGTTCCATCCAACCTTTCCCTTGCATGGATTTCCTCACTCTGTCGACTCTGTCACATGACCTCCTTCTTTTGCCTGGATGGTCACGATGCCAAAGGACTCCTTGTGCGTATCTCTCTGATCTCAACAGCTTTGACAAAACGGCAGGGCGGTCTTTGAATAATATTCCCAGAGGATATTGAATAATGTTTTTTCTTGAAATTCCCAGCCCTGATAAATATTACATTACTCTGTGGTTCTCCTCGGCTCATAATACCTTTTTCTGATTCACTGTGATTAACTATGTTTCCAGCAGTAGCAGGCTAGTGTTTTCATTAAACTGATAACTACACATGACCTTCACTGCAAAAGTCAGCAGACAAACAAAGGAAGCGCCTAACTGGTGAACATACCGGGACATTTAGCAGCTAAAGAACCAAACATTCATTTCAGGAGTCTATCAGCTTATAGTTACGAGGATGTTTAATAATGGACTTAACATTTAATGTTACTGCTGCTCTGTTTCTGCATGGGATATGTAAAGACAGTAAGTGACTGTTTGCGAACACGTTCTCAACTAGATAATAGTTCATTGTTGCTGCTGCTTTCTGCTGCCCCCTAGTGTACTACAAATCAAATAATGTAGGTTAAGTGTGGCGTAAACTACCAGTTTGACTACCTGTTAGACTTAATCTAAAATATGAAGGGCTCTAATGCTTGACTTGGAAACTGACTCATTTTTGACAGTAAGGGTTTCAAATCTTTGTTCGCACCTGCTCGATTTAATGACTCGACTGCAGCAGCGCTCACAACCTCACCAGTTCAGCTCAGGCCAAAATGCTGCACAGAGTGGGAGAAGGAAGCCCCACATTTTTCCAAATATGCACCACGTGCACCGATTCGAGTCTTATATTTAGTCCTAACGTTACGGCTGGTGTGTGTGGGAGTGTGTGGGAGATGGTGAGTTTTTAAAGGAATGCACCAAGTTGTGGGGCGTTTAGCCTGTTACGCAGCGAACCTGTTAAATAATGAGATACCAAATTCTCCATGTTATCTGGCAAATTCTCATCATGCTGATGGTTTCATATGTGCTATGTTTAGGGACAGTGGGTAACTAGAAATATATCTATATTCAGAAGAAGATTGATGTTTCAATGTGATTGTCTCACTAACCTTTATGACTTTATTTCGCCTATCGTATGTTCTGGTCTTAGTTTATTTATAATTGTAAAGTATATGGGGACCATGTTGCTCAGTGATTCTGCTCTTTCAATCAGTCGATTGATTGAATCATTGCTTACTTACATGTGATTAAAACAAGTATTACTGAAAACAGAGAATATTCATGGTTAAAATCTCATCAGATGTGACCGGATGTCATTGTCTGTGCAAACAATAAATATATACTGTATATAACGCTCAAATCAACCAGGCAAGAGTACCTTGTTGTCCTTTTATGTCCCCAGTAAGAAGAACTTTCCTTTCCGGATCGAAGAATTTGAATTTATATTTGTTTGAATGGTTTGCAAGACATTTGGGTTAAATGTTTCAACAACATATCAGTGGCTATATTTCCACCGCACCATGTAGGTTTACCTTCTAAAACCCTTTTTGATGTCTTTTGACCTGGTGACTCCTGCAGGTCACATAATGTACTATTTTTTTTTTTTTCATTCTGGGGGTAAAACTGTAATCTGTTGTTCATTATCTACACAATATACCGTATGAGTGTTGTGTGTAACAGTGTGGATGCTTTGCTAACCATGCTGAGCCTCTATCCTGTGTTTGACACTGGATTCATTGCAGTCATCTTCGCGTGGTGGGTGTTGTGTTTTTCAAGCAGTGAATTTCAGATGTTGATTTGATGTTTTCCTATCGCGTTCAACTTAAAGCATTACACAACACAAAGGCTCAGTGCTCAGATTACTGCTCTGCTTCAGCCCTTCCTCTTTCTACTTCCCTCTTGATGTCGCCATGGTAACAGGCTGTCAACATGGTAAACGAACCGTGTGTTTGTTGAGACTCTATCAGTCTCACTTCTTCTGTTTCCGTGTGTTTGTGTGTGTGTGTGTGTGTGTGTGTGTGTGTGTGTGTGTGTGTGTGTGTGTGTGTGTGTGTGTGTGTGTGTGTGTTTGGGACCTGCTGGTGTCGGTACCTGTCAGATTAATGGCTTATTATATTTCATCAGTATACTTTTGACAGTGTACTTCTGTTTCCAAATTATAATACACACACACACACACGCACACACACACACACACACACACACACACACACACACACACACACACACACACACACACACACACACACACACACACACACAGCTCCTTTCACACGTATACACACAATCCACACGTTCTCTTCCACGCACACACACACTCACACAGGCAACACAAAATCCAGCAGCTGGCCCGACCTTGAAGATAAATACACCCTTGAAAAAATGTTTCTGCAATTCATGGCTGGCGATGGTCTGTTACATGAGCAGCGTTTCACAGGATCCATCTCAGCCTGTGTGAAAATAGATATGAAGTCAATATGTGCTGCACTTGCACACAGTTCTTTGTTCTTTGTTTGTCTTTTTCTCACACACACGCACACACACACACACGCACACACACACACACACACACACACACACACACACACACACACACACACACACACACACACACACACCACTTTCACTTAAGCAAATATTCACAGTTCCTCCTCATACACACTTTTACATTCTCTCTCTCTTTTCTTGAAGCTGAACGTTTTTGTTGTTCACACACTGATGATTTGAGTGTAACCCGACATGTCGCTGTGTGCAAACATGTGTGGACACACTTATCTCATTGAAAACAGAAAGTCATGTAACACCTTCAACACAGCCGATTTACTGAAGCATCTTACTCCTGTTTTCTTTTTCCCTTTAAGCTTCGTCAGTCTGTGCTTTTCACTGATGGGATTCTTCTGTTGTCATTACAAAACAAACCTCTGTTCAGTGTGGAAGCTGGAAGTGTGATTTGCTGCGCCTTGATATTGTGTGATATGTTAACATAAATAAAAATCCCTCCTTGTTGGCAACATGTCGAAATTCTGAGGCAGAACTTACATCACATACAGAAAAAATATTGAAATAGAGAAACACAATCAGCAACTTTCATGTTGTCTCGAGCACCTATGTTATATTATACCATAAATCAAGGTTGTTCTTTCTCCTTCTCTCACACACTCAACCCCAACACACCAACAACTTCACTGACATCTAGTGTTAGAAGTTGTAAGCACCCGAGATGTAAAATTGAAACTGTGTCCCCAGATTTGAATCCACAGTTATTTCCAGTCAGATACATTCTGCGTCAACAGCAGAAGAAGTGTGCGAGGTCAACACTGATGTGTTTGTGTCAGGGTATGCGTGCAGTAATGTTAGTGATTTGGAAAATGCGTAATTTATGCTTCAGATAAAATGAGAAGTGAGAGAAAAGAAATAATGTCAGCACACGCTCCAGGAAAAAGCTCGGCAGCAGACAGGACGCGGCTTAAAGGACAGTGACCATGAGCTTTGAAAACCTTGAGAACAGCAATTGTTATTATTATCACTAACTTATTCTGGGATGCATTTTTGATGAATTAATACACTTTACGTGCCTAAAGCTCAGTAATGTGGCACCTTAAATCATGATCTAAAGTCTGAGGCTTAAAGTAGCCATGATGAATTCAGTTGGACAAACAAGGCCAGATAGACTCTCTGGAGTCGCACACTTAAGGTGGAATCATTTTAAAATGTTGTCATCTGAATAATGATTTCCTGATTTCAAGTGTTTAAGAGTTTTATAAATGGTCACTTTTATTCAATGCTCCTCTGATCACTATTTTTACATGAACAGGTGCCACTCTTAGTGAAGACACCACAGAAAACGATAGGCCACTTTGCACTTCTGCACTGATTCAGTCTTACAACCACGTGTAGAATCAACAGCTGTTTTCAGCAAAAAACTTCTGATACCTGCAGCACAAAACACCAGAGAGGTAACGCTTGTGAATTGATGGTGAACACGGTGGAGCATTTTAGCTGCTAAAAAGCCAGATAGTTTCCTCATAGCTAAAAGTAGAATAATGTTGGACTAACAATCGTTATGTTGCCTGAAACAATCCAAATGAATATTATTGTTACTCTGTGTTGCATGTGGAAATACATCAAATTAAAAACAGCTTTATAGGGCAATTATATATCAGTGCTGTTTTCAGCTTATTATGCTGCATCTGAGTGCATAACAATAACTTCTAATGCTTAATTGACACCATTATTACCATTTGTCCATTGTTGCTGTTGCCTGTAATGTACCTCATGTTTATGAGCTTCATGGAGAGGAAAGGAGTGAGTATAAGTGTCCTTCTCAATGATCAGCTCTGCATTCTGCTCTCTCATTTATCCTATGGGCTTCAGGTGTCATACGCGGACTCCTCCAGCCTGCGCTCACATGACCTCGCCGCGCAGAGAGAAGAACATCCTCAAGTTTGAAGAACAGAAGAAGGACGGCAAAGAATTGAAGATATTTAAGGTTCTGCAGTTTCTGTTCAGTGAACAGAGGAGAGACATCCATTGTTGATGGTGAGTGATGGCTCACTCCACATTCCTCCAGACAAGTGTGAATCAGAGTTACTAAAGTAGCTCTCATGTTCAAGTGTTAAGATGGATGAATGAATGGAACCTTTATTGCCACTGAGGGAGTTTGCTTTGGACAAAGAGCATCAACAACAACAACCTCACACAGAATCTGGCAAAAACTTACTACAACTTAACTATAAATCCACTTTAATGTGAACATTGTCGCAAAGGTGAACATGTCATCCAGTGTACCACTGAAGAGAGACATGTCCATGACTGAGTGGTGACAGAAACATACTATACCCTTTAAATAAAGATGAAATAAAGACTGTGGTCACATGGCAGCTAGCATGTTTGTTCATGAACATATCAATAATTCAGTGATAATTGATCAATCACTTCTGTTGTGTTTTGTCTTTAGTAAGGTGAAGGTGGCTGCATCAAAGGTAAGAAATCGATAAAAAGTCAACACCTTGATTGTTCCAGGTTTCTGTCGTTAGCAGCACTTCTCACCAAAAGTGAACACAGCAGAAACTCCACAGCACAGTTCAGTGTTTGTATTCCAATGGTGCCGCTTTGGTTTTACAAAGTTACAACCGAGATGTACGCTGCAACAGCCTGTGGAACCTGTGGAAGGTGGACAAAGTCGAAGAGCTGATGTACTTCGTCAGCTGGTGATAATGAACGTGATTTACTATGTCTCTGTTCAGGTGTCTCATTCATCTGAAGCACTGACAAAGGAGAGCTGTGCTGTTTAAAAGGTTTCACCAGAAAAGGTTTGATTTGTGTTTCTTGAAAAGAGAAGCATCATAATACGTCCTTTTAGTAAAGGTCACAAGGAGCGCTGCAGTATGGTGTTTACTTGATGTTGCATGAGTAATCACTGCTTTCAGCACTGCAGCACGGCTGTGCCCTTTGTTTGTGATGTAATTTAACAGTCCTACATTGTGAAATGCAGGAGGCTGGAAGAGGCTGCCTCGATCAACAGCCATCTAACCTGTTCACAGTCAAGTCGAATGTGGGAGTTATTTGTTATAAGTTTGGGAGGGTGGATGTGGCAGCGCTGGTGTGCACATACTCAGTGAACTTGGAGAAATGTTTGAAAAATGATCAGTGAAAGGTCAAAACCTTGTGAAGTGCTTCGGAGGTGTTGAGATTTAATGTGAACTAGAGGTTTCTATTTTTTAAATCTGCTTTTAAAACTAGTTTATGAAAAGTGAGTGGCTCCCTACAGTAAAACAAATGCCATTTTTCAGTGTTTTGAGAATCAAAGACAAAAGTCCAGTTGCTCCATATTGTAGGCCATCAGCAAATAAACCCAAGCTGCGCTTTTGATGGGCATTTTTCTGGGGATAGGTTTGGATGAACTAGCTATTTGCAGGGCAAAAACACATCATTAAAGCTATTGCACAGATTCAGTCATCACCTGATTATTAGAGATCTGGTTTAGTAAGACCTCCCCGCTCTTGCCTCACTGAGCCAAATGAGCGAGCCTCTGATCTCTTTTAGGGAACTTTCGCTTCCTGTTGGCCGTTTCTGCACTGTTGCGCTCTCAGGCATTTTCAGACGCAGTCAGTCGGTTTAACGCGCGGTGTGTGTGTGTGTGTGTGTGTGTGTGTGTGGGTGTGTTTGTACGTCAAGTCCTCACCAACAAGTCTGCGAGAGGTGCTTTCCTCAGCTCAAAAGTTCAAAGTTTCTCCGCCTGTCTGCAGCTGTCCTCTGTGCGCAACATCATGCAGCACATACGAGACGAAAGGTGAGTGTTTGACAGGATATCGGTAAAAACCCTCTTCTCCAAGTTTGTATCAATAACCGTGCGTCAATCTGGAGTTGTATTATCCGCAGCGTGTTTATTACGGCTAATAAAATATCCCTGCACTGATGTTTTAGATTTATTTTACATATACTGTTTCATATCACCATATAAATATAAATATAAATATAAATGTTACATCAAGTTACATCAAGGTTCACCTTTTCTGTGGCTTTACTGTGGAGTCATAACACGGTAATGAAACCAGACGCGGACTTTTTTTTTTCTTTTGCATAGGCGCTGAGGTTTTGTTACATAATGAAGTTTAGGATATTTTAGGTTTGTTTTTGCTGTCATCGACGCAAATCACGCAGCATTAACAGCCTTTTATTTGACATCTTGCACACTCAAGAATGAGTAAAAAAAAAAAAAAAAAAAAAAAAAAAAAAAAGCCTAAACGTGCAGGTGTAGCAGCCTCAGGTGGAAGTCAGACATTTCTCACTGTTATCACGTTGTTACATAATTTTGACGGTAGCCTTTTCTTTTTTTTTAGTACAGGAAGTTTCTGTTTATAAAATATCAGACCTGCAATCTCTCTCTGTTACTTAGTGACTTTGAGCAGCTTCCAGACAACATTCCTGTCAGCGCCACCATCGCTGACATCGAGGAAAACAAAGGCTTCATTGACTACTTTGTAAGTATAATAAAAACGACCTCAAACTTTTAACTGAGCCTTTCATACACTAAACTTCAATCTGCATCTGTTTTCTCTCCCAGAAGTTTGTGATTGAGGTGAAGACTAAAGGACACAGTAAGTACCTCATCTACAGGAGGTACCGACAATTTTCCAACCTCCATCAGACCCTCGAGGCTAAATACTCTCCTGGAGACCAAGAGAAACCAGGTCCCAACACCTGCGTCCTCCCTTCTCTTCCAGGTGAGTGTGTTCACAGCACTGACATCTGCAGCGGTATGCAGACACCAAATTCACGGCGGTGTCCGATTTCTGACTGATAAGATCTGAATTTGCCAGAGGCCTACAGCTCAACACACAATTCATTCCAATCTTTAATTTCTAATGTGAATCTTTTCACGCCTGACAGGCGGGAGGAAATCTCTGACCCGAACTATGCAAACAGTCACAGCCTCTGATTTCCAATTTGGTTGAGTTGCTTTTCCTGGCAACATGAATATTGTGTGATCACAATAAACACAAAAAGCTAACCTAGAAGAGAAGTACATTTGAATATGGTGGTTTGTATTCCTTCAATACGGCTCAGCTCCTGCGGTGCCATCTGTTAATAAACTGAGTTAATTACCTGCAAATGCACATTCCTGCCAGATCACTTTGAAATGTCGACGGTGCAGTATTGTTCTGCTGCGCGGTGTTTGGGTATGTAGATAAAACTCATGGATGTATCGATCCTGCTGGACTTCCTGTTCTTATTTAACCTCTTTTCCTTCACATTGATACCTGCGGCACGCCCCCTCAAACGCAGCATGTTTTGGTCAGAAGAGTGTCACATAACCCTGCGGTTGTTTGGATGATTCATAGAAGTGAGTTAATCCAATTTTTTAAGGTCAATTATATTGTGTATTGGGTTCAGCACACATCCCAAAAGTGCAGAATATTATCATAAAACAAGGAGTGTTTGTGTTAAAGCTACATCACATGTTGTGGTAAATAAGGATGTTATTAGCAATCATTAAGAATATGTCTATTTGTTTTATAACTTGTCAACCAAAGACACAAATGGCACAATGATTTCTGTTTAGTGGGAATCATTTATCTTGTCTTGATCACTGTGTTCTGAATGATTTTTTTATTTGGTGCATTTCAAATTGAGGACAAGAGCTGCAACAGTAAAGTGAGCAATTACCAGTGGTAAGGTCAAAGGTCAGAGAAGTAACACCCAGGAAAATTAGGCAGCAAAAAATGAACAGCAAATGCTAAATTGTTTATTTTTCTAGAAAGACCATGCCTGATAAAAAAAACAATCTCATCGCTGCCTGTTGACATGGCGATTGTAGTAATGCTAACATAAGTAAAAAGAAATCAATTTTTCCACTCAGCACAGTGAACTTCTCTGTTTGCAGCCGGCAAGCTAGCATCTACTGATAGCGTGTGAGGGGACATATGTTACTTGTAGCTACGTGTAATTTATTTTGCTTGAAATAGATTTTGTAAAACTGGCATCAAAAGAAGTATTGATCAGGAAATTATACCCGACCTACAGTTTTTTTTTTTCAAATGTCCCCTGTTGGTTGTCAAAATTGTAGTTCTACATGTGCCACACGTCCAACAACAACAATCATACTTTGGATGCTTCACTATAATGACAGCATTTATTCTAATAATGTTGGTATGTTTTTTTGTTTCGGGAAAAGAGAGTACAATTGCCAGGTCTACTGTAATTACTAGTTTGCTGTGTCGGGGCTCTGCTGCTGACTGAATACAGTGAGAACTCTGTACGTTACTGCATCCTCCCTCTCGCCACCCTGTAACCTTCACCTTCAAATGCATACCCGTCCTGCTCTGCTTCATGCATATTGAGAGCAGCAGACTGAGTTTATTGTGACAGCTGGTTGAGTTTTCCTCCCCATTGGCTGCAAGAGCTGAAACCCATTGGAAGATGGTTTCAAAAGCATCAACATCTCCTGTGTTGGACAAGGATTTGCTTTTGTCTCAAAGTATTCGGAGTGGACTGAGGCATGATTGGATTTTTTAAAACACATTAGCTGGAATGGATATTGCAAAGAATAATTACTGTTGTGGCCCTCACAGATTTGATTACGATTTAGCCCAAGTTGGGTGTGAACTCTCTTCTATGCACATCCAATTCTATTTAAGCCACAAGGCTGTTCTGATAACATCCGTTCCTGCATAATAATATGAAGCTTTAGCATGAAAATGCTAAATTATAAGCCTGGTTCTCCTTTGACATATCTGACAGCTGAACAGTGGCATCTACTCTCATTCAGCTGAATTCAGACTGACTAAAACTTGTATTCTGCTGAACCCAATGACCCTTATTTCTCTTCTCATAATGTTTTTAAGAACAGCACCTGTATCTTTTGACACAACTGTTACCGAGTGTCATGTTTTCTGGCTAAATGTCAAAAATTCTGCCTTACAAACTTACACCAGGCATCATAGTGCCACTGAATAGTATAAGCTACAAGGTCAGTGTAAAGCTTAATATCTGAAGACTGTAATAAGTAAGTATAATCCACAGTGACTGACATTCAGAATAGTCAGGAAGGAGCAGATGGATTGAAGGACAGATGAGTGCCACAGGGAAAATACAGAGACTTAGTGGAAGTAAAAGTGCCATATTGAAGTGGAAGGCTTTAAGGGAGAGATGGGAGATTCATCTATCTTTTCATTTGCAAGGGCTGATCCTGGCTGGGTACAGATGGCAACAGAAGGAGATGAGAACCCGAACTCCTTTTTCCAGAGTAACCAGTGACCAAATCGGAGATTTAAGCTCTCCATCGTGCCCGCTTTTTTTTTACACATCTAAAAACACATCTAAACTGAGGCAGAAAGATACTTACCCACCTTAGCATCGTAGTTGGCTGGTTTCAGCACGAGGTAGCTGAAAATTTCAACCCAGTATCACATCAAAGCGTGCGATACACCCATCAGTCCACTACACCATACTGTGTCAGTGTCACCAGTTGCCTTGCCTTAGTGTTAAAAACCACGTGGTTAGGGTTTGACACCAACAATACTTGGTTAGAGTTAGAAAATGATTTCCTCAAAGAAATCCACGTCACTTTCTCACAGACTAAACCTGGACTCCTGGGTGGAAGACCTGGGTTTGATCCATCCAACCACCCCCTAATATACTCCCAGACATCAGCACTTTTGTTCTTCATCACATGATCTCCTTCATTCCTGGTTAATCGTGCATGTGCTTTTCAAACTGTGGAAGTGTGACACTGATGGTATCCTCTAATGGACTAACAAGTGTACAACGCGCTTTACTGGGCTGAAAAGTTGATACCAGGTTCTTCAGAATCACTGATGAACAGATGCAACTTATCTTGGCTGACTATTCTCCAAGCCTTTACTTAAACAATTCACCTTGGTCGCAATGACAGTTTATGAGTTGTATGTTTGGTGTCTATGATCAACAACATCCTTCTGTTCCCGTTGAAATCTTTTCAAACTTCTATCATAATCCTTCTTTTTTTCTCCATCATTATCATCATTACCTGAACACAGATGATAATAATAATCTGAATTTGCTTTTTTATAAATGTGAATGGCAACATGGTGACTATCCATCTGCTTGGTAGGTCAGCTTCTTGGCACTACATGTTTCTGTCAATGAGCACACTGGGTTCAGCTGCTGACTTCTCATGGCAAGCTGCTGGTTGCTGCACCTCAGACAGCTTGTTTTACCTTTCAGTCAGTATATACCCTGAAATAGGTGTGGACAACTTCATCATACACATTTTCATTGTAGGAAACCATTTTAGATCGTTTTTTTTTTATTATGAAAGTCATTGCTTTAAAGCTGACTGCATTTTACAAGGGTCGATCAAAAAGTTAAAAGACTGCTCCTATTGCACGTGAACATTACTGAGCACCATGCTGTGGACGGAGCAGGGAGAAGCTATGACCTTTGTGAGGAAGTATTCCATGTTTCGTCACTTGACCAACATCAGCGCCACAGTTACACACATTTTTGTTAGGGCTAGTGCGTGACCTTTGTGAGCAAATTTTACACACACTTTGATGTGTGTGCTCCACTTTACTTAAGGTTGTGCGGCGAAATCATCGTGAACACGCACTAGCCCTAACAAAACTGTGTGTAACTGTGGCGCTGATGTTGGTCAAGTGACAAAACGTGGAATACTTCCTCACAAAGGTCACGCAGAAGCTATGACCTTTGTGAGGAAGTATTCCACGTTTTGATTCCACGTGGTTTTGATTCCACGATGATTTCACCGCACAACCTTAAGTAAAGCGGAGCACGCACATCAAAGTGTGTGTAAAATTTGTGAAGAAGCATGGTGCCAAATCCGGTAAGTAGCGGGGGTGCAAGAACCTCACTTGCTTTCAACAGGTGTTGAGCAAGTGCAGTTTCATAATGGAGAGCCAAAGTGTCATTCTGCCACAGTTCAGGTCATTTGGCCGAATATTTACGCTCGGAGATCTCAGAAATTTACAGTGGAACTCAGTGGCAACAGTATGACCGTGTGGGAGAAATTAACAGTGCACAACCCCACGAAGGTCAAATAAAACTCATTTGGTTGCGTTCCTGACCTAAGGTGCCTTGTTTGGTGTTCAACAGTGACGTTCTGCCCCTCTTGAAACACAAATGTCTCCCAAAACACCTCTCCAAGTTCATTGCTTCATTGTAGGATTTCTAAAGCATTTCAAAGGTCTCCATTGCAGATTTCCTGAGTTTGACCAAAACAAATTGTTGTGCGCCCTCTGGTCATGTTAATGGAAAAAAAAACGATGTGTACCCATACCAGCGCTCACATACATGTGTGTGACTTAGTTGATGATCAAGTGCCAAAACTTGAGATACCTAAAGGTTATAGTTCCCTCTCACATCATGCTGGTACTTCACACGCAACTAGAGCAGTCTCTGAACTTTTTGATCGACCCTCGTATAGCCTCTCCAGCCCACTCTAGTGTAACCGTTTTATAGAAAGTGAACAATTGTACAGGAAATTTGCAGTGTTTCCAACATGAGAGCAGCTGTTCAACATACTGCAGAGCCTGCTGCTGTCCGCCTGCTGTTCACGGTCATAACTTTTGACATCAGATTCAACTCAGGGCCATGCTCCTTTGCTAATGAAGTTTTAAGGATAAGGCAATTAAACAGTATAACGTTTTGACTCCTTGTTTTTTCTAAAGTATATTTATTGTTTGTAGAAAATCCAGCACTGTAAGCTATTTATATACCATGACACCCACTGGGGGTATTGTATCACTTATTGTTGGCTGCAAAAGCCACTGGGAACAGCATTGTAGTATACATTTATAAGATGACAAGGAGCTGAGTTTTATAAGAAGAAATAAGAAAGAGGCAAAAAACGAGAGAAGTCGTACAATCAACAGAGCATGTCTCGACATTTAACAATCTAAGGTCCAGGGTAGAGAAGTCACTGGCCAATACAAATTAGATTCTGTTAAAGAAGATTAAGCTCTTGGAAGAAATGCCTGAATCAGCCACAATCAAACAGAAACTTTAAATTAGGGAAAGTCAGTGAGTGCAATAATGAGACAAATACTGAAGACTTCTTGTTAAAGCTCCAAGTCGGGCCGAGCAGACCGAGGCCTGCATCTCCACTCACAAACTCAACTAATTTCCAAATACAGTTGTTGTGTTGTTGTTATGAAGGTCTTTATTCATAGCACTGATGAAAAAAAATATGCATGCTACTACTCCTACATATTTCCATTTAGTTTATTAGTATGTATTATTCTCTTCTCAGCCTACAGAAAATAATCTAATCTTTGAAACTTGGATAAAGTATAATGAACTTTGAGATTTGAGAAACAAAATGTTCACTTGACCACACATATTCTGACCTCAGTCACTGGCTGTGCTGCTGTGTGATTGTGTTTGTCCTCTTGTCCTCATCTGCTTGGTGGCTCTCGTTTCATTCAGCTCATTGTTTTCCCATAAATCTGTCTGCCTGGGAGGCGCCGTCAGTGTCTGTATTGATAATTGGAGGCTGGAAACCAACATCTGCACCAATAAAAACCTGAAGGCTTTAAATGGGTAGTTTGGACCATTGATTTAGGAGAGATGAGGACAGGGTGAGGTGTCTCTCTGTGTGTAGATTACATATAGATGGAGAATCAAATAGTGCTCCACTGTAATCACACATAAGTCCTATACAGTTTTTCTGAGTAAAAGGCTGTAGTTTAGCTATTCTCTTGTTATAATTGTTTAACAGATTAAATGTGACATTTGATTTTGTGCTCAGTGTCACATTTAGTGTATGTTATAGGGCCTACAGAATCTCTGCAGTAGAAGCACTGTCATCTGATTGCAAGAATGGTGACTGCATCATCACAACTGCTACCTAAAGTCATTATAGGTGCGATGAGTTCATTGCTTTTTCAATTTACATTATAAAAGTACTGTAATTTATGCAAAGCTCATTGTTTCTTAAACATGATACATTTTGTTTTCTTACCATTGAAAGTGAGACTTTATGACCCAAATCTGTAGAAATTCAGCACACACCTAAATCCTGAGACTACGGCTCCATGGGCTGTATGTAGGCCTAGCTGTGCTTGAAGCTAAGTGCTATCGTTAGCATACTAACATGCTCAAACTGACAATGCAAAAAATGCTCATGGTAAGCAGGTGTAATCATGTTCATCGTTTTAGTGTTGTGTGGAAATATATAAATATTAGCTAATTAGCGCAAAACTGAAAGTACAAACTGGGTATGATGTCATCAATGTTTGTACCAAACTATCCACCAATCCATCCTAGAAATGTAAAAATACTTCTCTGAATCAGTGTACATTTTGACCTGCTGATAGCTCTAGAGGTCAAGGATCACCACAACTCATAGGATGTGCATGTATGTACAGAATTTCATGGCAATCCTTTAAAGTCATTGAGATGCTGTATTGCAGACATTGCTCTCCCTACAACTGCTAGTGTGGCTAAAAAAAGAAGCAGTGGCTTGTTTTTCCCATGACACCAGCAATCCCTTGTTTACACTCTGACATTATGGCCCGACTACATCTTTTTGATTTGTGGAATATTTATACATGGGAAAGAGGAGTCTTCATTAACAACACATTCGAAACCAGTGGATTCCAGAGGTGTTGTCAAATGGCTGAAGAGCTTTTCAAAGCAAATTAAACAAGGCTGCTGCTGTCTGATTTCCTTCTTTTGTACCTGTGTTGTGTGACAGACACGGGATGAAGCTATAAATGCTTATAAACCTACCACCTCCTGGCAGAGTAGGTTCTGCCACGGTGGATGTATGCCAGCAGTCATACAAAAGGGTTTGAATGGCAAAACCAGCTAAACACAACCTTATTTGTTGTGACATCACAGAGAACCACTTCTTCCAACAGATCACTAATGCAACAGTTTTCATGTGTTTCTCTCCTCTTTCTCTTTTTAATCAACACTGTTACATGTGCAGTCTGTCATATAGTGTATTCTGTAACCTTTAAAAACATAACTAACCACAATTTACAGGTTCAACTTTTTCATTTAGGTCACTATAATTTATTCTTTGACAGCAACACAATTTAGACTCTAACCCAAGAATCAAAGCTTTTCTTGTGAAATGTGTAACCTAACATTCTTTATAGAGCTTCAGGCTGTATCTGTCATTGTGGCTTGCTATATTGGGAAAGTTCTACTTTTCTACAAACTCTGATTTAGCAACTGCCACTGAGGAGTCTGCTGGATAATATTAGATCTGATGGGTTTAATTGCAGTGCCAGATCTCATCAGGATGGAAAGGGAAAAAGACAGACAGGGGGGGAGAGTGGAGGGAGACAGGGGAGGATGGGTAAGGATGATGTGTATGAGCAGAATATATATATTGAAAAGAATATTAGTCTAGCCGATCAAATTAATCTATTGTAGTTAATGACAAGTAAACAAAGGAAAATATCATAATGTCAGTGCTTGTTTATTTTTCTTTGTCATCAACTCACTCATAGAATATGTGCTATTTTTCTTATTGTCTCTTACATGATCATTTTTGATTCACGCATAATGGATCTTACAATATATCCAAGGTCAAAATATCATTCTCAATTCTCAACTCAATAAGTCTGCAGGAGATGAAGAGAGGTGAGCGAGTGAGTGGAGTGAGTAATTGAGCAGGAAGTGAGTAAATGAGTGAATTTGTGTCTGCGAGTGATTGAGTGAGTTGTCGTCCTCCAGAGTGACTGAGATGATAGAGACGGAGAGGATCGAGGGCTCAGTATTGAGGCTGAGGGTCATTAGGACAGTGCTAAATTTTAACAGCAGTGTTAGATGGCTTTGGATGAATTGTGGAGTCTGATTTAAGGAGTTAGGAGTCTGCGCTGTGCCTCCTCATTTTTGACTGGACTTGTGTGATATTAGGGATGAAGGGTAATATGTCTATAGTCTTTAGAAGAAAGTGTTTTCTATGAGTTTTTGCCTTGTTTGGAACAAGATAAATGTGTACCAATATATATATATATACGTAAATGCTGTTACAATACTGCATTTGTGTTATTGTAGAATTAAGACGTGACACCAGACGTGGCAGTTCCATAAATATCTGTGCAGATCCAAGACTAAAGGTTTCCTCAAAGATTAATGCAGAATTATACTACATCTTGTTCACATTTATGAATCTGTGCGTACACATAGTTCTGTTTATAGTCGTGCTCCAGGGATTGCTGTGTCACTAAGACAGATGACCACAGAAATGTCTGCTGGCTGCAAATAGAAAGAAATTAACTTAAAATGCTGGATTTCTTTTTGCCATAGTTTACAGTGTTAGCATGCTCACATGTTAAACCAATATGGAGAGCATGGTGAACATTGTACTGGCTACTCATCTATCATTTTCACTGGGAGCCTGTGAGCAAGCCGCTGCATCAATGCGTGTTTCTCACAGTTAATGCTAAAATGAAAAGGGCATCAAATCAGCAAAATATGAAACAGGGAAAACAGAAGTGGTTAAAAAAAAATGAATCGGAGTCTTCAAAATAACAGTCATGATGCACATTTGACCATGATCATTTCCAATTCCTTGGTGTGTGGACCTCAAAACATGAGTGAAATTCAAATAACACAGGAGGAACCATCACACATTATCATCAAACTTGCTATATACAACACCTGCTTACACTCCCTTTTAAATACCAGTGTATACTGTTTGTATACTGTGTTAAATCACATACAGTATGCTTGTTTTTCATGTATATCCATTGTTTATGCATCTGTCCCCTCTTTGCTTGCTCAGTGACCACTTTCTACACCTTTTTCATTGTTTAAATGTGCTTCTATTCAGGGAAAGTCTACATTGGAAACAAGAAAGAGATTGCAGAGAGCAGAATCCCTGAACTCAACACGTACATGAAGGTAATCATGTTTCATTTCACGCACAACGCACTCCTTTTCTTTTGTAAAGAGGAAAATAATTCTTGGCATGCTTGCCATCTTCTGCAGCGTGCAGTGCAGTAGCCTACAACTTAGTGGGCTGAGCGATGCTGTAGGTGGATAAGCACTGACTCGGATATTTCAGCAGTAGTTTGCAGATGGAGCTCAACATGTAGGCGTTGCTGCTCTCTTCTCTTTGCTCTGCCCTGTGCCCACATCACGTCTGACTGACTGTAGTTGTGGGACTTTTGACATGTTTCACTGTTGCTCCATCGCTAAAAACATGATCAGGTTCTCTTTCACCCACTCACTCACTTCTCTTTTCTGCTTTGCTCCTTTTTTTCCCGCAACCTACATGGCTCGCTTTGCCACACTCTCTCGCCTTCGCTCGCCTTACACTTGTAGTGTTTCTCGCTTTATCTCCTCTCTTTTTATCCACTCCTTCCACCCCTTTAGCTCGACTCTCCCACCACTCTACTTCTCCCTCTCCTCTTCCATCAAACTCCCACTCTCTTTACACCCCTCTTGTCAAAGTCATCCACCCTGTCTTCCCTTCTCTCCACCTCACTCCTTCGTCTCCACCTTTCTTCCCCGTCTTCCACTTCCAACGCAGCATCTTTCTCTTTCATCCCATTCTGTTTCTCTCCATCCTTACCTCATTCACCCTCACACTCTCTCTCTCTCTCTCTCTCTCATTTCAGAAGTTGCTGGGTCTGCCAACATGGCTGCTGCTTGACGAGGCTCCCAGGATGTTTTTCTACCAGATGGACCAGGACAGTCAGCACCAACCCCGCGCCCTCAGGCGTCTCCGCCCACCCACCCGCAAAGTGTAAGCCCCACAGCATGCCCTGGTAACAAGCCCAAAAACGGAGTCTGAATAATTTTAAGCTCGACAGGCAGTTCAACTCCTTCAGCACCAGGTCAGATGTCACTATTAAGAAGTAACCGGAGGGTACAGAGGTGGCAGCATTAGTGAATCAGGTTTAAAGCTGAAGCACCTGTAAATAAGGATAATGCAGGTTAATTGTTGGACTTGAGTGCTTCTTTGTGCCACAAATAAATTTAAATATGTTTTGTTTTTTTAATTAAAATAAAAAACCCCTGCATGCTTAAACTTTGATTTTACTCTTTGAAATATCAGAAGAAGAAGGAAAACTGCCTCATTTATCTTTTAAAATTAACAGTACCGTTGGGTCTTTTAGGAGCAGGTGTCCTTATCTGATATCATGGTTTTAGAATTAAAGTATTTGTAGCAGATAGGAGGCTGGTTTTGTGTGAATGAGGAGGGTTGGTAGGAGGAAGACGTGGCTCCAACAACATGGTTTATCCCTCAGAAGAAGGAAATGATGGGAAATAATGAATTTTCCTCAAAATGCATGAACCCAGGGGTGCAGATTATCACGAATATATAAAGTGGTTGCTCCAACATAAAGGTAAAAGCACGTCAGTGTCTCCCAGTTAAGAGTCATAGAAGCAAGTACAACCTGTATTAATTTTATGATACAGCTTATCTATTGTATTCTACATTATATTTCTCTGCTGTCATCTCTAAACGTCTAATGACACTCAGCCTTGGCTCATTTAAGTCCTTGTGGAAGATAAAGCTTTTTAACTGGGTGACTGTTATCAGCTCTGTATATTGAATACTGAAGGTCATTCAGACTTCAAATTAGTTACACAAGAAATCATTTGAATTGAACAAGAAGGACTATTTGGTACTTATCATTTTCAATGTTGCCAGTGAAGTTATGGTACAGTATGGGTCAGGTAGTGCATGTTTGAATAATGTGTAACACATTTAACACAAGCAAAAATTACTGTTAGAACTGAGCTAGTGCTTAATTGAAGTGGCGGTTATCTTTGACTGAAACATGGTTCGGACACACTAATTGTTCACAGCGAGAAGAAAAGGTTGTGTGCATGTAGGAGTTCACTGTCAGCTGAACACATGTACACAGCGTCTGTTTTTACTTACGCAAGCATTTATTTCCTTCAGAACACTAAATTATTAGACATTTAGCCCACACACAAGTCTAAAATCACAAAGCTGAAGAGTGGATGAGTGACAGGAAACTTGGGTATTGAGGGGCACATTAGCTGTTAAAGCGAACACCTGATCAAGTAGTTATTGGGAGTAATCTTAAATCACAGGCACAATCAACTTGCTGTTTCCTCACATGACCAAGCTTTAGTCCTATGTAGCTTTTGTGAGGATGCCCTGCATCATCTTCACGGACGGCAAACATTTTTTTTATCAGACACTGTTCAAAATTCATCATATTTATGAGGGTTTCTGAAAGTGACAAAATGCTCCTCTGACTCTGAGACAAGGAGCGTCGAACCTGCCAGACAGAGGCGACTGTCGCATTGATCCAGTGCGTTCATATATCTCATGTGCTATTACTCAGAAACACAAGTCAGTCAATTGACCATTTGTAGCAACTGGTTTTACAGCTAGTTATAGCAGAAAAGTCTCAGCACTGTGAGGGAGCTTTCAAAGAATCCCATCAGTAACATGGAGTCTGCTCTAAGAACAAAGTCCTCCCCAAAAGAACATACATGAATATTATATCTTAATGGTGCTGCAGAAAACTGTCGGTATGAAGACATGATCAGTTTGAGGTGGCGGGTTGTAACGGACGCCGTGTAAAATTGCATGAATATAATGGGACGTCTGCTCGTCAGCTGGTAGCCGAACAGCTGAGGAACGAGTCACTGTGCTTGAATGATGCACCTTAATACAGTCAGCGAGAGTTAACACAACTTCAGTGGTGTCCCTGAAATACCCCAAAGCACCATGGGCCTTTTATCAGAACAACTTTTCCACGATGTATAACGACATAAACTTGTACAGTTGTCATTGTCAATCGTAAATCAAGGACCTAAAATACAGAACAGTCACCTTTTAGCTCAGTGACGGGTGATACTGCTGTGCAACAAGTCTTCAATATTTGATGTTGAATCATGACGAGGCTTTCCTGAGTTATGACATCGCGGTTGGCACATAGGTGCTGCCTGAATGCCTCACATCATACATTTAATGGAGTTAAGTAGGCAGGATGTGACGGAGGCGAGTTTACATAAATTTGGCATTGAGAAAAGACCAAAGGGATTTATTTTTTTTTTACCCTTTTTTACTTCCTCATTCATAACGACTATTCTAGCTTCTGATTGGCCCATTTCCCCATAGTCTCCTTACACCAGCAGCAGATGTGGTAAAGAACTGATTGTCTCAACAGGAAATTATGCAAAGGTGAAATTCTCATTACTTCTTCTGCTCTTGCATCTAACCTGCCTTTATTTGCATGGACTATGATCAGTTTAGGTGTTGGAAATATGTGAGTAAACATTTACTCTCTTGAATATTGCCTCATATTTGATCCTGTCGTTGTCTCTGAGACCAGTTGTCGCAAAGTTTCTCTAAACTACAGTAAATAAGATTAGAAGGAGCTTTATTGTATCTCGGTAAGCATTTTCTTGCACTATTAAACTATTAGCTCGACTTTCTTGCTATTAAGAGTTTCATTTTAATTTCCCATAGTTATTTACTTGCATATGGTTAAGCTTTAGTAAAATCTTTACCTGAAGTAAGTGTTTGTCATACGTTCTTTGTTGTTGCAAAAGAAAAATAACATTTGTTGAATGTGTTTTCTCAGAACAATCTGCACTTATTTTCATAAGGTGTGAAGGTGGTGCATTTTGGTTTTTCTTTGGGGCTTTTAAACAAAACTAATTGGGACTCCGCATTAAAGAGAAAGGTGCTGAAGCATTCATTGAGCGTAACCATCATCAGGGCTAGCTGTCAGTCAGCAGCACAGTGGAGCTGAAAGCAAAGCAGCTGGACAAACTGTCTTCACCCGGCTGACTGTCAGTCGGAGTTTACTGGATGAAAGCAGTTTTCATGTCGGCTCAGCAGGAAAAAGCCTGCAGTGTTTTTATGTATAGATTCATTGATATGACTGATTTCCTCTTGGACAGAGGGGAAATCCAGAAAGCTCACAATTGTAATCCTTAATGTCTGTGCCAACATGTGTGTTAATCCTAGCCTGGCTCACAGCTTCAGTTTTCTTTGCTGTAAATAGAGTCTGGTATCTTGACTCGTATTGCCGTTTGCACAGTCACTCTGAAGGGCGGACCAATCAGCGATGGTGGTTGGCCGTTTGTCCAGAACCTCCTTCACTGTGATTGGACAGCTGGAGACAGCGATGAGCGCAGCGTTAACGTTTTTCTGAAAATAAATGTTACCAGAAAAAAAAAAATCGCCAAACAATCTGAATAAATGCTCAGCACCTTGTCAAGCTGCTGATGTTCATTAAAACAAGATTAAAAATATGCTGTGCTCAGGAAAAAACACTTTGGTGGCCGGTTTCGACGAATGCTGATTGGTTCAAATTAACCCGAGGTCTACGCCCAGTAGGAACGACTGCAAACGATTCTCTATGGAAGATGACCAGACCCATGTTCACTCTAAACGCATGATAGCTCTGGACGAAGTCAGAGGTCTATCCTCTGGGAACCAGAAATGTCTAAAAAAATGTCACAACAATTAATCTAGAAGCTGATGAGATATTTCAGTCTTGACCAAAGTGGATCAATGACAGACCAACATTGCTGCTTTTAGAGCTGCGCTGCCAGCATGACCAAAAATACACCGATTAGTTCTGACAGGGATGATACATCTTGTTATTGATCACACCGTCAAACAATGTTCACTTTTATGACATGTTTCTGCCTCTGTATGTGTTCTAGGAAGACAGTCAAACCACCAAAGATGGACCTCTTCTCCTCCCCCAGGGCTGAGGTACTGCATGTGTACTTTCATTTTGGTTGTTGTTGCTTTGGTAACAATCGCCACGGCCACCCACAGAGTAACAACCTTTTAGTCAAACAACCACGCAGAGTGCACTTCATCACCCCGAGATATACCATATGATCCTGTTAGGAGCCTTGCCTTGACTGCATCTCATGACGCACGCACACACACACACACACACACACACACACACACACACACACACACACACACACACACACACACACACACACACGTGCACACGCACACGCACACACACACAACTTTATAGAGTCCTGCCTGCTAAACTGCATTACTTTGCGAGACTCACAAACTATGTGCATAAATGCATACACACTAACAAGAGAAAACGTACACAAGCATGTTGATGGATGTGACAAATCATTATTGTTGGTTTCACTCGTCATTTTCTCCTCCCTCTGTCCTGTGCCTCTTTTGACCCCATCAATAGTTTCTGCCTCGCTTCACTTCCTTTTTTAATTTCTGTATCCATCTCTCTTTTCTTATTAGCCTCCCTCCCCCCCCTCCCCTCCCCTCTCCTTCCTTCCTTACCCCTCCCCTTACACATCTTTTAAGTTTTGTCCTCTCCCCCTCCCCTCCCTCTGTCTCTTTCCAAGGTTGCAACTATCTCTCATCCCTCTCTGCCGCCTCCTCTTCTCTTTCACATCCTCTCATTTTTATTCTATTCACGCCCTCCTCCCCGATGCTGTAAGAGAAGAAGAGAAAGAGACACAGTGTTTATACTCTGCAGCCGTTTTACCGTGAAGCTGTGTATTGTTGAGGTTGTGTAGCTGCTGTGGTGCAGGTGTGCAGGTGGATACAGTCGGGTCAGAGGATCAAATGGTAACGACCTGCCAATTAAACTCTCCGTGGAGGCAAACCATTTCTTTTATTCTTTGTACGGTCAGCACAATCCTAGACTGGCCTTTGAGCACACATACGCACATTTATACTTGAACTTGTAAGAGCCCTTTATTAACCCCTTCTCTAACCCTAACTTTAACAATTACCTCGAAAAGCCTTTTCCTAACCCTGACCCTGAAGTCTCAGCTTTCCCTACTCTTCAACTCAAACAAGGTCTCAACCTTTGAACAGTGATGAGAGGTCCCCTCTTTCCCAAATAATCTTCACTTTTAAGGTCTAAAACTACAAAAAGATCCTCACAAAGATAGAGAACAAACGTGCAAAAGCTCCACAATAACCCTAAATGTCTATTTTTTTAAATGAATTAATAGTGTCTAGTAGGAACTGTGTGTAATAATATTTGTGTGGGAGTATTAATGTTGCTGATGGTTGACAGCGTGTCTATTGTCATTTTCTGTTTGTTTGCATTATAGTGAGTAAAAATATCTCCAGTCCCAGTAGTAATTGTGTGCGTACCTGGATGACAAAAATCTGATTATCAGGTAACGTGTGTCTGTAATTTTGTCCTTTTATAATAATATTGATTAAATTTCTTTCACAAACATGTTAATACATTTACAGAGAATGGCCACACACTGAAGTGGTGATTCCAGAAAGATTGGTTTAGTGATATTACATGGTTACATGCACGTATTCGTGATATGAGTGAGGAGGTCAATATACCTGATTCAACCCGTGTGGATCATCAGTTTAACCCTGTAAATTATGTTAGAATGAACGGATAAGTTGCTTTTACTATATTCTTTGTGCTTCTGATCAAATATTCAGATGTGCTTTTACTGTTTGGTAGCTTCAAAACAACTTAAAAAAAAATGAGTATTTGAACCCCCTTTTCAAAATCCATCAACATATTTTTGAAAATCTAATATGATTGTTCCCAATTGTAATGCAGAATTGTTCCTTATGCTTTCATTCATTTCTGAAAATATGTTGAAACACGTTTGAAATATTCATACTAGAGCTGCAGTGATGAATGGTTCAGTCGACTGGCAGAACATTGATATAATAAACGCTTGGTTGTTGCTATTTGGAAGGCAAATAATTGTCTCAAATGAGACACTTAACTCCTTTTCTCTGTTATTTAATTATAGTAAGATGAATATAGTTTGGTTTTGGACTGTTGGTTGGACAACTCAAGGCATTTAATGACATCATATTGTACTCTTCGGACTGAAGAAAAAAATAGATTTAGAAATAATTTGAAGTCTGCAATAACTTGATGGCCTGGAGATGTTTTTTTCATTGTGAGTGTTTGTGTGTATGTGTGATGTACCTTAGCTCAGTAGTGTAAGTGTCTGCCTGCAGAGTACACAGCCTGTGACATGAGTGCATGTCTGCAGGTGAAGTATTTTTTTTTTCACTTCCTGAACTACGTGCTTCATCCCCATGCAAAAGCATTTGACTTTTCCTAACCCTGCTTTACACAAAAAAATAGGTTACATCTGTTACATACAAACACACAAAGTCACACACACACATCGTCCTTCTCTCTGCACACTCCGGTGGTCTTTTATTATCAAACTAAGAGAAACTACTCCACGTTATTCCCTCCTCTCTCGCTCTTCCTCCCCTCCCTCCCACACAGAAGTAAAACACTGGTGTGCTCTACTCATGAAGCTGCCAGCCTACTCAACATCTATTTTAGCCCGCTCTCTTTTTCTCTCTTGAAAAATTAGTCTTCCTATGTGTGTTAATGTTTGTTTGTGAATGTCCTGCTGTGTGTGTTTTTAAGCGCAGGAAGGTTACAGTTAAACTCTGTCCAAACACTGATCAATGAGACCGGCCATTGATGGATAAGAGGAAAGCACAGCCATTTGTCACAGAAGAGCTGCTACAAAGCGTTAAGCATTTACGCTGCAACGCTTTTTTTCTACTCCACCTAGTATTAGCTCAGGCTTAGCCCCAAACAGTGCGATGACTAATTGTTGTTAGCTGATGCATTATGAGCTTCAAACAAGGTCAATGGGACAGGCTGCTCTCAGTTAGCATGATTTTAAGGATGCACAAGCTGCAGGGACGCTTTGTCTGATGTGAACATTTTGGAGGACAAAGAAGCAGGAATAGATGGAGGACAGGAAAGAGGCAGAGCGTATGTGAGAGGCGAAGAGGAGAAAGAAATCCATAGAATTTAAAAATTGAAAATCAAGCTTACTCTAAAGGACCAAGGCTCTGTGCTTCTTTGCAGTGAGAGCCATTCACGCAGAAATTGGATCTTTAAATGAAGATCTGTCTGAGTAAAACAATTATCCTGACCACAAAGAAATATGAACATTCATTTTTACCTGTGTTGTGAAATGAAATTGTGCTGTATAAAACCTATTGGTGCGTATAGATGTGAGGTATTGTGATGAAAGAACAGCCCGTTCTCATCACCACAGCGTCAAATCTGCTGCTTTGTCAAAACGTCACAGAAAAGCGCCAAGGCGTCTCTTGGTGTCGGTGTCAGTGCCATGACAACCCGATTCAAACCAAGATGTCTGATGATGGAGTATGAAGGGCAACAAAGTCTGTGTAGGGCAGAGGTGGTTGGATGGTCCAAACAAAGTATTTTCACTCTGTAAACAGGTGTTGGAAAAACCAATAAGTCAATGTTTATTTTAACATATATAATGTATTTAACTTTTGTAATGTAAGTAACATAACTCAATTTACATATGTAACATTACTAACGTAAGTAATACTTATTTAAACCCAAACCAGGACCTTCTTTTAAACCTTCCCATGTGGTTTTGGTACCTAAATGTGAGGCACCTTATGTGTATATCTTTAACACCAGTAAGCTTTGATTAAACGGCCGAATTTGACGTGTTGGGATGAGAACGGGTTGAAAATAACCGTAGATTGATAACAGAGGTTAGAAGAGGGTTAAAGACCAGTGGAGTAATATACAGTAAGTACATGTAGTTTGGTGTATAAATAAAAGATGATAGATTCATGTGTCAATTAGTTAACTGAGCTTTGTCTTTGTGTTTCTTCCTAACTGGGTTTACATAGACTCAACTACTCCACGTAGCTTTTTAGACACCACAGCACATTTATTTTGTAGTTCGGCCTCATCACTCCCATCACACCACTTTTCAAGAGTAACAGGCCGTTGAACTATAAACGCACTCTGCACTACCTACCCAGCACCAAATGTCAGACATACAGCAAGTAGCTGATGAAAATAGTGAAGGAACAAAACTTGCTGATAAATCCCCCCAAAAATGGTAACGGCCTACTTGATCTGTTAACAGAAATGGCAATCGTTTGCTAGCACGACAGCCATATTGACTTAATAGTGTCCAATCAATCAATGCTGCTTTTATTTAGGCAAACAAATGGAAAACATGGTAGTAATATTGGTGTTTTTATCGCTTCTGGAATTTACACTCGTCTTCGTCTGTTTTTGTTTTGCACCTACTGATGTTTTCAGTTAATAAGCTGGCAATAAATAAACATGTATACAATTTGAAGGCAGGTCTTTAAGTCAAACGCAGACATTGAATATTTTTAATTCATGCACAGGATGAGATTTTCTAATACCTAAATAAACTCTGATTTTGCTCTTTGTGATCAGCTGAAATGCAGGAATGACCTGCACACACAAACTCCTCAACCTGTGCCCATACTTATACACATAAAGATACACATTTTCGCCGACGATCCTTCACTCCAGGCCTTCTAGGAAATGGGCCATCTACTTTAAAAAAAATACACTTTCATTAAATGTCAGGAAGAAAAAAAAAAGAAAAAAAAGAAAACCCCTTCAATTCTCATCTCCGCCTCCCTATTGCCAGACTAACGAGCTGAGGGTTTAACAAGCTCATTAAGGCGGGGTCAGTGCGAGACTAATTGTACTGGATGATTGCTCCTGTGGCTGTCTGAACCCAAGGGTTGTGTGGCTCCATTTAGAGACCGGCCTTTAGCTGTGCACCCAGAGTACATCAACACCAAACACCTGACCTGGATAAATACAGCGTGTAGTGAGAGGATACAGAATGATCTTTTTGTTTTCTTTGCATGGCTGGTCAAATTCCCAGAAATGTTACTGGAGGAAGAGGCTATGATACCTGACACAGTAAGGAAGACAGATTTATAAGGACGGAAGCTTTGGCTGCATTCAGTCCTGGCTTATTGATGCTGCTGTTGGGGGAGAAATTGGAACTTATTTTGTTCTTTTATATTGATCAATTTCATTTTTTGAGAGTATAGTGGCCTGAGGATGCAGTAGTTTGTTTGCTAAAGAGCTACAGATCTCAACATCTCCCCTGATTGTCATCAAATTTGAGATCAATATGTTTAGTTTACAGAAGATGATCCAGAATGAATTTGGTCGAGATCGAATCATAGCTGACTCCCTTATCAGTAATGTAACATAATTTCCAAAATATATTAGACTGGCTACACAAAGAGTCAGCTTCTCCTTTTGTAATGATTGTGTCGAGGAAACAGTCTTGTTGAGTTGGTTGGTATTACATGATCCTACTGAGATCAGTTCAGCCCTGCTAATGGGTGCTTGGAGGGTTGAGATGAACCATTTTAATTTCCTCTTGTACACCTTTCAGGATAATCCTCAAGGAAAACATAATTTTTTTTTGCCAGCTAAAACACAAGAACACACATACACATGATCATCACATATACACATGATTTTATTAAAACATTTTTTTTACAATGGCATGGACCACTGAATATTGCAGTCCTAAGGGGACATTTATTTTGTTTAACAGCACCTTAAGATGCAGGTGTGGTCTTCAAGTTTGAACCCACTTAAAGTATTTTGAGCAGCTCAGAACTTTATTGCTGAAAAACGGATGAACAGCTGGTGTTCAAAGAGAGAAGTGAGATGAATAAAAACACCTCAAGTGTTTGATGGTTTATTTGTTTGAGCTGGTCTGTTCGGGTCAATTTGTCCGCTGCCTGTTGTTTTTGGCAAAAATGGCCAAAAATGTCAACTTCCTTACTGTTTGAATGGTTGAATGGTCAAGTGTCACCTGATTAGTTGGCTAAATCATTAGCGGAGACACAGAGTGAGACGTAAACAAAAAAAAGAAGTATTTGGAGGAAACAGACTGAAAGAAAGACAAAGGGGAAACGACAAGTATATATATAAAGATAAAGAGGTGGAACAAAGATGGTGAGAGGGGGAGAATTGCTTTGTCACATCATATTTGGTGTTTGTGTTGGAGATACTATCTTATCACCTCCAACACATTTTCACATCATCTATAAATTACAGCCAGCAGCGGGTCAACACTATAATAAAAGTGTTTGGAATAATGTGTTAAAAATAGCAGCCCTGGATTCAAAGTGTGTGGGGGGGGGGGGGGGGGGGGGGGGGGGGGGGGTTGCGTGTGTGTGTGTGAGAGTGTGTTTCCGTCCTCGGGGTCAGGGTAATCTCAGTGGATTGTTAATCCAGCCAGCTCCCTCTCTCCCCAGCTTCATTAATCTGCCACCAGTCTGTGTCTCATTTTATGTGGAGGCACACACACACACACACACACACACACACACACACACACACACACACACACACACACACACACACACACACACACTTGAACATATAATCTTGAAGATGTTCATCATGTCAAATCCAGTTTCTGATCCCGTCGGTCTATAGCATCTATTCAGCAACAGTCATCCAATATATTCCCAGTTTGTAGCTGTCGCTGTATGTACTTAACCATTGTTAACGGCTGTTGGTGTGTTTGCTGCCCCCAGTGGTTGATATATGTTATTTCAAATGGATCACTGAAATCTATATCATTCAAGTACACATGTATTTGCCACAGAACCAAATCGACCTCGACAGAAATCCTCAATCTTCATTCACTGATATTTTTTGACCAATTGAGGCATCGCAAAAACTGTTAAACTCCCAACAGAGATATTATGAAGCTGTTGAAATTAACATGCCAGCAAGTAGTTGCGCATCCATCAGACACAGATGAACATGTATTTCCGAGGGTTTTGGAGAGCTTGTGCTAGTGGTGGGCAGTTATTCGATGAAAAACGATATACTTTTTTTTTTTTATAATTTGGGATTATTAGCATTAAAATGTTAATTTAAAAATGCACTGTATGCTATAAAAAAAAATTATGACCAAACATTGGTAAAACACATTTTATATTGAAGCTATAAAGGCTCAGATGCTGCACTTGGGTGTTATTATAGTCAGGAAGCCAGGGAAAGCTGGTGGATGTATTCACTGTCCATTCTAAGAGAAATATCTGGATTAATGCTCCATAATGACCACCTGATCGATTTTTTTTCATTGTTTATATAAAAACAACATACTGTTGTCCAAAGTGCTGTTGTGAGACTGTATTTTGGTACAATGCTGTTTCTGGTAAATGCTGGTGGTGCAGAGGCCTGCAGTTTGAGAAGCAGGACTTGGGACTGATGGATCACTGGTTTGATTTCTAGTATCAGCAAGGGAAAATATCTACGGCACTTATCACCCCCAAACTGTGATCACTGCGTTACATGCAAAGTCCTGGATGTAAAAACATAACGGCAAAATGAAATGATCTTACTTCTTTTATACCAGCATGTAACAATGCTAATATCGTTTGGCTAAACTGGTATTATATTTACTGTGTTCATGATTTTAGGTTAGCAAGTCTTGCTAATTGCTCAATTGCAAAGTGCTGCAGAGGCTCATTCGTTTTAAAAGGTATTGAGTCAGAAACTTACATTAGTCAAAGGCTAATTTGGAAATTTGGACCTGATGATGGCGTTACAAGAAAAGTTAATGGATCATCAGTGAGATTATAGTTTATCCAGAGAGGGATGTTAAAGTGTGTACACATTTCCATGACAATCCATTTTATAAGTGTGGAGAAATTAGACTCGGAGCCGTTAATGTCAACCTCATTGTGGTGCAAGATGTAAAAATGTGGGGAACACCAAAATGTCTTTCCCGTAGGTCATTCTGTGATTCATGCAGCAGTTGTTGAGATATTACATGTTGGTCAAAGGTCCTCGCCTTCCATCGAGTCATGGTCAAACACATTGATGAGAGCAACTTTCACTAAATGGATCTCACCTGTTGTCACAGTCATGAATTTAGAAAGATTTTCACGGTCTCATAATCCTGTAAGGACGACCACACAGTCACTCACTGTTAAGCAACCAACACAAAGACAACAGTGATCTCTCAACTCTCTGCAGCCCTCTACTTCTGCTTAACTTTAACTTTTCTTATTTCCTCCTCTTCTTCCACCTCCTCCTCCTCCTCCTCCTCCTCTTCTTCACCTCCCTCCCACTGCTTTAACCGTTCTTTTTTTGGTCACGCTGCACCTCTGATTCTCCAACTCTCTTTTAGTTTCACTGACTCTTGTGAAGGCTTTTTTACTCTGGTTGTAATTCTCTCTCCAATTATTCTTTCTTTCTTTCTATCTTTCTTTCTTTCTTTCTTTCTTTCTTTCTTTCTTTCTTTCTTTCTTTCTTTCTTTCTTTCTTTCTTTCTTTCTTTCTTTCTTTCTTTCTTCCTGTCTGTCTTTCTCTTTCTTTCTTTCTTTCTGGGAAGTTTGTGGACATACATTTGCCTTTGGATGTGCACTTTAGATTTATGCAGTATTAGTATGTTGAAAAGATTATTGTAGCTTGAGTGTTTGAATAGTTGTGCATTATCTATTGTGTGTGTGTATGTATGCATTTACGTGTGTGTGTGTGTGTGTGTGTGTGTGTGTGTGTGTGTAGGAGTAGTAGACTGTTTGTCTTCTGTTCGAGGAGACTCTTCAACAAAAGGACAGGAAAAGGTTTAAAGCATCACTAATGACTCTACTGAGTTCTACTTTAAATGCAAATCAAAGCTCTGGCAGGCTTTTATTCCAGACGCACTGATGCTAACCAGTACGGTCAAGTATCCAACCACCCCTTCAAATGCACACACACACACACACACTCACACACACACACACACACACACACACACACACACACACACACACACACACACACACACACACGCACTTTAGCACTGCAGCGCGGCGCCTCCTCAGGCTGTGCGACTTTTGACTTTTATAACGTTCTCCTACCTACCATTCGCTCTCACACACTTTCACTTAGATGCACAAATACTGTAGTATCAGCACACACGGTCCACCATCTGTTGTATTTACACCCCGAAAAGTCGCATGCACAAGTGTTTTGTACAGTTAATCAACATCAACAACTGAGATTCAGTAATTGTTCAATCAGTTAAGTCAACAATACAGTAAGTAAACATTACTGAGGTAAAGATAAGCTGCTTTTCTGTGTCTTGTATCATTGTAAATTTAACATCTTTGAGCAAAAAAAACTAAAACGATGTAACCTTGGACTTTAGCATTTTCTCTCTTGTTTTCAACACGTCATAAAATGATCCACAATTGATAACGGAAATAGTCATTACTTGCAGCTTGCTCATACATACAGACAGACTTTAACACACTTACATGGGTCCACCAATATCAGCATACATCTCTGTAACTGAACACATGAAGTAATCATTTCCCTGCATACCTTCTTTCCTCATTCCCTCGCTTCATTTCTCTCTGTCCCTCTCTCTCACACACATGCAGGTCTTCCAAAGCTTCAAATGTCACTTCTTTTTGCATCAACTATCTTTTGTTAAAATATATTTGCTACATCCCGCCTAAAATAATCTTTTGAGCATCACTTCATTCTCTCTGCCAGCCTCTCTGGCTTTTATGCACATTATTCTCCATTAAAAAAAAAAGTGTGTGAAGTCTTACCCGTCATCGCTCACTCTTTTTGTTGACGCCGTCCGTCACTTTCTTCTCTTGTTCCTCTCTTCTCACTGACTTTGTCCTGTGTGTGTGTGTGTGTGTGTGTGTGTGTGTGTGTGTGTGTGTGTGCGTCTTTCTTCTGTGTGACTGTGTGTGTCTTGCGTATGTGTGTCTCAGGCGATGTTTGACTTTCGCGGCAACAACAAGATGGAGTTGAACCTGAAGACGGGAGAGTTGATCTTCCTGCTGCGACGAGTCAACGCCGACTGGCTGGAGGTAAGAACGGAGAGAGAGAAGGAGAGCAGGAGAGGGAGGAGGGGGGGAGATAGAGCAGCAGAGAGGCAGGGAAAGAGTGGGAGAGTGGAAGGAAGAGAAATATGGATGCAGAGTGAGAGGGAGGGATGGGAAAAAATATAGAAGAGGTGGAGGGGGAGAAGAGATGTAAAACAAGAAGAGAAAAAATAGAAAGAGATAGAGAGAAGGAGGTATTTTGATCAGGACGTTGGAGGAGTGAAGAGAAGAAAAAAAAAACAGAAGAGTGATGGAGTAAGAGACAAGATGATAGCAAAAGATGGAGAAAATGATGGTGAAGGAGAGACACAACAGTCAGGGAGGGAAAGATGATGTGAGAGATGTAAAAATCCTCTCACGGAAAGGGGAGAGAAAGAGGAGAGACTCAGGGATGAAGGAGGAAAATGGAAAGGAAGAAGAGGAAGATATGAAAGGCTGTAAAGAGAAATTAAACAAAATAAGAATAGAGGGAGGTTTTGATGAAACCTGAATGAGTGCATTCACATCCGCTTTCCAACATCTCTTCGGAAATATGGACAAAAGTACATGGACATAGATATTTTATGTTTAGATCAGGTTCTCCATTGAGGGTCAACATGATGTAAATTTTGTCATTTGCCCATGTCCATTAAATGTCCTCATGCAACCTAAAATGTATAACCACGGAGGTTTTGCACAGAATGCATGTGCCAATAAAGGTATAAGGACATCAGTGCGCACACACACACACACACACACACACACACACACACACACACACACAACTGTAACCAGAACCACATGCATGTCAGACTGTGTCTGCATAGATGCACTTTTGATCTGGCGTTATGGTCAGTTATGTTAAATGGTAAAGAAAGTCCATTTTTGGTTAGGCGTGAAAGAATTTGAGCTCTGACCTCAACCCACTCCGACACCTGTGGGATGAACTGGATCGGCAACTGTGAGTCACTTCCCATCAGCACTAAAATTTGTGCAATTTCAACACACAAAGTAAGCACATTGTCATGTTGGAGAAACCAACTGCCATCGTGCCACAGTTCAGCTCGTTTGCACTTTTCCCTCAGACGCCTCGCAACGTCACAGTATCGGTGTTAACAGTCTCATCCTGGGGGATGATCTCTCGGTGCACAACCATGCGAATAATGTAAGCTGCGTTCCAAATTGTACACTTTTGCAGCTACTCTTACAAAATATTACTGTTGCATGGAGTATGTATGCAATTGGGACATACTACCTCATCATAAAAATGTACCTTGAACTTTGACCCTCTCAGTCATATCTGTCGCGATCCGTAGCTCGACATTAGGAGCAAAAAGAAAACGGATGCAATTTGGAATGAGTACACTTCTATTTAATGCCTCTTCATCTTCCTCTTCTTCTTCTTCTTCTTCTTCTTCTTCTTCTTCTTCCTTTTGTGGGCGGAGCATTAGCGCCACCAACTCTCTCGGCTCCTTAGTCGATGTGACGTATCTTCCACTGCGCAGAGGAGAATAGCCAGAGAAGCATGCTAACATGCATACTGCAAAATACAATCGTTGTGCACAATTGTGGTATTATTGGCATACTACATTTCGCATACTACATATTGGGACATACTAAATCTTTTTCTGCCATAGTGAAGAGCATTAGAAAGAAAACCCACCGGGTTGCACCCTCTTCACTCTTGGACAGTGACGTTCTGCCCCTAATGAAATGTAAACCTCGCCTGGCTCATTTCTTCATTGCCATAGGTTCTTTGTTGCCAATCTCCTGAGTTCAACAGAGAATTTGATGTGAGCACTTTGCTCAAGCTTCAGGTCCATGGTTAAATTCCAAATGTGCACGTATCACCGTTCAAAAACTCGTGAATAACTCAGTTACTGATAGCGATGTAACATGTAATGCTTACTCACAAAGGTTATTGCTTCATCCTGCTCCATGCACATTACTCCGCTCCTCTCCATACATTCACAACAGGAACAGTTGTGTATCTTCTTGACTGCAAATAAATGCTCATGGTTTTCAAACTGACATAATCAAAAAATATTATGGATTTGATCTTGATCTGTCCACATACTTTTTGGCATTGAGTGTCTTGTACATTTTCATTTTACTTTATTTATAATGTATTTAATTTATTTTTAATATAATGTATTGGATATTTTTAGCATTCCAAATTGTTTTAAATTGGCAGATGAAATACACAAATAGTACATTTACATGTTGGAGCAGTCGAGTTAATTATAGAATCCAATACAGATATAAAAAGAAAAAAAAGACGGGTGGTGTCATCCCATCTTGGCACACGGCCTACTACAGTGACCACAGAGTACCTTCACTGCCGTGCTTTGCTCTAGTTTCGTTGACAGGAACAATTACTTAATGATTAAAGTGTCCTGGTTACATTCTGCAGGTGTCACATGTAAGCAGTCCGAAAACTGACATTTTAACCAGGTGATCAATGTAAAAATGCAGCACCTGAATAGGAGTGTTAGCAAATATTTGTCATTGAAATTCTGCTTTGTCACAGTGTACTTAAAGTAAGGTCAGGAAACGTGTTCAGTAAAAATGTGAGATACTGTAGAAGCTGGGAGTGGGTGAGTGGGAGGGAGAGAGAGAAAGGAGGTGGAAGCTGATGTGGTGGGAGAGGTAGAGAGTGAGAATCAACATGGAGGAGGAGGATGCACTTAACCTGCCCCTGGCTTTCTAGAGAGATCCAAAAATTCTAACAGCAAACATTATCTATTAATGCTTATGCAACACTGAAAAATGCTATGCTTTTTGTTCTTTTTTGGCTTCCATGCTAGTAGCAAGCATTTTTTTTGTGTTTTTTTTTTTTTTTTTGGGGGGGGGGGGGGTGTGGGTGAGGTTAATGCAACACTTACAACTTGTGAAAAGTTGACTGAGTGCCTCTGATTTAGTCAGTGGACAGAGCGGCTGTGGGTGGAAAACGTGACCAATCCAACTGGCATACTGGTGCATCAAGGTAAATGTTTCAAACACACCAAAGTGAAGCAACAAAGTAGCAGTTTGAGTCCCACAGAAATGGAGGAATACAGCGGCTGCAAAGCTGCCAGTGAGAAACAGACTTTGTCACCAGTTACTGCAGTGATGCTGCTCAGTGGCCAACAGTAAAGGGAACGATTGAAGTGAGCTGCTGGGAAGTGTTGGTGCAGAGAAATCAGCCTCTCTGCTCAGGCTTTTCTTCCACTGTGCCTTTAAAGGGAGCTCAAAGTCGGTTCTCTTGTTGGCGGAGAACCACTCAAATTTGAACACAGTGAATAATGTCTTCTCTGCAGGAGCTTCGTCAGGTCGAAGAACATGACTCAAAAATGTTCATATGAGATCATCTGAGAACTTGATGCACTAATTCATAATAGAGAGGATATCTTAAAGGCATGCACAAGAGGTGGACATTGTCTGTGCATGACGGGTATAGAGGAAATAAGACAAAATGATCCATACTACATACTAAACACCCACATACAAGGGGCAATCAAAATGTTCAGAGGTTGTTACTGTTGAACATGGACAAAATGCAGCACAGTAAAGCACAAAGAGCGGGGGGAGCTGTAACTTCCGTGGGCAAGTAATCCAAATTACTTGATCAACATCTGCACCTGTGTTTTTGTGAGCACTTGTACATGCAGGGAGCCAAATCCAGTGAGTAGCGGTGGTGGGGGGGCAATTATTGTGGAGGTTGTGTGTGTAATCCGCTCTGAGTGGGCCGGTTGTCATGTAGGAGAACCTAAGTAACATTGTGCCACAGTTCTGGTCGCCTCAGAGCGTCACAGTAGAACTCTGTGTTGACAATCAGATGCCACTCAGTCAATATACCGTGCATAACCCTGCAAAAGCCAGAGAAAACCCACCTGATGGTGCTCCTGACCTAATGCATGTTTTCGGTCTTGTCTAAAACACAAATGTCACTCACAACACCATGTCCAGCTCACTACTTTGTTGTTGTAGACTTTCTCAAGTATTTCTAGGGTCTCTGTTGCAGATTTACAACTTCCTAGATTTTGAGGGCTGATAAACATGATGGAGCCTGGTCATGTCGGGCTTTGTAATCAAGAGAAATTTAAATTATATTCTTGATTTAACAGGAAGCCATTGAAGAGAAGCTAAAACAGGAGAAATATGATCTCTCTTGCTAAATCCCGTCAGTACTCTTGCTGCAGTATTTTGGATCAGATGCAAGGTTTTTAATGAGTAATTTGGACATCCTAACAGCAAGGAATTACAATAATCTAGCCTGGAAGTAACAAATTGAGTTTTTCTGCGTCACGGTGAGGAAGGATTTTCCTGATTTTATTACAGTTTTACTAACTGATTAGTTTCATCTGGTTTTATAGAAAGATATAGCTGAGTGTCATCTGCATATAATGGAAGTTTATGCAGTGCTTCCTGATGACATCTCCTAATGGAAGCATGTACAAAGTAAAAAGTATTGGGCCAAACACTGAGCCTTGTGAAACTCCATAACTAACTCTTGTTTGTCTGGAATCTATCTGATAAGTAGGATTTGAACCAGTCTAATGCAGTTCCTTTAATCCTCGTAACGTCTTCTAATCTCTGTAATAAGATCATATGATCAATTGTATTAAAAGCAGCACTGAGGTCCAGAAGAACAAGTACAGAGACGAGTCCATTATCTGAGGCTAACAAAAGGTTGTTAGTAACTTTCACCAGAGCTGTTTCTGTGCTATGATGAACTCTAAAGCCGAACTGAAAATCTTCAAACAGATCATTCCTTTGTAAATGATCAAAAAGTTGATTTGCAACAACTTTTTCAAGGATTTTAGAAATAAACGTCAGGTTGGAAATTGGTCTGTAGTTTCCTAAAACAGCTGGATCAAGAGTCGGCTTTTTAAGTAAAGGTTTAATTACAGCCACTTTAAAAGCCTGCGGTACATAGCCGGTTACAATAGATAGGTTGATCTGATCTAATATGGAAGTATTAATTAAAGGAAAGACTTCCTTAAAAAGTTTAGTTGGGATGAGATCTAACAGACAGCTAGAGGATCCAGATGAAGAAATGATTCTAGTTAACTCAGAGAGCTCAACAGGAGAGACATTTTCCAAGTTTACATCTGGTCCTACAGTTGCTTTCAGGGCTGCTGTGCTTAACATCACATCAGTGATGGTGTCAGGAAGGGTCGGCCCGATTCTCTCCCTAATAGTAAGAATTTTATTAGTAAATAAGTTAATGAAGTTATTACTGCTGAAAGCTGAAGGAATAGAGCTGTGACTCTCCGTCAGCCTACTACAGTGCTGAAAAGAAACCTGGGGTTGTTCTTGTCCTCTATTAATGATGAATAATATAAAGTTCTGGCCTTACAAAGAGCTTTCTTATATATTATTAGACGATCCTTCCAGTCCAGGTGAAATTCTTCTAAATTAGTGGAACGCTACTTCCTTTCCAGCTTTCTAGTCGCCTGCCTAGCGCTCTAATTTAGAAGAATTTCACCTGTGAGTTGTACCACAGAGACAACTTCCTCTGGTTCATTACTCTCTTCTTCAGAAGGGCGAAATCATCTGGAGTTGTAGCAGAGATGCTGCAGTGTTTTCTACCAGATGATCCACTTGTGTGGGACTAAGATCAACGTAGATGTCTTCCACTGCTTTAACACACGGCATCGAAGAGGATAAGCATGTAACTGCTTCCTTAAACTTGGCCACGGCATTATCTGACAGACATCTACTGTCGTGGGATTTATTCCCACATGCTGTGTAGTCCATTATTGTAACTTCAAATGTTAATAAGAAGTGGTCCGACAAAACAGGGTTTTGAGGAAATACAATTAAATGTTCAGTTTCAATACAACAGAACCAGATGGAGGGTGTGGTTACCACGGTGATGGGGCTTATTTATATTCTGAGAAAAGCCTATAAAATCTCATAATGAGCTAAAAGTAGAACTGAGGCTGTCGTTGTCCACGTCAACATGAATGTTAAAGTCTCCCACTGTCATCACTTTATCTGAACTCAGCACTAAATCTGATAAAAAGTCAGAATTCAGTTAGAAACTCTGAATAAAGACCAGGTGGGAGGTAAACAACAACAACAAATATAATCGGTTTCTCTGCTTTCCAGTTTGGGTGTGAGAGACAAAGAGTCAGACTCTCAAATGAATTATAGCTAAGTTTAGGCTTTGGATTAATTGATAAACTTGAGTGGAAGATTGCTGCCACTCCTCCTCCTCCTCCTCCTCCTCATCGGCCTGAATCTCCAGGAATATGATAATTAATATGACTGGGAGGAGTTGCTTCATTAATACTAACATATTCTTCCTGTTGTAGCCAGGTCTCTGTGAGACAGAGTAAATCAATCTGATGATCAGTTATCAAGTCATTTACTAACAGAGATTCAGACCAGAGAGATCTCATATTTAATAGTCTGCTTTTAATTGTCAGATTTTTTTGATCCATTAATTTGGTAGGATACATTTTTATACAATTTTTATTGATGCATCTTTTGTTGAGTTTTTTAAATATAGGTGGTCTGGTTACAGACACAACCTCTATAGGATGTTGAACTGTAATCTACTGTAAAATTTATTTTTTTCTAAAGTGAAAGTCTTTTGACAAACTGCTGCCTTGTTCTGCTGTAAATGTGTGAAAGTGCTGGATGAAATAGTCTCTGCATGTGTTTCTGCACACGAACACACTCAGACACCGCGGGTGTTGTAAAAAGACTGTATGATTGTGCTGAGTGCTTCTAACATCAGCAGCATTATGAACAGGCTAATTAGTCAAGAAAACGTCTCTCTAGATGATTCTCTGAGCTGCTTTTTTTCTTGTTTCTTCCCTTTAAATCACCAACTCATCTCATCATCGGTCTCTCATCTCTCCCTCCTCTGAGACGCTATTCATTTGTTCTCTCATCACATCTTTATCCTTCTTCTTTTTCTTCTTCATCTTCTTTTCTTCAGGGCACAGTGAACAATCGGACAGGTATTTTCCCAGAATCCTTTGTGAAGATCATTAAGCCCCTCCCAGAGTGTGACTCCGAAGGTGAAGGTGGAGGTCACACGTACAGCTGCCTCCGCTGCTGCCTGCTCACCCCTTCTGGAATCGAAACCAGGTCTGTCTTAGGTTAAATGGGTCAGCGGGGTGTTTCCTGTTGTCAGATGTCTAAAGGTGGGACATAACATTTGGAAAACAATATGTTAATGCAGAAATCCTGAGACTATCCTCAAGTTAAGCAATATTTTGTAATCATGTAGAAAGCGCAGTTCAGATGATGCATATATGATGTGAGTTTTATTTTTCAGGAGGAGAAGGGTTGGGTGGGTGGTCTCATACAACAGCGTTACTGTTGTCGTGACAACAGGGTGCATGGCTCTAGCTGCAGGAGTATGGTGCTCACTTCCTGTTTCCAACTAGCTGGGACAGTTTTTTTTTTTTTAAAACCACATTTACTGTTGCCATGACGACAAAGGCTTCATAAGTTTAAAGAAGTTGGGAACTTTAAAGCACAATACGGTGCATGTCATCATTTCAACCCAAACCATGATCTTTACCTCACCAAGTGTTTTTGTTCCTAAACCTGGTCAGTGGTTCCATTTCAGGAAACACTTCTGTGGGTCGTATTTGAGGGTCGGAACGAACATCAAATTGGTTGGGAGACTTTTGTGAAATTTGAGGGCTTTAGATTGACAAGTCTGACATTAGACTGAAATGTGGCCTTTACTCCTCTGATAGAGCATCATAAATTGAGTATTTAGTGGTTAGGTTTTGGGTCTAGGACCAACAGACTCGTAGGTTTTTAAACCTAGGTTTTATGACTACTTTGAACACAACAGTTCTACTTTGTGGAAGGACTTTAATTCCCTTCATCCACATGTATATTTTTAGATGTAATGAAATCAAACAGGAAACTTTGCAGCAATTAATTTATTGTTCCATCTCTCTGCTAATTACACTGCTATCCCAATGAGTATTACATAAAGTGTCTGTCAGGCTAGCAACCTGATTCTCAATTACATAAATGTGCTTCAATCAGAGGATTGTGTGTTCCTTCTTACACAGAGATGTGTGTGTACAAGAGGACCTCACCATCCAGCCGACGTACAAGGACCTGCTGTCTCGGATGAGGTAAAAAAAAATAAAATAAATAAAAACTGACCTCTCTGTAATCTGCTTTCCCTGTTTTGTAGTGCTGCAGACTGATTTTAAGAAAGAGACACAAGAATAGATGGACACTTTAATGTGTGTTTTATGCCCTGTTTTTTTTTTTTTTTTTCCTTTTGCAGAGTCCCATATGGGAAACATTAACATAGGTGTTAACAGCTGACCGTTGTTTAGTTGTGGAGTGGTAAATTATAATGTGCAACCTCACAATTGAGAGCCAATTACCACACCTTCAAAAAAATGTGATAATGACATATTTGACGAAAGCCTGGAGTGAGGAAAATTTAAAGCGGGCTCATCGTGCACAGTTAGAGTTATATATTTGCCTGATGTACAGGTCATCAAACTCCTTATTTATCTTCTACTGACCTATTAACATAACGCACACACGTGAAGACAGAGCAGTGACGATATGTATCATTAACAGACCTCTTTAGGACCATGTGTAGAGATTATGGAGTTAATTGTACAGAGTACATTTTAAACTGGTGGAGCTTTTTAATAACTTTGATCTATAAAGTGTCGCAACTGCTGTCGAAGGGCTGATCATGCGACGACCATGACTGCGGGAGCTGTCCAGGGTACTCTGTGTTTGAATCCTCCTCATTATTCATTGACGCAGAGTGCAGGATTTCATTATCAAAGTAGTTGTCAAGAGCCCACCTGCCCACTCAGCTCAGATTGCTGCACAGCTGTACTGTGGGATAGAACAAGCTTTTCCTTTAAGGCCAAATTATTTTTTTTTATTTTAAATCGGTTCCTCAAACAAAGCAAAGATTCCATTTACTGTCTCTTTAAGGCTCCTCCCTCCTGGTCGCTCTGTTCTGATTGGTCATCTTCTGAAATCTCCACTTTTCATTACAGATGCTATGAAAACAAACATATAACAAACATTCACATATTTTCCCAGTTCTTTACTCAGAATTTCAACTTCTTAGATCTGCAATGTGTTTGAACCCAAAGCTGAAATATGTGATTGAACAACTCCAACAAGCAACTGAACAACCTTAAGAACAAAGCCTCCTCTTGTCTGTTTAGCAACACCTGCAGGTTGCTTAACATCCCAGCGGATCCTGTTTAACATTAGTTTACATTCTTTCATCTTGTAATCTCATTTGTTATCCTGCACACAACATCTAATGCATGTCTGCCATATTCCTCCATAGTTGCTCTTCCTCCATTTTCTTCTATTTTCCCCCATTTAAAGGAGTTTTTTCGGTTTAGGATCACAGGCGTAAGTACGAAGTGTTTTACACTGGACAGTGTCAACATTTGAGAGAATGACTTAATGCATACCTTACATTTTTGAACTTTGCATGTAAATCCCCAAATTCCTGCACCCCTGTACATTCACCACTCACATGACCCTACTTATATATTTCAAATCCAAAATTTCCAATCTTCCTGATGAAAAAATAATTCACTGGTTAATTTTGACATCTGCTATGTGTCACAAGGGTTTAACATGTTTAATTCAATCCATTTTTATAAATTAGACTTTAAAAGATGGCAATTTAAATCACAAATCAAAGCTTTTGTTGTCCAGTTCATGCACAGCACAATAGATTTCCATATCTAATGTGTCCTCCTGATATGTACTGATGAACTAAGCTGATTGCCAACCTTTGTCAGCATATTTTCAGCATTTTACTGGCTCAGTATTTTGAATGTGAGGTTGCAATGAAATTTCACAATAAACATGGCTGAGTAGAAAATCATTAATTCACCAGCCTTCCCTGAAGGCCAGCATATTCAGTTGTCGTGCACTGCAAACCTGCACATTTCCAGTTGCCAATCGTCACCAGTCTTCAAATTAGTTCCCGTGGGACCTCCAACTCCTCCAACTCTCCCCTCCATCCTCCCCGTCCCACAGCACCACCGTCACCGGATCCATATGCTCATTACAATATCATATCTGTTCTTGTGTCTTTTTGCCTTTCACTCTGCCTCTCCCCCTTTCTCTCATTATCTGGTAATTTAGATTGGTTGAGCACTAAGATGATTAACCCTCCCCATTCATAATCAGTTCATTTCCGCCGCTTATCTGCTCATTATTGTTTTTCTGTGCTCAGGCCTATTGTGCCCTGGAGTAGGATGGATGAGACCCTCGTCTTGAGTTTTAATATGGCTTAACTCAGGAGAGAAAGATTATTAAACTGGGGAGGAGTGGAGCATCTACAAATATTTCTAAACTAACAGAACTAGATAATGTAGTAAATGAAGATGATGATTTGCAGCTACTTTAACACTATGAAACATACCATTTTTAGGGTAATTTCAATACCTTCACGTTTAAGCTAAGATATTGGTCATTATAGGGGTTAACCATTCGTGCTATATCTTGTGTTTTAGCAGAACAGTCTAAAATATCCAAATCTTACATCATTTGATTTGATAATAATTTTCATATTAGTCTTTTTATCAAGGAAAAAAAAAACATTTTGTCTTGTGAAATTGTTTTGTTTTGACTTGTATCTCACCAGAGAATACTGTGAGTAGAAATGTCTTTTCATAGTTGTGTAGATGAGATTGTGTAGAATCTGTCAACATCAGAACCATGTTTGTGGGGCACTCTTTGGCTTAGCAATTAAAAAAAAAAAACAACAATTGTTTAGTGCCTGATGCAAATAGGTGTCATTATTTTATTCAGTTAAAACTTGCACCTTTTGACCACAGCTTTTGTTACATTGCTACAAAAAGCACAGAAATGATTCATATTCTTTAAGCTAAACTATATCTGTTGTCTTGGTATTTATACAGCAACATTTTAATCAAAGCGTAATGTAATATTTTTATATAGAAGTTTCAAACATATGTTCATCATGTATTTACAATCATTTTATCTCAGAATGAATGTGATGATTGTTTATTAAAATTAAATGTTAATGTTATTATTTTTCTTCTGAATGTTCTTTATATTTTGGAAATTCTTAATTTTTATGGTTTAGCCTAATCTCTGAGTTTTTAAAATATCTGAAGACATGACTCCGACGCCTAACTCTCCTCTTCTCGTCTCTCTCAGCGACGTCTTCAAGGTGGAGGATTTTGCCCTGAACTACCGCGATGCCGAGGGTGACCTAATCCGTATTCTTGACGACGAGAGCGTGCAGCTGATGATCAAGCAGGCCAAAGGTCAGCAAGGCAAAATCAAGAGACCTGTCAATCAGTTTCCGTGGGAACTGATTGTGACCATGACCTCTGACTTCTCTGTTTATAACACCAGCCCCTGAGAGAAAAGGGAGAGAGTGGAGAGAGATATTTAAAAATATTTTGTATTCTTATTTCAGACAATTGAACATCAAATGAGTATTGTTGCTGATGTTGGTACATTGATTCAAAGCCTTTCTGTAAATGGCCAATATATTTTACTGAGCAATAAACTAATGAAATAACATGTTTGTATTTTTGCTTGCTTTCTTTTTTTCTTGTTTGAAGGTTTTGCTAATAGTAACTGGAAGAACATTACAGCTCCACACAGCCTCAAATGTGCTGCGTTATAATCTGGGGTCTCATTTCAGGTCAAAGAAAACCTTAAGGGACAGATCACCTGACACATTTACAGGTGTCAGACACGACAGCAGTGCAGCATATGTGAAAAAACAAGAAAGATATGCAGACCTTAAATCTGACAGTGACTCTTATTCAAGTTGCTGATGCTGAACGTGTACGTTTTGCATTCAGGAATGAAAGGGTGTTTTAACGATTTATTGTGTATACGCATGTCCAAATGTTACGGACATTTAGAGATGTCTGTATGCATACATCAATGGAATAAATGTCTCACCACTCCCTACATGCTCACAAATAATTTAGCTCTAATAATAACTTTAATTCATTCAACTAAATAGCTGAGAATGTGTTTGTTCTCTAATGTGAGGATTTTATATTGACAAATGTATATTTTACAAGCAAATTGAAGATGTGGCCTTTGGTTCCGGGTTATTTTTCCAAAATCTGACACTATAGATAAAAATGGATTCATCAATTAGTTGGCAAAAATAACATTAAAAAAATGTAATCAATATTCAAAAATGGTTGTAAGAATAAAAATGTAAAAGCAAGGTCAATTTAATTAGTTTTACATTGTTATTCCTAAAGTTTGAGTCGTTTTCTTTTCAAAATGAAAGCTCATGCAGGTGGCGTTAAGTACGGTTCACTTCGTGTTTAGTGTAGTCACCACCGATGTGTGTTTGCAATGCTGAGCAAGAATACCTCACTCGAGATAAGAAAAATAACGTATCGCTCAACTTTTCTCTCTGCAGAAACCCAGCAGAGTTTACACTTTATCTGTCTGGCTGCTTCTTGTCTTTTTGTCATCGTTCTGTGCTCTTTTAAATCGGTGAGTGGGGAACAAAGCCTGAATTTTCCAAAATTAATGAATATCAATGGGTATTTATCAGCACTGTTAACCAATCAGAGATATTTAATGGTAATTGGGTGCATTAGGAGAACATATTTACTTAACTGCTTAACATATCCCTTTCCCTTCAAGGACGTAAAAGACATCTTGTTCTTTACTGTCTGACAGTATCATTGTTTTCCAACTCTTTATTCAAAACCCAAGACCAAAGTTTATTTTATTCCAAATGATTTGTTCATCTATTTATATAAATTTCACCAACATGAATAATTGTGTCATGTTTGGAAAGTTTTGAATTTGCATATAATTTTTAACTTTTTCTTTTCTTCATGAACAACATTTGGATGCAAAGCATCAGTTTCAGCTTGTTATGAAGTTAAACTGGATCAATAAGTGGTAACGAAGATGTATTTTGAGTTTTCATTTTTGTTTGTGGGGTTTAAAAAGCACAGCTGTCTCCTCCACGGTTCGGTCAGGTCCCCACCATGCATTGACATTTTGTTCATGTGTCTGCATTTCATTCACACTAACCTCAGGACATTCAGATATTGCCTTTGCTGGCAGGACAGTTTTTCCTCATCTTTAATGCAAAGTCATTCCCCTCATATTCCTTTTTAACAATCTCTCCCGGGAACTGTGGAAGTTATGAATCTTTAAAAGTTGCTTATCTCACCGTAGGCGACTGATACCTGCCCATAATTGTAAACACCCATATTCTCTTGAGTATTTAGGTGTATATATTGTTGTTGTTTTGTTTTTTTCTAGGACTCATGCATTATTAGAAAAATGACCCCAAAAAAATGCATGTTAATTCAGTGATGGATTAGAGTTGACAGCCAATTTGAATCTTTTTTTTGCTTTTTTTGTTAATATTGAGAAGAGACATTTCATTGTCAGTTTGGGGAGAAATCCAACTTGTTTTAGATCAGTATCCAAAACAACAGTTATTTTGGAACCACTACAATGCTGTTAGCTTACTATCCAAAAATACAGCTGAAATCTCTGGACACATGGAAGTGTAAATGGTGATTTTTCAGGTGTGAATGAGCTTTTTTGTGATGATCTTTTCCTCTGGGACACATACATTTTCCTGCAAGGCACTGACATGAATCCCTCACACTGTAATTCACTCTCTAACATTATGTTGGAGGGTTTTGTTGTGCGCAAAACTTTAACTGATGTTTGCATATGGGGTCAGATCAGTGTCATAATGAGTGAATGCACAAATATACTTGGAGAATTAATATATAAATGACTCTCCAAAAAAATGTTTTTCAATGTACACAAGCTTGTTTTTGTTTTATATAAAAATGAGGTTCACAATTTTTTTCTGAAGTACACACAACTATTTCTTGATTCAAATGTATATTAATTGAAATCTGTAAATATATCCTTTTAAAAGTATTCGTAATTTTCATCAAAAAGATATTTGAATGTTGTTACATTTATATACAAACAGGTCAACTTGTATTTTACACGCTGCTTGTATTTTGTAAACATCACTGTCTTTGTTTGTGGGATTTTAGAGACTCCTCTCTGACTTCACAAATAAATATTTTTTTTTCCAATCAGCTGTCTTTGAGGGTATGACCCGACGTGATCATATTGTGTTGCACCTGCGCAGGTAAGCTTTAAAGTGGCAACAAAAAATTGTGGGCTGAAATAATTAGAAAGAATAGAACTTAGCTGCAAGGTAACAATGCAATTACACTGAGATAGACACGAGGAAATACACACACACACACTTTGATTTATCAAAGTGCATAACATAGTACTGTGGCAATTAAATGGATAAAAAGCACATGGTCCTGATAAAGCAGGTTTGATAGCTTTGAACATTACCTTCCTCCTTTTCAGTGATTAAAAAACACAGTGTCATTGGTTTTACCTTGGCAAAGCTGGATTGAAAAAAATGTGCTACTTGGTGGTGCCACTCAAAAGGCAGCAATGTCTCGTGAGCACAATCATGTTCGACATGCTTTTAGCTCATGGGAGCTGGGACTGCTTCTCTCACTGCGTTGTTTTTGCTTTGATAAAAAGAAGAGCCCTCTGCCGACACGTTTCCCACTTTCACTGAGATGGTGCTCTCATCCAGGGAAACCCAGACGAGGCTTAAAGCCTTGCTCAAGGATACTGATGGGAAAAGTAGCAGGTCAGAGTTGGGGTTGTTGGGTTTCTCTGGATGAGCAGAGAGATATTCAGATAAGTATAGCACGCTGTGTGGAAACTTGAGGAAGTGCATTATCTGTTGAAGAACATTTTGTATTTGTCTGTCAATGTGCCCGCTCTGCTGTGTTTGACACTCTGTCACTTTCACTGTTGTGTCTCTGCACCTCAGAACCGCAGCATGTTATCCAATCAACCTTTGCCCACAATTTAATTATGAACATTCTTCTTTGCTGCCATATCGGCCTGTTTTACATCTAATTAAGCTCATAATGAATATTATAAGGCCCAAAGTCATGTCAGTCTGAGAATCAGACAGGTGCCATGAGTCAAAGTAGCAGAGTTTAAAATAAAGGAAGGATATGTCATTTTGCAATTTGACTTATTTCCTATATGCTATGAATTATAGAGCAATTCAGAATCAGCGGGTTTGCTTGAGGTCTCAGCAGAGGGATGTTGTCGATGGTTGGACATCAGCTGGTTTGTTATTGTAACATATTTAGACTTAGTATGAACTGAACCGGTACTCAGGGTGTCGGACTGGTTCACCTAAGATCTGTCAAGTTGAGCAGCAAGCAGTGACAGTGTGACATGTGGGAAAGTGTGTTGAGGAATCTGATACACCGGGGTTTGGCAGTCAGTGAAAAGGGCCACAGCGGTTGTGAGGACACAGCCAGGAAGCCAGCTAGCTGTGAGGCAGGTGACATGTTGCTGGTGCAGATTGCAGCAGCTCACGGAAAGGGCGGTTTTCCTGGGAGAGACTTGGAGTGTTCAGTTTCATGGCACCGAACCTGTTGAACCCATTGAACCTGTTGAACCCAGTGAACCTGTTGAACCACACGCTCGCGTTGACAACTGTTTGCGTGGTGAACATATTTGTTTATATACTTGTCTATGTACTACACGTGTTACTGGAGGACTCCACCAGAGGGCACACCAGTGAAACAATGATACCATTAGAACATCCTGATCTGCCTGTTGTAAACAATAAACATGGTGGCAATCGAGGGGGTCACTACTATGGGGATTCAAGTATGACGGGATAAAACATGTCGTCGGCTCCATCCCCACTCTGATTTTTCAGCATTTTCCGGACGTAACGGTATCGGACTCGCATCCATTTAGTTTTCTGGGTCTTTGACTCTGTCACATCTTCATACTGCCCCTACCTTACCCTTCATGTGCATATTGCATCTTGCGTAGTCGTTCGGTTAATTTCTGAAGACGTGCACAACCAACGCTCCAAACAGACACGGGATAAGCGAAGCGGCCGTCATTCAAACGCGTAGTTTAAAGCGAGTATATCTCCGGCCTTAGTGTCACATGCATTAGGAAAACAGAACCATGGGTAACCGACAGAAACCTTTAAAGACATGCTTCCCCTTAATGGACAGGGGGTGTATTACATGCTTTGTTGTGATACCGGGTTGGATATTCTGTCGCACCTTTTAGAGCGGAAGGTCACAAAAGTAAAAATTTCTAAAATACACAAAATGTATAAATACTAGACAGCACAAAGCAGGAATAAGTAATAAGTAAATCCTGGTCAGAAGACCTAAGTGACCTGTTCATGATGTAAGGATGGAGCAGGTCACAGACAGATGCTTGATCATACAGAGCTCTACATGTGAGGACTAGAAGCTGGTAAGCCAGTATAAAGAAGATAAGATGGGTCTAATGTGAGTTGTTTTGAAGGATGTGGTTAACAGCCTTGCACAGGCAAACTGAACCATTTGTATACAGTTCAGTTCTGACTTCATGAGGCCGTTGAAAAGGGAATTATAGTAGTTTAGCCAGGAGCATGTAAAAGCTCAGGTTGTAATACAAAAGACTTGAGTTTGATCATGTTTCTTAAATGTAAGAAAGATGTATGGGTCAGTGATTTTATACGTTGATCAAAGTACATTGCATGATTAAATATGTAACCTAGATTTCTGAGATTGGACCGCACAGTTCAAGAAACATACCCAAGTCTGAGAAACCCTGGAAGCCATACTGTCTGAACCAATGATAAGGACCTTACTCTTATCTGCTGGAGCTGCTCAATCCTCTCTTAACCTAAATATAGAGTCACTCAACGTAGCAGGTTAATTGAGTCACATCTTCTATGGACACACTGGGTCTGCTGAGTCCATACTTGGCCCTATTGTACAGTCACAGGTTGTTCAGGGACAGAAGTCAAAGAAATCCAAAGGGGCCGAGGCAGGAAGGGCAGGAAGGCAGGAAATTGCAGGTGGCAGGTCAGAAAGGCTGGCAGCAGGCAAAGATGTCTCAATGAATTGTCCTACCATCAGTGTGAGGCAGGGAATCTGAAAACTCTTCCCCTAGTGTGGTCCCTCTGTGATAGAAGTACTCCGAAAGACCACTTTACCTATTTGCACGACCTTGAAGCACTTGCTAGTTTGTGTTTGAAAATCACGTTGTACATCCACTTTGAATAAAAGTGAGCCAGATAACATTCATATTTAAGACAGGTACAGTAGGCAGCAATGAATAATATTCTCAAATTCTTATCTACGAAGGAAACATCTGGCAAAGGTTTAGTTAGGAGGGAAAATGAAGATTTCACTGTTGGAATACTACTAACCACCAAGTTCTTTGTACAAAGACATAATGTGATTTTTACAATTAGAGGAGACAGAAAATGGAGAGATGGAGAAAAATAGATTAATATGCTGTTAGCAGCGCTGTAAGGCTATTTGTGTCAGGAGTTCCTGTCTGTCTCTGTTTTTGTCCTGGCAGTATATGAACCCTGGTCCTGCACTCCACCTCTGTCAGTCCATACAATACCTTCACCTGGTACTACGCTGCGGTTTTGTAGGTTGGTTGCATATTTACAATTCCGGTTCTGACTCCCTGTATGTTTTCTGACTGCAGCAGTTCCTACCAGCGTGCCTGTGATCTTGTGATCTTGTGATCCTGCCTGCTGTCCTTTGTCGGACCTCGGGTGCCACACAGTTGATCCAGTTGCTGTCCTGTTGCTGGCCACGGGCGCCCCACAGTCGGTCCTGCCTGACGTGCTGTTCCAGTCTAGAGGACCATACGGTCCAGCCTGCCTGATAACCTGTGTTTGGGAAATAAACATCCTTACCTGAAGTTCTGCTGTTGTCCGTGCTGCACTTGGGTCCGCTCACACCACACATCGTGACAACTTGGGCCAATCTGTTCTGGGAGCTAACTGCTAATACTACCATGCTCGCAAGGCCAGTGCTTATAATGCTTTTATTTGGAGGGTAGCTGTTTACCACTACCTTAGATTCATGTGTTATCATGCTAACATTTAAATAAGTACAACTTGGGCTGACTGTCTAATTTTTATTAATAGCAGGTCGTAAACCCAAGTGTTGGACATATTGAAATTTTGGCGGAATTTTGATGGTGCCGGAGAAAAAGGTTTTGGACCATCAACAGCAACAATAATGAGGGGACATTTGGGAGTAAAAAAAAATGTGACTTTGAGACTACAACCGTGAGACTAGGTTTCATAGAGCCATGCCCCAAATGAGCAATAGGGCAGGACCAGCCGGGAGTGTAGACTCTGGTGATGGAGCAGACTGAGTTTGGGAATGGTTGATGGAAACTTTGGTTGAGACTCCCTGGACAGAAAGATTAGATAAAGTGGTTGTTGTTCACCTCCCTTAGTGAAATAGGCGAATGTAGGGGGATTCATCCTTTAACCAACATGTTGTTGGTGGTTGGTGTTCATTTTCCCACCCTGTTTCCTGTGTGATGCTCCACCCTCCCATTTCCTTCTTCTTTTTTTACCTTCCTGACCTTCCTTTCACCTTCTCCTCACGTTATTTCTCTTGTTTGGCAACTCCAGTAATATAAATATTCACTAAGTGGAATAACAGTGTTCCACTTCCAGTAGATGCCTAGCACAATGGGTAGTTAAATCAAATCTAATAAGTTACTGCTCCTGCTGTGGCTGTTTTTCTCTGCCGTTGTTTTGGAGATTACTATCTCCAAAAACACATTATTCTGTGATCCAAATTGCTTTTGGAAGAGCTTTGCAGTCAGGAAGAGATCCGACAAGGTAAATCTGGAAATACATGTTGCCATTGCCAATGTGAAACATTTGTTGAATATAAATTTACCTTAAGTATAAGACTGTAAATGTCTGCATGTCCTAAATAATTACTGTATGACTGCCGATTCCACCTATAAGTTTTTCACCTACTTTGTCTTCAATGCCAACATGTTTGGAGAATCTTGCCACTTTAAATGTTGATAGTTGTTTGAGACAAAAGAAATTCTGCTCAAAATTTGCAATTGGCACTACAATCACTAGCTGTGTCAAATCACCCCCTCATTTACTCATGCAGCACTCCCTAACAATGCTTTTAAATAGCTTCCAGTGAGCAGTGAATCTATATTTCAGATGCTTATGGATTGTCAGCAATCACATTATTGACAACTTTAGAGTCACACAAACATCTTTCTGCACCTATAGAATATGTACAGAGGACATGCCTTGAATACTGCTTCTTTTTGCTACAGAGTTGTACATTGTAAGGCCCAATGTCATAAATAAATTTCCATAAATATGGAGTGATTTCAGATAAAACTATTAAATGGTTAATGTATTGGTTGTTGTCTATTGCACTTGCCTGCACTTTAACTGCTGCGCCTTTAAAATGCATATTGCTTATTTTATATTTTAATTCTATTTGTTCAATTTTATGCATTTTATCTGTTCTATGCATTTTATCTTTTCTTATGCATCTCATTTCTTTTCTATAATTTTAAATGTTCCTTTATATCTGCTTTTATGTGAAACACTGCATGTCATTCTCTTGTTGCGAAGCACTTAGAGCTGTATTGCTTGGATGAAAGGTGCTATACAAATAAAGTTTATTATTATTGTTGTATAAGTTCTCGTTAGCACAAAATGATACAATGACATCCTACTGGCAGGCAAAATCTGCAATGCTATCAGTATATCTTATACCGAGCTTAAATATGGTTACTTCTGGCTTCAAGAAACCAAGATGGTGACAGCAAAAAGTCAGAAAGGCTTCAATCGGGAGTTCACAAACCAGTGGGTCACCACCCAGAAATTTAAAATGTATAATTGTTTGATTTGAAGTGTTGAATTTGAAAGGTGTGGCCATTTACCTGTATGGGGGGAGGGGGTCCAACAAAAGTACATTTGCATTTTGTGATTTGCAAGATCCAATTAAATTTTGTGACTTGCAAGATCCAATTAAACCTATTCTTCCACACAGATTCTTCTTTAAATCAGCCTTTCACAAGAACTTAGACTTCATTAAAATGCAACACTATCACAACACACGTGCTTGCAATACCAGTTTCAAATAGCCACACAGCTCAGAGACATGCAGGTTATTGCTTTTAGTTTTATACACAAATTGTGATCACAGCAGTGTGAAAAATAAAAAAAAAGACAGCTCGAGAGATAGTTTCAAATCCTTCCTTCAATTTGAGTCTCTGCATACGTAGCTGGTGACTGTTAAATGCTGGTGTGATTGTTGGATTGTCGTTTTCACCCTAAATTACAACATCAGAACCTCCTGGTATGTGTCATCATATGTATTTTCAGTTTGAGCAGCTGCTGACACTGAGAGCACAACTTCAAACCATCTTCAACTGATAAGTATAG